>NC_044061.1:14791378-15165128 GCF_902167405.1 Gadus morhua
AAGATAACGGCAGGGCTCTGATGTGTCCATCCGTCTGTGTGTGTGTGCGTGGAGACGTTGACAAGCATGTGTGACCTACTTGTCATGGAGGAAGCTGTCCTCCGGTCTGAAGACCAGCTGGGGTGCGTCTGCCGCTGTCGCCTGAGATCAGCCCCCCCGACTGCGGACGGGCGAGGACAACACAAGATGTACACCCATGTGTGTTACAGTGTGTGTCGGATCGCGCTTGTCCGTACTTCGTATATGTCAGAGTGTATGTGTGTTTGTGTATCTTTGTGGGGGCTTTTGGTTGGTGTGTGGTGTGGTGTGTGTACTATAGTGTATTTGTATCTTAGAGTGTGTGTGTGTTAGTCTGTGTGTGGTAGTGCATGTGTGTTAGAGAGTGTGCATGTGCGAGTGTGTGTGTGTGGTCGAGTTTATGTGTGTTAGTGTGTGTGTTAGAGTGTGTGTTTAAGAGTGTCTGTGGGTTTGTGTGTGTGTGTGTGGGTGTGTGTGTGCGTGTGTGTGTGTGTGTGTGTATGTGTGTGTGTGTGTGTTTGTGTGTGTCTCAAAGTGTGGGTGTTCAGTGGGTTCCTGCGGCGACCATATGCACGGTGAGGCTAGCCGTCACCAGGACAGAAGGACCCATCCCCTCCCAGAAGCAGCACACTCACCCCCCCTCACCCCCCACCCCTCCCGGTCTGGCGCGTATGTGTCACAGTGGTGGCATACATTTAGACCCCGAGGTGAGGAGACAGAGAAAGAGAGGGATAAGGAAGAGAAGAAGGAGGGAGGGCGAGGAAGGGGGGAAGGAGGAGGTTGAAGAGGAGGAGCAGGGGAGGAGACAGCCAGCCCTTCCTTGGAACGAGTCCTAAGCTGGGGTTGTTATGCGCTCCAGTGTCCCCTAAATGGCTTTATTCTGGGCTTTGTGTGCGGGGAAATATTCCATTCATCAGTTCTCTGTCGAGTTATCAGAGACTCTCGCTGGCGATGGGCCACAGTCAGCTTCTATTCTCTCTCTCTCTCTCTCTCTCTCTCTCTCTCTCTCTCTCTCTCTCTCTCTCTCTCTCTCTCTCTCTCTCTCTCTCTCTCTCTCTCTCTCTCTCTCTCTCTCTCTCTCTCTCTCTCTCTCTCTCTCTCTCTCTCTCTCTCTCTCTGTGTATCTTTTTTTTTCTCTTTTGGGGTTTCATTTTCTTTCAAAGTCTCTCCCTCTCTTTCCGTTCTAGTTCTCTGTTTTTTCTCTTTCCGAGTATCAATTAAATTCAAAGGGCTTAATTTGCATTGGGGAACATTCATTTACAAGCACATAAAGCCAAAGCTAAATAAGATACATAATAAAAATGGCAATAAGAAATGATCACCAGAAATACAATACAATCAAAATGAAAGAATGTATATACATGCAAAAGGGCTCAACTAAGACCTCATAGAATGATTGAAAAGTGGTAGCAAAAAAGTGGTAAGCAGGGTTCTGGATTTAAATGATGAGTATAACATTAGCTTCATAAAAAAAAGAAAAAAAAATAAGTTATTAGGGTCTGGGTTTATCTCTGGGTGTCTGGTTGTCTCCCGGCGGGGCTCTTTGCAAGAGGAAAGGACTCCATTGAGCTTCTCCCCTCAGACCAGCCACCTGCATCTAGGGGATCTAGGGTTTCATCAGGAGGACTGAAGAGCTCCATGTTTTGTTCCTTTGTTCAGAGGAGAGAGGTCTCCCCAGAAGCGTCCCGTCTCTCTGAGTCTTCTGAACATGGCTGTGTGGCGGTATGGCCTGCCAGCAGCCTCACACTGAAACACACTCCAAACCTCCTCTCTGGCAGGACTTGTGCTCCACACGCACGCATCTGTCACTCTGGTTATCTTTTTTAATAAAGATAATGGAATTACTGAGCATTCGTTCGCGAGGCGTTCAGTGATTGGGTGGTGTCGTGACACCCTCATCCCGGGTGATTATTTGAATACATAATGTATAAGCTCCGTTTAAATGGACGTGCCCCAATTCAACAGTTGTTGTAGCCGTCCTTCAGGAGTCGGATGAGCTCTGTGCGAGTAATGAGCCAGGCGTCGCACTCAGCATGACAGTCAGTGTGTTCTGTTCTCTCCCTGATCTTCTCTGTTCCTCTCATCTCCGTTCCTCACTTCTCTGCCGGGTTAACATAATCCTGTCATGGATGCCTGCTGGAACACCCAAGTTCATCCACACACACGTACGCATTCGCACGCACTCACGCACAAGCACACACACGTTAGTGTGTTTGTGTGCGTGACTGGGAATGTGAACTTAAGAGGCACACACTAATGGTGTTCCCGTGTTCTGGGTGCGATCCCGGTCACGTACGACCAAGCTGTTGTTTTTACCGAAGCGCTGATGACACCATCATAGTACAGGCCAGCGGGTCCTGGGCCAGGTATCAATGATGAGGGGGGCTTTAGAGGTACACAACGGGCCACGCGTACACACATGACGCATGCAGCAGCGTCATGAAATGAGTGTGCCTGATGCCGCTGTGTGTTGGTGTGTGTGTGTTTGGGAGATGGTGGCAGCAACCGGATCATGGGCCATCTTTAGTCTTCAGTATGGTGAGCTGGTTCTCCAGAACTCGGGGTCAGGATGGAACAGAAGAGTTACCTGGGGCCCGGCTGAAATACTAGAACATATCGCTGAAAACATGGTGGTGGTGGTGGTGGTGGTGGGGGGTGGGGGGCTTGATGATAACGACACACATTCAGTGAGGAGTCAGGCTGGCGCGTGTTCAATTTGACGGATTAAATCCCACGATGTTCGTAAATGGTTAAAGAATCAATGAGACGGGAACAAAGACAACACAAGGCCCACGAACAGAGACGTCGCGCGGGTAGCAGTCGCGAGCGAGAAACTCTGAGCATGTCACAGACACCGAGCAAAAGAACTGTTGACTTGTTGTGTTTGTGTACGGCATCAAAGCGGGGAATAAACGCGGGTGTGCGGCTGGATTGTGCTCAGCTGTCGCTAATTGCGTGAATGAAGACAGGTACCGGCGTGATCTGGATCAAAAGCTACGGTTCCGAACCCGCCGTGGCCCCCCGTCGCGATGCACCTGTGAGGCGCCGCGGAGCTAGCCAGATTAATAGGCGTCTATCTAATGAGTGTCAAGGCGGTGACAGCCGCAATATTTTTTGTTATTTTTAGTTATTGACTTTCAACTTAACTACGACGGCGGTCTGTCAAACCGCCGGCACGCAGCGCGGTGATAGAGAGACCTTTTTTATTTACAGAAGCTTCGCTTCTTTGTTTTTCCGCCACTTCTTCTTCCAAAACTGTTGAAACTTCGACTCGGTGGCACGGATGTTTTGCTCGGTTGTCAAGGTGACGCTACGGCTGGACTGGGCCGCGTCATGGGATAACAGTGCGTCTGAGTGAGTGTGCTCTCTCTGGTGTATTCTTGTGGTTTAAAGTAGTCCAGCGGTGACTGTGTGGCGTGACGGCCTACCTCATTAGAGTGAACTAAACACCTTAATCACTCCCCTGGGGACCCTTACCCTCTCTCCCCTGTCTGTCTCTCCCTCCCTTGCCTGTCTCTCCCTCCCTGCTACTGTTTCCATGTTGATCAAAGCCAGGAGGACAAGCCTCTCGAGGCTCCCCTGACACAGCAGGAGGCCCCGTACACACACGCACACGCACACACACACACACACACACAGACACCTTGCATTGGGTTAGGGGTCGTAGTAGTCTTGGCAGGAACGTTAAAGCTTATTTTGGTAACGGATGTTTTGGTGAGGCTAACAGAGAAAGATAGCTATGTTGTTCAGATCAGCCAGACCGGTATTGTCCTTTAATGAACAAAGAAGATGCTTTTGAGATGTGTGTTATGTTACAACGTATATACTAAAGAAACTATTCTTTACACATATTTCAAACGCGTTCCTTACTATAACAACCACACTACAAAGCAAAGACCTTGCTACTACCTTTACTAGAACAGACACACACACACACACATAGCCCAATTAAAAAACAAAGGGAGTCATTTGGATTCAAAACAAACAAAACAAACTGCTGGGGACCGAGCTGTGCGCTGCGGGGAAACAGCGTCTCCTATGATGTTTTTAGACGTGCGCTCTCGTTGTTTCACGTGCACTCTTATTGTTTCACGTGCGCCAAGATGAGGCGTGTTCGCGCTTCATTTGCAACAAACACAAAGAGTTGAACAACAGGAGGTCAGATAAAGTAACTAAAAACACACACACATTCACACACAGCTGTGCTGTTGAGCAAAAAACCAATACACACAAGCACACACACGTTGAAGCTCTGATCAGTGAAGCTGAGGGACAGACTTCCTTCTAAAAGTAAAGCCAGTTTCAGAGTTTACAGTTTCTTTGGTTGCAATCTACTAGTATAAAGAACTTTGGGTGGCACTTTATAATAGCTTTCAGCCATGAGTTATTAATACGCTTTTAGTTAATGATGAACTAATCATTAGCAAAAGATTAATATACATTTGTAGATGATAAATGATTGATTGCTCGGCCTACCAGCATATCCAGCGGACTGTACCAACTAGTAGGGTGATCTATATCAATCCTACATCATGGTGGACACTCCGAAATGTAATGTCACTAGAGGGAATATTTTGACATGGCTTGTAATGGCTAGTCACCATCACACCTGAGTTGAAATAGGGTTCCTTTAACATAGCACTTATTAATCATCTACAAATGTATTTTAATGTTTTGGTATTGATTAGTTCCTAATTAACTTAAGCCTTATGCATGACGTTATATAAAATATTTTCAAATTTATTTACAGAGTATCTCATCTCTACTTTGCTATAGCAGGACCTTTTCACGGTGTGCCTTTGAAAAATTCAGAGCCACTCTAAGACTGTCGTGAGCGGCAGGATGTGTCAGATTGTTGTTGGGAAAAGCCTACTAATGCTGGCCGAGTTTATGTTCACGTTTATGAAGTTGAATAAAGTGAACCCAGATTTGAGCTTGTCTGCTACCAGAGTTAAGATTATTGAGTATCAGGACGATGGAGAGGAGAGTGAGTTTGTGGAGGGTGAGGAACAGAATGAGGAAGAGGCGAATGAGTAGGTGGGAGTGGAGTAGGATATGCAATAGAAGGTGGAGAGTGAGGATGAGGTGGATGTTGATGAAGTGGATGAGAAGAGCAAGGAAGTTGATGTGTAAGAGTGAGGAGGTGGAGCAGGAATGAAGGAGGATGAGAAGGAGGAGTTTGAGGAGGTGGAGACAGAGAGATCTCTCAAGGAATTAAAAATCAGACAAATAATTTGATATTTTTAGTAGGGCTGTCCAGGGCTACCAAATAAACTTTAAAGTCTATTCTGTCTACTATTCATTGAATCACTCATCTGGCCTAAGCAACACCAGTAGAGGCATATACTTTTCCCTGAACTTTTAAACATTGCAAACGTGCAAAAACATAATTATATATTTATGTGGCATTCAGTCCAATGCTTAAAAATATATCTGTGGCATTCAGTAGGCCAGTGCTGTGGTAAAGTCGGTAAAGTATGACAAGTGTTTCTTTCTGTTCAATAGATAGAACTTTATCAATCCCCTGTAGGAGAAATGTGTTAATGTTTGTCCCTATAAAACAATAATGGTAAAAAAAAATACAAAACATGACGGTAACTCTAAAGTCAAACCGTCCAATCTGAAGGCTCTACTTAACCATTCCCCCTACTCACTTCCACCAATGCAAAGCGAACAGAACTGAGTAGGGGAGGGCATAGCCTAACTAGTTTGTGACCGACCCAGAGGAACGCAACGCAAATTAAATGTGAACATGCATGAGGCTTTAATAAAATCCCGGACGATTTTGAAATTCCTTCTTTGTTTTAAAATGTCTCAAAAAGAGGGCATGTCTGGGCAAAAGAGGATGTCTGGTGGTCACCCTACGTACGGGGAACCCATTTGCTTCCTACCCTTCCACTGTTAAATAGCGGCGCAAGTTGGTGCATGGGCTCTATCCTGGTAATTTCTCTGCGTGAGAAATACGAAGTGTGGCGTGTGAGCGTGTGCATGGGTTTTCATTGAACCCGTTACATTTCCTTTACCACTCAACGGAGGCATCTGCCTATTTCCAATTTAATTCCGGTTTATTCATTATTGGTACATTGTTATTTGATTATCTGTGTAATTATTTGTATAATTGATCATTCAGAAGTTAGCCCGTTTCCATAACTTTTTTATCTTGTAACCCAGTGCTTGCGTACTAGTATGGGTATGCACTGTACTGGTGCTGTGTTAGTACAAAAGATTAAACTGTAGCTCCAGAATAATTAGGCCATAGTGGCGGGCTCTAATCTAAGGATAAAAAACTTTTTTGTTGCCCTTTTGCTTGATTCTGTTCTGTTTGTTTAGTGTCCAACAAAGTCTGCTCTGAAGTGGGCCAACAACCAAGTCTCACTCTGAATTGGGCCAATTTAAAATAAAATAATCCAAAGGGGTTCCAGGTTGAAGAAACCCTAAATTTTCCTTTAATGATATATTTCATCTAGCAGAGATGTTCTTCCATCTAGTTTGATACTTCAGAGTCATCGCCAAAAGTATTAAATAAAATGAGATGCCATGCATGGATATTTTTTACCTTGCTTTATTGTAAATATGTCTACAAAACTCAAGATGAGATGGCTGTATAACAAAGCAGAGTTTCACTGTTTATCCAAACGTTGGAGATGATTATATGATTAAACATCACCTCTCCAAGCGTTTCCAAGTATGCTCATAAGCAAACATAAGAGGCACACCCATTCAGAGTGTGCGTACATATATATATATATATATATATATATATATATATATATATATATATATATATATATATACACACATAAGTATATACATACATACACAAAAACATACACTCAACTCTGGAAAGACATCAAAACCCAGGACAGCACAAACACAAAGCTCTCTCGCTGTTGTCCTTAGAAAAGTGAAAAAATCTTAATTTTTATAGTAGTATAGAAAATACAAATCTACGTGTGACCGATTAAATACAAAAGTTGTGCACAGCCATTCTTAGTCCGGTGTGGACGGAAGAGATTTCAAATAGATGAAAGGACAAATACAAACCAAAACAAAACACAATCATCAACACAAACTAACTACTCAGTTTTCAAGAACTTTGAGACATTTGTACCCTTGTTAGAAATAAAGTTTGAAAACATAAACATGAATTACAATGTTTTCTCTTTTGTACTTAAAGACACAGTTGACAACAATAAATGACAATTATACCTGTAGTGTTTATGAATAAAGCTAAATAGGACCAATTGAAGAGCAGAATGTGTACAGACATAAGGCAACGCTAACGTCTATAATTGAGGCTGTGCTACAGACAAAGTTTTCAATGAGTAAGTGCTCAGTGATTTCTCAGTATCTGCTGGATCTTCCACTAGCTGGTAAATCTGGTACAATCACACCGGACTGCCAAGACCACGCCACTGTGAGACTTTATCATTATCCAATGCTGTTATTAGTCCTAGAGAAAGATTGGCCATCCGTGGAATGTCTTTCAAGACATGTGTTTGCTGGGCATTAAGCGTGCTAGTAACCACTGCTAATAACCTTAATGCTAGAGGCATGCTACTAGTTGTCTGAACATGCGTGTGTTCCTCCTACAGAGCTCTGAGTCTTGCCAGCAGGGCATCCACATCAGAATCTCCTTTTAGCGAGGAACATGAAGGCGACTGTTTACAACCTGTTGCCAAAGATTCAACCACTATATTACTCTCCGTCTTGCTTTCCATCTCTCTCTCTGCAGGCCTATGTCTCTCAGCCATCCTCCCTCTCTCTCCCAGCCGCTCTCTCTGATTATCTCTCTCTCGTGGTCTCTCTCTCTCTGCGGGTCTATGTCTCTCAACCAGCCTCTCTCTCTCTGCAGCTCTATCTCGCTCTCCTGGTCCCTCTCTCTCTGCATATATCTCTCTCTCTACCTTTCTCTCTCTCTCTGCAGCTCTATCTCTCTCGGCCGGCCTCTCCCTCTCCACAGGTCTCTCTCTCTCAGTTGGTCTATCTCTCTCCATGTGTGTGGTGGTGGTCTTGCAGGGGCCCCTAGTTGGGGGCCCTCTGGTACCGGGACCTCCGGGGCCTCGGCTGAGGGGGGAGATGAAGCCCTGCACAGCTGGTCTGATGTTCTCTGTAGGAGAGGAGAGAGAGGGAGAAGAGGTGGAGAGAGGGAGGGAGGATAGAGAGAGAGAGAGGGGGGGGGGGGAGGGGGCGGGAGGAGTGAGTCAGAGAAGGGGAAGACAAAATCAGCATCAGAAAGTTGAGCCAGGAATGAATCAAATCTATAATCGATATGCATGGAAAAGACAGAGACTAGCCCTTACGCTGTATGTAGAGAGAGAGAGAGAGAGAGAGAGAGAGAGAGAGAGAGAGAGACTAGGAAAAGGAAAAGGTGGGGAACAAAACAAGCAACAAATAAAATAAAGGAAGCAAGCGAGTAATTCATCTCCCACACACACACACACACACACACACACACACACACACACACACACACACACACACACACACACACACACACACACACACACACACACACACACACACACACACACACACACGTCAATCTATTTTGCCCATGGAGTGACATGCAGTCAATAATCAAATGGATGTGCTGATGAAGCTTCAAAAGAAACTCAATGAAATCACCCCCCCCCCACACACACCCATCCCACTCCATCTCCATTTTGTGAAGAACAACCTCAAGAGATTCTCCAAACATCAGTGCAAATATTTTCCATGCAGGGCACATTAAGAATCTTCAATGTCTTCACGCATTTCGATTTCGATACATTTCTTAGCAAAAACCATGATGGCTGAGAGTAATTTTTTGTGTTCTACTGCAGTGGGGGACATTATATTGTACGTTGATTTCTTATTTTATTTTTATATAAAACAATGACATAAAGTAATCCTCATCAACATTGATCAGAATAAAAGTAAAAAAGGCATTAATTGTAATTTGAACATGGCGAGTTCATATTATTACAAAATAATAACCTAGGTTTCTGCTAATTTGCCTTTGGGTGATCTCTTGAATATTGAAGGGATGATTGGGGATGCTAGGTAGTTGTTGTCGTATCAGTGAGTGGCGAAAATGCGGAGCGCCACATTAAGACAGAGACTAAATGCTCTCTGCTATGGAGCTATATCATAACTAAAATAATCTCCCCGATCTGCACCCTATTGTGCATTTAGAGATGTTTCTGGTTGGGTAGAATGTCCACCCGCTTAGTATTGTTAATCAGCACGAGTGACGAGTGATTATGAAACCACTTTGCCGGCTCTTTTCCATGCATCTGAAACCCTGAATTTCCATTCTCCAAAGGCTTGCTGGATGACGTAGATTGTAAAAATAAGATTAATGTTAAACGGAACGTTTAACATTTTTAACGGTGATTTTGTCGCACCAAGCACCGATAGAGACTTTTAAAGGGAGCTGATGCCTGATAGAGATGCTCTTAAAAAATGTATATATATGTTGCTCTGTCTTTAGCAACTGCCAATTCTTTGCAGGACAAATTATGGTGGTACACCAAATTATTTGATGAATTCTCCCTAGAAGAATGGCCTGACGTGTTTTTTGCTTCTTTGTGGGGCAGCACATCACTAGCTTTAGTGACATTATCCCAGGTTCCAACGATAATGTCAATAAGTCCTTGTTGTTAGCTTGCAACTCCTGTGATGTTGTGGCTTTCTCCGCAAATGGCATATTGTATTATTTTTCTCCATGTTTTTTCTCAAAGTGACGTCTCACACTGTATTCTTTGAATATGGCTACCGACTCCTTAAACACCAGCACAATGCTTTACTATTCAGTAAGTACATATTTGTTTACATCCTTTCAATAATTCCCCAGTGCTTCTTGACAACCAATAGTTGTCAAGAAGTGACAACTATTGGTTGTCACTTTTTGGTGAGCCCTGGACTGTTGTGACCTAGATTTCAAAATTTGTATCAATGAACATGTGTGTTTGTGTATTAGTGCGTGAGGGTGTCTGCACTGAATATTTGTGTTCAAGTGTGTGGGATTTAAGGATCGTGTGTGTGAGTGAGTGAGTGAGAGGAGTGTGTGTTAAAGTGAAATGGAGGGTAGATATATTGAGACAGAGAGCATTGAGAAAGACAGAGTTATAGAGAGAGACGCAATTGAGAGAGAGAGAGAGAGAGAGAGAGAGAGAGAGAGAGAGAGAGAGACATAGAGCTATGGAGAGAGGCAGAGGGTGGATCCATATTCATGTGACCTTGTGGGGATATGCCATCGCATTTACAGTTTCAGTGAACCCTAGTCCTGATGGGGATGGGGGGATCGGGGAGAGAGAGAGAAGGAGAGAGCGAGAGAGAGAGAGCCAGCCCATAGGTAATGAGTTTGGAGCAGGGCCAGTGTGACATGACAGTGTGTTTTATGGGTCTGGCTGACAGGGGACGTCCCTGAACATAACCTCTGACAAATAAATAAGAGAGGCAGGAATACACGCACACAAACAAGAAAGGTAATATTTAAGTAACAGACAAATCCACAGACACACACTCAAGGAAAGGCAAAATAAAATTCCAGAAATAGCGAAATAACCAGTACTTAGACAAAAGGTTTGTGCACTTTCGTGCACACACAAATACACACACACATACACACACACACACACTGAAAAAACATTTTGCTGCCTGACTAAAGTCTTGAGAAGATCCCAGGGATAGGGGTTCAGAGGCTAACCATACGCTCTGATTTAATCAGGGACTGCTCTCACACTGAAACCAGACCCACACTGTCTTGTTTAGTGGTTCGGGGGTCCGACTCCCAGTCAAACAGTTGTGGGTTCCGTCTCCCACTGCCCACAGCATCTAAAGGTTTAAGTTAGTTACATTTAGGACTTTTTTTGATGCCACTTTGAATGCATGACCAGTTTCACAACCAGAAAAATTACAGGCCAAAGTAAAAAACTGCATTGCACTAATATATATCAATGAATGTACCAAAAACAAACTGGACAGTAAACAAACATAAGGGTTGCAAAATGTTGCATCCATCCAATCACCGTCTTTCCTTCACCTCCGCCCCACAAGCACGGCGCACAGAACAGAAGCAGAATACAAAGTAGCAGGCAAACAGAATCCCACAATTTCTTTGCAACCTTTGAAAACTGGATTCAAAACAATTTAAGCCCAAACTAATTCATGAGAGGTTAAAGAGGGACTGACACGTGCACACGGACACACACAAACACCAGAACACTCCATGCAAAGACGCACTGCAAAGTACGTTCTGACGAGTAAGACGTCACAACACCGCACACAGAGAGCCCAAACATAGCCCTCATCATCAATCCATCCATCCATCCATCCATCTATTCTCCCAGCCTCCCATCCATCTCGGCGCCCCAAGACAGAGGTCACCCTGAATGGGAGGGGGGCCCATCACTGGATCATGCATCACATCCCAATCAGACACACGTCTCTTCGGGAGGGGAATACAGGAGAAATAAGTGACGCAGCATAGAGCTGCATTTCCCAGCACGTCCTTCTTCGTTGTAGATTAGGTATAGTAAATGGAAGAAGCTGAAGCATTTCTTACTTAATAAAAGTGCCGCCTTACTTGTTACCTTTGCTACTGTACATTGACAACAGAGTGAACCAGGTGACAAGAAAGTCAACAAGGGGATAACAGAGTGGGGAAGGTGACAGCAGAGTGGACCAGGTGATAACAGAGTGAGCCATGTGACAACAGAGTGGAACAGGTGATAACAGAGTGAACCATGTGACAAGAAAGTCAACAAGGGGATAACAGAAGAAACCAGGTGATAACAGAGTGGGGAAGGTGACAACAGAGTGGACCAGGTGATAACAGAGTGAGCCATGTGACAACAGAGTGGAACAGGGGACAACAGAATGAGCCAATGCCTAATTTCCACGAGCAGTGCCGTTCGATGCGATTCGCTTATATTGGCATTTCCACCGCCAAAAGTTGGCCAGGGTGCTAAAATAAGCGTGCTGAGCCGCACCTATCTTTCGGCACTCCTCCGTTGGGTTACTAAGCAGTCTGGAAGGGTACCGAAAAGGTGAGGCTACAAACGCAGACCATTGATTGGTCGACAGAATCTTCACTTCTGTGCGACAGGGGGATAAGAACAAACAAACACATTACCCGCAAGGTATTTCTGGACGACGACGAAAGCTGTTCCTTGAAGAAAATGTTGCACAAAAGTTTGCCCTCCTTCTTGGATGTCCTCCATAGTTGCTCTTTGTTTAATTTGTCCAGTTCTTCTATTTCATTGAAATTCTTGGAAGACCACTGTGTCGCGCTGCTATGATGTCACGATGCTAACGTAGCTGCCGCGGCTATCGCCATCCAGCTTAAACCCCGCCCTACCATAAGGGTGGTGCCGGCGGTGGAAACACGAGTCAGATTCAGCGTAACCGAGCAGTCCCGCTCCAAGCCGCACCAAACCATACGGCACCGCTTGGTCGAAATGAGACACAAATGACAACAGAGTGGACCAGGTGACAAGAGAGGGAGCCAAGCGACAAAAGAGTGAGCCAGATGATGAGAGTAAAGCAGGTGAAATAGACCAGTGACAACAGAGTGAGCCAGGTGAGAACAAGCAGGAGTGTCTGAACCTTTTGTAATCCGGTATTCACGTAACAGGACAGAATTTCAGAGGCCCTGGTTACTCACTCCTTATTGCGACGGTAATGCTTAGCAGTTCGGCAGGGCCTGATCCACAAGGCTCTGAGCAGCGGCGCAATGTCTGGCCCGAGAGTCCCAGGCGAACATAACATAACGCTCACCATACTTTAACAAGACACCTCATCAAGGAGCAGACACCCTGCTCCTTCTTAACAGGCTACAGAACTTTGCCTACGGCTATGATGAGAGCTGGCAGATCCACCTTGGCCGCCCTACGCCCGCTCTCTCTGCCATCGGCCCACTCCTTAGCTTTAGCCTTCAGCCAGAGCTGTAAAACACGTCTACAAGATGTAAAACAAGCCTCGTCCCCAGGCACGAGGTCTCCCTCCCCTGCTTGAGCTCTGGCTTCGACACTTGCACTGCTGAACCGTTGTCTTGGGAGCATCCTCTCAATTCTAAATCGCTTAATAACCGCTTTTCCGTTTGACAGTATTGTTACGATATTTTGAGCTCTGCTTAACACAGCCGCAGTGAAAAATAAGTGTGGGGGGGGGGGTCCTCGTATCTGATACGAGGAGTGTTAATTCAAGAGTTAATTTCACTTGTAAATAGAGAGGAAGAAAATTTAAATAATTCATATTCCCTCTTGTCAGATCATTCACTCCATTTACATCTGTGGTTTCAAATGAAGCTGATATGCATCGCTTCATCTCTTACATCCCACACGTCCTCTGGAGAAGTTCATTTGATAATTCTGACGACAGACGACCGGGAGACCAATCACTAGGACTACAACTGGATGTACAGCAGCGTGCTATTGATGTGATGCCGATTTTGTCTGAATTAACACATCACTCAACCTGCAGAGGGACAGCAGCATTGGCTTATAATATTTACATGGTACCAGTGTTTATTTGTTAGTGATTTATGTTAAATTAGTTTGGAGAGATGGAGAGATTTTGTCTCCATGAAAATGTAAACTTCACGCCAAGTCGAGTGATAAGCACTTCACGATGTATGAGAGAAGCATCCAAAAACATATTGGCAACTGCAGCAGATGAATTAGCTAAAAGGTCTCACTAGAGGACCAGGAAAATGGAAGGGAATTACCATGACCCTGTAATACAATGAGAGCAAGGGGATGCATGGTGGGTGAAGCAGGGTCATGCAGGCTCATTCTGGGTGAAGCCAGATCATGATGGGTGTAGCAAGGTCATGCAGGCTCATTCTGGGTGAAGCAGGGTCATTCTGGTTAAATCTGGGTCATGCAGGGGTCATTCTGGTTAAATCTGGGTCATTCTGGGTGAAGCAGGGTCATTCTGGGTGAAGCAGGGTCATTCTGGGTGAAGCAGGGTCATTCTGGGTGAAGCAGGGTCATTCTGGGTGAAGCAGGGTCATGCCAGGTAATGCAGGGTCATGCCGGGTACAGCAGGATCATACTGAGTAATGAAAGGGTCATGCTGGGTTCAAGCAGGGTCATCCTGGATAATGTTGGGTGATGCAGGGGAATGTTAGGCAATGGATAAATGTCTAAAGAAAGACGGTCCCTTCGAGATAACAGCTGATATTCCATGAGGTTCATTAATCCGACGATGGATAAAACATGAAGGAAAGTAATCAAATTACATAGCATGAGGTCTTGTCCTATGAAACAGCTTTAATGGCTGCTCTGTATCTAGGGAGAATATAGAGATTACCTAAAATAGAAGCACATAAGACTATAAAAATGTGCAATGTGATGGCATATGTCCAACCATAAAAAGGTGCTGTCCAATGGAGGGAGAGCAAAAGGCTGTTATTTTTCTTCATCTGAAAATCTCTAGGGAGGGAAAGCCACCATCTCCCATGGCTGATCATTTGGTCAATTTACCACTTGGAATATTTCCAATAAGCCTTCATTATCATCTCTTCCCTATCTTGATCTCTGCTTGTAAACGATGAAGCATTTGATCATTCTTACTGGAAAGGGAGAGGACGGGCAGGTCTACCATCACACAGACAGGCAAGTGACTTATTCTCTACACTGCATGAATGCCCCATCAAGTAAGAAAAACATCTGACCGTGCTCATTACTTGGAGCCGAAATGAGCCAGACTGGCTCAGCAGATGAACCAAGGTCCCATGGTGGTTTTGTGTTTTCTGATTAGTTTTTTTTATTGTAAAGTATATGTAGTTGACAGGGGCTTGGCTTGGGGGGCGGGAGAGATAACACAACATAGCAGCGTCTCAAATGCTGCCAAGACCAGGGAAAATACATGTTGGAAACAACTCAGGGCTGTTGAAACCTGAGTCACTGACCCAGTTTATAGGGGCTAAGTTTGTATGTCATTGTTTTGTACGGGAGTATATCAAAAGTTGGTTGTAAGTGACTTTAAGATGCCCTATGGTGAAATATTTACATGTCCATGTAATATTTATGTTCAAATATAAATCAGTTCAAGTGCAAAATGAACTTAACAACATAAAACAGCTTTGACACTTCTGTATACCAACTAGAAGCTCTGAAAGACATTCAGATGCCATAGAGCAATGTCGGACGCCAACCAATCCAGTCAATAGGTGTGGTGTTGTGGCTGCCAATATTAAAATAACATTAGCATCATGACGGCAGATGCGGATGGAAATGGCTAGTGTATTGTATGGTACCTAGTGATATTGTTTTTCAAATTACATATTTACATCACTGAAGTTTCTGTTGACACAGTACGAGCTTCTGCAATTCAATAGGCACTTTTAGTGAATGTGTAATTTCTGACTAGTGTTGGAGCTATAACTAATTGGGAAACATGTAATTCCTCCATAACCTGATACGTATTTTACTCACAACATATATGACTGGAAGATTGGAATGTTTAGGTAATTTCGATTAAGCTTGTGCGTCGAAGGCAAAAGTGATTATGGTGATTATGGTTATTATGTGATTATGTTGATCTTCCAAAGTATAACCTATATCATTGAAGCTGAACATGTTTTAATCTATTACGGGTTGAATATCACCAATGTTGTTTGCCATTTATAATAACACAAGTGTTATGATTGAACGGCGCTCTGGATAGGGTTGTATGGTTAACCCATGCTTGGAATATATATAATGGTGAGGAGTGTTTCCATGAGGAGTTTTTTATTTGCCTATTAATAGACCCAAGTTTTTCTAATAAGGATTAAGGTGTAGAGATGCTGTTAATCCATTTTCGGTAGTTTATTGACAAAATATATGTTGATATAATTTTAAATATGAAGTTGTATAATGCATTCATTTAGAGGTGCTACTATGATAAGGTTACATGATTTAATGTTAAAAATACACCTTATTATTCCCAAACTGTTAACTGCTGCAGAACAACTTAAACATTTGTCAGGAACGTGTTTTTTGAAAAATATCAATTTTTTGCAATCCGGACATATCTAGCTACTTAGATATGTCCGGATTGTCACTCATTTTGTGTTGTACCCAACATATGCAGGAAGATTCCTCATCTGGCTGGACAGTATGTTGGCTCCGGTATTGGGATTTCTTAAACTCAACAAATGGCGCTGGGTCCTCCACCACCTCATCAAAAGACAAGCCTCATCAAAGACTAACCTCATCGGGTCTTCCACATAATCTGTAAAATACTGCATTTATATAGTCACTTTTTTTTAGAGATTGAACTTTTCTGAATCCATCTAAATTGTACATATTTAAAGTGTGCCCATAATTGTTAAAAATATGCAAAGCCGAGGTAGGGCCTGTTTTATGTTTCACTGTGCATTCATCCTTCTTGGTCTTGGGGAACGTGACCCTAGAAGACAGCCTGACAACACATACTCATGTAAACATAAGTCCACACACCCACACAATGTTCTTGTATTAGATACAGCCTGTGGAACTCTGGAAAAACTTAACTGTTGGGTATATAGAGAACACCCTCCATGTAACAGAGCTAAGCAAAAGGCACAACATGAAAGGGAGAGCAGTTGATCAGAGCACAAGAAATACTAATAAATAAGTGTTTTTGCTGCTGTAACCTTACAGCTTGTATAATCATAAATCAAACTTCCCACTCCAAAATATTTGAATACTAACGTTAGGAAGCAAATTAGCCGAGGCCTAGAGCAGACTCACAAAAACATCTCAACCCAATAACATGATCTACTAAGTTGGCCGAGGGGTACAGCTGACTAACCAATACATTAGAAAAAATAATAATAAGAGCTGGCAAGTTAGCTAAAGCCTACAGATACTGATAAACCTAAACATTTGAACACTAGGTAGCTTTCACACTGGGTCTACACCTCAACCAACACTTGAATACTCGCTAGCAGCTACCTTGTTTGTTGTAAACAGAACAAATGAACTAATAAAGCATTCTTACAATTTGTGATCTTCAAAATGAAGGGAACAGTCTAAATAAATTGGAACCAAAGATTCTGAAAGTTGTCGTCCGTTGGAATTCCATACAAAAGGGAATTTGCCCTTCGCACTGATGACAACACTGTCTCCTCGGCATGGTGATAACAGAACCAAACTTCACCGACCACCTCAATCCGTGCATGGTTCGTTCTTTGAATATTCAGATTTAAAACAAAATCAGAAAAACCAAATAACAGAGTCGTTCTTTGGTTTTTCTGATTTGGTTTTGAAACGGAAAAAGGGCAAAAGGAATAAACAAATAAACGGCATTTCATTTGTGTTTGTGTTTTGTTTGTTGGTTTTTTAAACCCGAAACAGAAAAACAAAAATAGATACATTTGTAGGCTACACCAGAAGGCAGAACGCAACGAGCGAAGAAAAAAGAGCCTACCACCTAAACCAGCAATAGACTGTCCAATTATATTTAGCCTTAGTTATGGCCGCACTTGAACCATATGGGGATTTTATTCGTGAACTAATTGACAATGGAAAGACACACGACGAGATCAGTACCGCTCTAAAGCAATCTGGTGCACCGAAGTGCTCCGTTATGACGGTGAGGAGGTTCTGTGTGGAGCACAACCTTCGAAGAAGAAATCTAGTTCCTTTCTTCTTCTATGTAGCCTATTGTACAATATGTAGGCTACTTGTCATTTAGATGTATTTAAATGTTTTATGACCAGCTAGGTTTCTTAGTAAACAGCCACCTGGAACATCATGGCGATCTTCTCCACGGTCATATCGTCCACTCGCAGACTAAGTCGCCGGCTCCCACGGAAAACAATAAAGCTGGCCATTGTAGAATGCGAGACTCAATGGAAAGTTTGAAACATCTTTATATGTATTTTTTTCAAACCACGTGCCCTTTTCCCGGCATTCATTGTGGTTTTATCTAAATATCACACAAACAAAACAAGCAACTGGATTATTCAGTATTCACGTTTTGATTTAAAAAACAGAAAAATGCAGTTTATTTGTTTATTCCTTTTGCCCTTTTTCCGTTTCAAAACCAAATCAGAAAAACCAAAAAACGACTCTGTTATTTGGTTTTTCTGATTTTGTTTTAAATCGGAATATCCAAAGAACGAACCATACACGGATTCACCTCTTTAACCAGTTTTGTTCGAGGGTGCCTAAAACTAGCCATGAGGTAGCACCTCTGTGCTTCTGTGATGTCACCAAATCATGGAAGTAAACGCTGAGTTTCAGGCCAGTTTCAGGCCGTTCAGGAAAGGGTTTTCTGTGGGCAAGAGTGGTGGTGCAGACTTTAAGCTTTGTAGTTTAGCACACAATATACCTGAACTATAAGCTATATAACACACCAATGGAAAGGGTAAAACCAAAGAAGCTTATCCACTACACATGTCAAGATATCTTGCCTCAAGGTTTAAATAAATGCTCATTAAATTGGTTGAAGGAATAAAAGGAAATTGCTAGACTGAAATGACAGGAAATTGAAAGGGATTTGGTGAAACATAATTTTCTGATGTTTAAAGCACACCTTGATAACCCTTGTATAAAGTTTTTGTATTGCAAGCGAGTATATAGATAATTGCTTTGTATCAGGATTTAGAGTTTAAGCATAATTCGATTAGTTTATATCATATTGGTATGTATAGGAGTCTATAAATGATTGATCTTTAGATGATTCCATATGTTATGGGCTGCTGTGTTCTTATGCTGATGCAGGACATAAAGACCTGTATGGTAATTAGACCGTCTGGACGTAAACCTGTGATAGATGAGCAGCACAGAGGATGACACGCTTCTGGTAACCTTCCAGATGGCAGGATGCGCCTTGCTCAAGGGCACACTGACAGAAAGGAATATGGATAATGCTGCCATGACCTTGTTGGATCTGTTATAGAAGCCCAATAAACCAACCCCAGCACCACAAACCAGGTAATCTTTACACACTCCTGCCACCTTAAGATCCACTCCATCAGTCAGTTTTCAAATTCAAAGTGACTGCACAAGTCTCTACGGATTCCAGTATTGAGGAGAATCTAGGGGTTAGGTATCTACAAGGCACCCGCATAACTGAATGCTATAAAATACCTGTCTGATGCGGAGCTGTTAAAGATGGCAGATGCAGTTTGTGCGGTCGAAAACGGTCCCCTGGCGTCCCTTGTTTACAACATCATCTCCCTGCCGCTCGTATATTTTCCAAAACGGAACGCTATTCAAACCATCTGTGAAGTCGTGGAATAAAAGCGTTCCCATGTGACAGCTGTCGTTTCAACGGGCCATAAAACACTTAGGGAGTGGGAGTTTGTTCAGGAAGAACTCCATTGGTCCTTCCACATTATATTCCAGGAGGACAGGGGCGGAGGGCTTTTATTGTGTAGGTCATGTGATTTCAGTGTGCGTGCCACAACACAGGAAGGTTATGTCCACCGTCAGCCTTAAGAGGACTGAGGGTTGCTGGAAGATACTCGAATGCTTAAAAATATTAGTTGTGGGGAAAAATCCGTGCTTCACAATGAATTTACCATTAAGTGGCAGTTCCAATGCATCAATCAGGAAAGGCTGAATAATGCAACAATAACGTTTTTTTTTATATTTAAATGAAAATTCCCCATTAATAAAAAAAACGCTTAAACCAACCTAACTGGGACAACATGGGAAGACAAATGATGAGACAGAACAGTGGTGGGCTGTTTTAAAGGTCTGTAGCCCACCAGTACTCTCATTTATTCATCATCTCCTACATTAAATATTCAGGACACAATGAAGGAGAGTGTAAGCAGGGCATGTTTGTGCATAAATATGTGTGTGTGTGTGTGTGTGTATATAAGTATATGTGTGTCAGTGTATGTGGTGCATTTAGTAATAGAGTTGGTACCAGAGTGTAATTATCAAGGCATGGATTAGACAAAAAACTATTTTTTTAGTAATGCCCCTTATACTACATTATAACACTACACTCGGGTCAGCCATATTGATGTTGTGTGTCTGTCGGTGTGTGTGGGGGTGATGGTGTGTGTGCTTGTGTTTATCGTTGCAGAGAATATATATATATATATATATATATATATATATATATATATACACATACACACACACACACACAGTTTATATGTATATGTAGCATGTAGTTGGGTATGTATGTGGACGCTTGGTATATACAATGTTTAGCAGTTTGTCCTTGAGCAGCGAGGTGAGGGTCCAGGGTAAGGCCCGCGGCTGGGTGGTAAAGTGTGTCAGGGAGGGTGGCCCAATTCTACAGCCTTCTGTGTTCTTTATACTTCCGTAATTAACCATCCCTACCTGGCAACACTCCAGCCAATGGGCTTGCCTTCTGCAATCATTAATCGTGGCTTGTGAAATAGCACATAAGTATTAATGGAATGGTTTCTTGTGACTTTTGCAAAGCACAGCATGTTTACGTTGTGTAATATGATCAGGAATTGCATTTGAGGAAAGTTTCATACCTTGCCAGCAACTGCTGAAGTAGAGGCCTGGATTAAGGTATAGGCTAAGATAATGCTGAAGTAGAGGGTAAGCTAATGCCTAGGCAGAGGCTAAATCTGCGGGAGGGGGCTAATGCGAAGGTGAATCCTAATTCTAAGGTACAGGCTAAGGTATATGCTAATGGTTAGCTGGAGACTGAGGCTAAGCGTTTTACCTACCTTTGCACTTGCAAAGGTAGGCGTTTGTCGAAACTAGGGTGATGTAAAGTTATGGCACATGCAGCCCAATTGAGATGAAGTAGCGCCCTAACTGTGTTCTCCCCCCCTCCCCCAACCCACTCTGAGCTGCAGTGGAGCTTGACATCACATCAGCACGCCTTGCTGGATGCACCCATGTCTCCCTGTCTGGTGAGCTGCCACATAGACACACACAGGGACAGACACACACAGGGACCCCCCCAAGCCCCCTTCCCAAAATACACAATTAAAATTCCTACATACCAAATCATCCACCCACCATCTCTCTCCCCTCTCTAATAATGCTCGCGACTCCATTGATTGGCTGAGTGTAGCTGGCTTTCTGCTATGAATTAAACACGTGCAGGTATCACACTACTTTTGTGTCCAAGAGTAGACAACCCGTTGAGCAATCAAAACCATGTAACCGTAAACTTGTATCGATCACCCTTTCAGAATAAACTAAAGAAAAAAAAATCTTATGTTCACAGTATGACAAGCTTACGTATATTCTTGTCACGCCACTCTTTATTTCACTGGTAATTACTCCACTACTAACACGCCTGGAGATTAAGGTTAAATATGGATGGCTATTAAGTTCACGTAAAACTCCAGCCTAAAACACTTTGACATAGTTAAGATATGTCTATTAGTAAAGTACAAGACACCCCAGGTCCTCCTCTACCGTTTGGTTTAATATTCCACCTTGCCGCAGCTAGACTGAATGTCTGTACACGTTCCTGCTCCACGTAGAGACAGAGCTGCGGCAGTTACAATGGGGACAGATAGAAGAGTATCCCTTCAAATTGCTGTAGCATCAACCCTCAGTATCACATCTTGTTTTGCACCCAACTCACAGGAGGGGTTCAGGCTCAGAATCACTGTATGATATATAGTTGCAGCGTTTCTATGGCACAAAATGAGTAATTTCGTATGAGGACACACACATTTTTGCAGGCTTTGTTTTAAAAAAAGAAAGCTCAGCCATAGCTGTGTTCCGAAATGTTCACCAAAGTATTGGCTATAACTTAGCTAAGCTAAAGTAAGGCATGGCAAGCTCAGTCACCACTAACCTAAGTTTTGCCAGGCTAGCTCTCCCAGCCAAGTTGTTAGCTTTCTATGTTTTTTCACTAGTGCTCAGTTCTTTAGGTGCAAGTTCAGGTTAGGTCAAGTCTTTAGGGCACAAGTCCTAGTCAAATCTCAAGTCTTTTGGGTGCAAGTCCTGGGTAATGAAGGAAAAGAGCCCACTGGAGCAGATCCCGGGAAGCCCGACATGACAACAACTGACAAATTGCGAATAATAATCGTACAATTAGAAAAATGTAACCTTGAATGATTAGAGAATCGGTGTTGGGTATTTTATAAGTCAAAGCGTTTTAGCCTGTATTATCCCTGTAGAATATAGCCAATCAGGGCAGTGTGTGTGTGTGTGTGTGTGTGTGTGTGTGTGTGTGTGTGTGTGTGTGTGTGTGTGTGTGTGAGTGAGTGATATTGTACTTTATTCACCCAAAAGAGGAACCTTTTTTTGCGTATGATTATGTGTTTGAGACTATGTTTGATAATGTGCATGATATTGTGTGTGTACTTGATCATGTGTGTGTGCATGTCAGTGAGAGTGAGTGTGATTATGTGTAACACTCAGTATGCAGGCCCAGCGCTTCCAAACAGACTTATGCATTCCCAACAGCCTGGAGTCATGCTTCATATTTCATTGAAGTTGAATATTTTAAAAGATCAACCCACTCCAACCCTATAAAACCCACCGTTCTGGGCCCTCTGGTCCTACACATAAAATGGGATCTGCCATATTGCATTACAGACAGGCATGTCACCCCTCCTTGCTCCTCACTGATCATCTTGCTCCTTTCTGTCTCTCTTCTTCTGTTATGTCTTCCTCTTATCTGTCTGTCTTGCTCTGTTCTGTCAGTCTTGCTTTGTTTGGACTGTCTTGCTCCGTCTTCCTCTGTTGTGTCAGTCTTGCTCAGTTATGTCTGTCGTGAATTCCTCTGTTTGGTCTGTCTTTCTCTCATCCATCTGTCTTGCTCTGTTCTGTCAGTCTTGCTCTGTCTTCCTCTGCTTTGTCTGTCTTGCTCTTTTTGGTCAGTCTTTCTCTCATCCATCTGTCTTGCCCTGTTCTGTCCGTCTTCCTCGGTTTGGTCTGTCCACCTTGGTTTGGTCTTTGGTCTGTCTTGCTCTGTTCTTTCTGTCTTCCTCTGTTCTGTCTGCCTTCCTACATTCAGGCTGTCTTCCTCTTTACCGGTCTTCCTCTGTTTGTCTACCTGGCTGTCTCAATCAGCCCTTCCTCCTCGGTTTCTCTCACCGTCCTCCTCTCTCCCTTAATCTATATCTATCTTCCTCCCCCTCTTTCTATCTATCGGTCATTCTCTCTACCTTTGTCATACTTTTGGGTCTCACTTCCTCTCTCCCTGTGTTTCTCTTCCTATCCATCTGTCTATCTCCCTTTGTGTGTCTCTCTAGTCTTGTGTTGTGAGCTATGCTTTGTCCAAGCTGTGAGGATGAATAGGTTTTTATACCCACGTACCTACCGACATAAGGACCATCAGTCAGAATTGCACTCTGTTTGCACCTCTAAATTAATCAAGGTTTGTTCCATTACAGCAGCACGTTTACGTTCTAATGTGTTTTCATGTGTCTGGACAGCAACAGCCACACACATTAAATTATAGAGCTCCAAGTTACACTCAGAAGCTCCACCCCACACACACACACACACACACACACACACAAACACACAGACACGTACGTTTAAATTAGATCATGGCACTTAGATGATCGTTTGAGAGAGAAGGGGAGGACAGAACTGATAAAAAAAAGGAAGAAAGGGAACTGCCTCCATCATAATGTATCACAGTGAGTTGACGCATTATAATATTAACAAGCCGGAAAACACAGTCAAAAAGGCCAGACGGCGACGGAGCAGAAGACAACAGACTGACATTGAAGCACAATAAAAACATGGGGACAGAGGAACCCTCACAATAAAGTTGTGAAGACAGATAACCAAGCACAATAAAAGCATAAAAAGAAACGGCAGAAGTGAAAGATTGTGCACGCCTGCTGTTGTCTCCTCCGTGCGTGGATTCACTGAGATGAAACCGAATGAAAGAGAGGGACGACATCAAATGACTCACAGCTCCCAGTATCCAAAATATATAAACAAATCTACTAAATAAATATCTCCCCGGCACTGCATCCTTCATCAGCCTTTTGAAGAGTGTGTATGTGGTTGTTTGTGGGTTCATGTGTGTTTGTGTGTGCTTACATGCGTGTGTGTATGCGAGTCTGAGTTTGTTTGTGTGTCTGTGTTTGTGTGTGTAGGGGCTAATCATACATGACAGTATTTGACCTCGGCAGGCTTGCTGTTTGATAGAGGCATGAAAGAACAACGTAGTGTTTCCCCAAAGATGTTTTCCAGCAGCAGTGGAGATGTGTGCGAGGTGCACTATGTTGATGTGCGCGTGCACGTTCGCAAGCCACATTTCTTTAGCATTTATGTTCATGGAAATACAGTTTTCAGTCTGCGATAGTCATCCCACTTTCTGGATTTCAAAATATTGTTGCTTCTCTTCCACACAGTCAACAATCTGTTTTTTATTATTGAAGAGCCAGTGAGTCCAATGTTTCAGATGGATTCGAACATTATGTCATTTACAAAAAGAAAAAAAAAGGCATATTATCCCCATGGCTAGCACCGTCGCAGTGTAACTGTTTAAATAAGCGATATTGCATATGAGATCCGCCACACACTATAGCGTTATACTATAGTTGTGCGGGAAGCCTAAACCCTCACTTGGACACAGACATTAAATACATATAAATACAGGTGTCCGAAAAGCCCATCTCTCTCGCAGACATCGCAGTCTACTGCCACCCAGACAGAGCTCCACACGTCCACACAAACCACTCCGCCGGTACCCCTTTGTCATGAAGTCAAACCACGTCTGCGATAAGTTGGGCTCAGACTCAGAGTGTATCCGATTTGTGAAGCCGTTTCAGAAATGAAATGGGAAAAAACTATCATGTCCACTAAGTGTCCGCGTTTGTTATGCAAGAAGTAACTGGGAAACCTAGGACATGGCCACATGCAGAAACTTTAACACTATGCGCACACACACACACACACACACACACACACACACACACACACACACACACACACACACACACACACACACACACACACACACACACACACACACACACACACACACACACACACACACACGTATAGTCTGATGCCTCTGAGGCAGGACAGGGTTCAATACAGAGGTTCACAACCTCTATTGGCCCGTGACACTGATGCCCTGTTACCACCTGGCATTGACATGGCAATACTAGGCGATCCGTTCTCAAGTGGACAGCACTGGGTGAAGGTGTGAATTAAGTTGCACTCACTCAGACCCCATCCTGAGCTGGTCTGGGTTCTATATTGCCACATTCTTTTAACAGTATGTACTTTGGCTAGCCGCTAGACTGAAGGACCGCCTACTCAAATGACGTCATCTTTGTAACCAGAAGTGCGTTCTCATTTGTGTCAGTGAAGTGCGACACAGAAAATATGAAGAAGAAGAACAAAGTGATAATGGACAGAAACAAATATATCATAAACAAAAGCAGGTGAAATTGATTCTGGTGGAAGAAGTAGACAAGGAACACACTATCGGAAGGGATAGACCTAGTCTGTATTGTTGTATTTTCTCACTTCTTATTCTTCTACAACCACGCATTTGGTATTGCCAACGGAAATTATGTAGGAGTTTTCTTGCATATATAGAGCAAGTGCAAACTGGTGTACCAGAGTCGTCCAATCGTGATCGGATCAACCAAGACACAGGTCAATGCAAGGTGTGTACAGGGCCAAAGTTTCAACATTCCAACATGTTGAAACATCTCGACACTTTCTTACATACTTGCGCATCTGCTTCATGGTTTTAATCAAATCTTCCTTTAATATCCATGTCCAAGTGAACTTATGTGCCTTGGGAAACAATCGCTGGTGGCTATGGCTATATATTTGAGCAAACATCACCATCATGAGACCGTTCAAACCTTTTAAATTATACATTTGTCAAATATATACTGCTCGTCGTCTTAAACTTTTTCGTTTTTTTCTCTTTCACTTCCACTCTCACCAATTCCACTCTGTCTCAATCAATTCTTTCCCTCAATTGAAACACTCTTTCTTTCAATTTAATCCAATCCAATTATTGCTCTCTTCTCAATTTGTTTCTTTCTCTGTACCTTTTTTTTTGTTAGTTTTGTCAGTTGCTGGTTTGAGATGGGAAGAATTACTGAAAGAAAGAGGGACAGCGAGAGAGAGGAGAGAGGGATGAAGAGAAAGATGAGTTAAGATGAAGAGAGGAGAGATGAGTTGGGGGAATCAGAGAGAGGAGGAAGGAGTGAGGATGGAGGAGCAGGGAAATAATAGGATAGGAGAAAGGAGAGAGTTGCTGGGAAATGAGAGTAGAGAGGCAAGCAGATAGTAAGGGACATAAGAACAGAGGAGGGAGAGGAGAAAGGAGAGGAGCTGAGAAAGTGAGAGGTGGGACAGTATCTGCATACAGAACAACCACAGACACATTCCTTCCAACCACCCAGTGACATTTATAATATGCTAATGTTAAGCTTCCACTTGACTTTAAACTGTACTGGTGGCATGAAAAAAAACGACATGCTCAAACGCATGCACGCACACACATATACAAACACAAAGATTTAGCGAATGGCCAGAAAAGGTTCACACACATGATTGCTTGATTGTCCATGGACGCAAGTCCCGGTCCATCACATGTAAAGAAGCGGTGTATGCCAACAAGGAAACTAAAACCACCACACACATTCAAAAATTAATCTAGTGTCTGCTGGCTGGCTTTGTTGTTCTGTCCTCTACAGACAGAGCTGGAGTGTATTAAGGCTCCGATATACTTCGACTGGTTCAGCTGAGCAACCTTTAGCTATCGGATCCCAATGTGTCGCAAACCCGCCATTTTGTCTGTGCAAACACACCAATTTTAATTGAGTTTGAAGTATATCGGGGCCTTTAGCTTTTATAGGAGCATGGTCTGTCCCTCACATGTACTGATGAGATGGGGTGTATGTGTCTGCTGTCAGAGCCGCTCTGTGGGACGTGGTTAGGAAGACAAGCTAAATAGATGGTTCCTTCCCAGAGGAATTGTGGGTATATTGTAGTGGTGAAACGGATCAGTGTGTGCACGGTTCGGTTCAGATAACCGTTTTGGGCCTCGGTTTCGGATACGGTTCGGATTAGGATCATGTTCGTGATAGTAAAAAGGCGGACTTTTTTTTGACGGAGAGGGTTTGGGGGAGAAACACAAAAATGAATGAGACCCACAGGCTATTTGCAATGTGTTAATTGACTGCAATCAGACAACTTGCAAGGCTTTTTTGTGCAATAAATGTTCCCCTAAATGCATTTGAAAACATGGTGCACTGTGTGTAACATGTAAGGGATAACGGCCGACGAGGCTTAGAACTCTGGCGACGAGCGCAGCATGAAGCCAGAGTTGCCTCTACCTGTCCATTATTTCCATCGAACCGGTCGACCTCGAAGGCCGTTATCTCGCTTATTTCCCGTTTGTATTTATCTCCCGTATATTTAGAATATAATTGTATCAATTACTTTCTTTAAATTTAGGAATCGTTTAAAGCCCAGTTTGTTTTGAACGCTGACAGGCTGAAGGGAGGGGCGGGAAAAGTCTCATTGGCTCGGGCAGCACTGGAGAGAATGCATTCCGCTGGGTCCTAAACACCCTTTTGTATCGGACGTAGGCTACAGTAGGCAAAATACGCTGCATAAGGCAATGCCTTCATGAAACCGAAATCCGCGGATCTCCAGAATGCTCCGAACTGTGGTAAACGAACCGAACGGATTCGGATACAATTCGAATCCGCTGCAGGCCTAGTATATTGTTCTGTCTGGAGACACTGGAGCTTGCAGAGTCTGCCACAAAATTACAAGAACTTCTCAGGGGGGGCCATAGTGTACCTCACTGAAAATATACAATATATACACACAGAGGGTCACATACTTAGACCTACTATTAAATATAGAAGAGAAAGAGAGATTGACAGAGAGAGAGAGAGAGAGCATCAATGACAGCATGGCAAAGCTCAGGGTGCTATCTAGCTGATCCAGATAAAGGTGCCCAATTAACCACCAAGAGCGATGTAGATCAGCCATTACAAGCCATTTCACAATCTAACCAATAGACACACGTGGGAGTGACCCCCAATGAGGGAAGATCAATTAATCAGCCTACCATTTGCTTCAGTCTATTGGGTGGGTTGGGAGCTTGATCTATGCATCCCACATCCGGTTGGAAACTCCCATGTGTGATGTAACTGGAGGGTACATTGTGAAATGGTTTGTGATGGCTTACCAACATCACACCTGGTGGTAAAATAGGGGACCTTTAATCATCATATGATTTGAAGGCTTCAAAATAAGAATTCCCCACACAAAATAACTCAGAACATTTGAACTCAACAATAACCCCCCACTAAGCCATGGAAACTCCACAATAAGAGTCCCCAACCTCATAATACCCCAGTACATGGGTACTCCCCATTCCAAGTCCTTACCCTCATAATAACTAAGGACATGGAGACTCAACAATAAGATTCCCTAGCCTCATAATAACTCAGTACATGTGGTGGCGTGGCCTCCTGCAAAGAGCAGGATTTAATCCAAGTGTGCATGTCCCTCCCTAGTGGTCCCAGAATGCACTGCTGCAGCCTATCGGAGCCAGCAGCTGTCATGTACATGTCTGTGTGTGTGTGCGTGTGTGTTTGCGTGTTTTATTGTGGAAAAACAATTATTTTCTCATATTGAGTGGCACTTTTCATGGGTTCCCACTGTGCATTTTTATTGTGTAATAATGTGTGAGCGGTTGTGTTTGGATGTTTTTTTTATTGTGCGTGTGTGTGTTGATTCATGTCCAAACACTCCCAAAAAGAGCAATCTTTCTCAAGGGAGAGTAAAGGGGCCTACACTCTGACTAGACTCAAACCAACAGCCAACTGCCTTTATCCGACCACTCTGTTGCCTCTCGTCTGACCGTTCCGAAGAAAAGTTGTGTTAAAACACACAGTGCCTACTACACAGAAGCGTGTACGTACTGCGCCTGGGCGAGATGCAACATCGGGTGGCGCTGTTCTCGTGGCGCTAGTCCGTGTGTGCTAGCACCACTGCTTGGCAGATGTCTAAATTTCCCTGTCTTGCCTGTGTAAAACCAAGGTCCCTCCTTGGTTCATTGGAGCAGGCGGGACGCACGAAGACCCCTTAAGAATAATTGGCATACTCTGAATGTTTATTTTCTTATTTATTTTTTATCCAAGCCACTCGCATGCAAAAATGAGTAGACTAAATCTGAGTGTAGGCCAAAAACGCGATTAACTATTGATAAGTTGATAAGAAAGTTGATAAGACAGGCATATTCAGACTTTGCATGTTGAGGCGGACCACATGGTCCGCGCGGTTCCTAAAGCTTCTACTACAGCTGACCACACAGAACAGATTTGTTCCCGAACTTGTTCCGAGTCTCCCCAAATGTTTCAGATGGCCAACGGTTGGGCCAGTGTGTAGCAGTCTTAAGGGAAGCAGGGGGAGGAGAGAGATTGGTGGGGTAAGCATGGATGTATTATAGTGGATACACAGCTCCTTCTGTCAGTTATTAGTGAGCAAACACCCATCATACAACTTCCAGGTCACCAAAGCTGTAGCATGTGTTTTCCGTCAGCACAATGTTTTGAAAGCTAGTATACTCATTATATCTCATACTATATGTCCTTTATCCTGCGCACATCACATGACCCGCAGACCAGGTGAAGCTGCGTTCTCACCAAGCAGTGACCCCTTTCTGGTAAAGCGGCGCCCACTAGTAGGTTTGAAACATGGACTTAGAATAAAGAGAGGGCTGGAGCTAATGGCTGTCGGACCATAGAGCGAATTGTAAAGAGATTCTCGATGTCAGGGAGGAATAAAGATGATCATTTTCACCTACTGTGTGATTTCAATCAGAAACACGATAAGGGGGTTAGGAGTGAGTGTGTGTGTATGAATGTGTGTTTGTGTACATGTGTGTGTGTGCATTTATGAATGTATGTTAATGTGTGCCTATGTGCATGCGTATGCATGAGTAGGGGAGTGTTCTTGCTTTTTTGTGTCTGGGCTCCAGCCTGGTTTGATGAGATGCTCAACGGGGTGGACATAAGCTACAGTCTGAACGCTGCAGTAAGCACAACGAGAAGAAATAAACAAGGCCAACTCCACGGTCCTGGAAACTGTAACTTTGCTGAAGCATGTGCAGTACGGAGAGCTGGAGATGGAACAGTGTGAATTGTGTAAGCACAACGTGGGCGTGGGCCGATGGGACGGGGCTGTCTTCCGTCAACGGCAGGGATTACAGCGTGGAGAAAAGCATATTCCATGGCCCAGTGCTGCTGGCGAGGGATGTGAGCGTGGATAAAGGCCTGAATGCTATTAGCTATCTAAACACAGCACAGCGCTGGGCCCCAGCCAGCACTGCTGTCCCATCTGCATCGCACGCTGCCGGGAGCCGCGGGCCTGGCTCGGACGAGGAGCCGTTCCATTTATCGTGATGATGGAGTCTGATTGTTCCCCACAAAAAAACGTCCCTTGCAGAGTATCGCGAAACAAGATAGAGCTATGCAAAGCGAGAGATTAGGCGCAAGCAAAGAATGTCTCACAACCAAAACGAAACCAGGGATGTGAACAACGGTAATACAATCCCTGTATGCATATGTCATATATAATCCTTTTCCAAATAAAGTGCTAAGAATTCATCCCACAACATAAACACAACACAGCAGGATGGTTCCATACTGTTAACACTAAACCACACTTCACAAAGAGCACATCTACAATGTAGACAATGTTATAATTATGAGTTAATTAATTCAACATTGAGGCACGCCGAGACAAAGGAATTATGTGTAATTTATTGGGAGCAGGTATGCTTAAAGGTCTGAAATATAATGCATGCAGGCAAATTGTATAATGTGCGTTTCTTTATTAGTCCCTTAAAAATAAACCTTACTAACTAGCTACCTCACCGACTAGTTCCTTTGATGTGTGTCCAGATTTCTGAGCTATGGTGAGAGCAGGGCGTGGCTTACTGAGGAGGATACATTTAGTGGAGGTTGTAGTAGAAAAAGCGCTGGCCTCAGCTGAGACCTTAGCGACCTCAGCAATGACCGCTGACAACGGCGTGTGTCCCAGATAATTAGCTTCTATGTGCAGGGTCAACAGTCTGCTCCCTCAGTACAAACAACTCATTCAACAACAACATCAAAGCGGGGAAAATAAATTGAGATATATGTTGTGAAAGAGCTGACTACGCTGTCAAATCTACAGAACAACCGCTTGTGTTTATAGGAAGCCAATAGGAGAACAGCCCAATGTTTCTGTGAGTCTAATCAGCTAATAGGAGAAGAGCTGAAGGTTTCTGTCTTTCGGATCAATAAAAAGAACAGTTAAATGTTGGTGTGTCTAAACACCCTAGGCTTGTATAATAGCTGGACTGGAAGTAGTAATCCTTCTACCTGTAATAAATATTCCCAGCATGAATCTGCACAACAAACGTGAGAATAAAGGTGGCAATAGGAGGGGGCAATATAATATGAGCAACGCGGCCCGTCGTGGAGCAGCGGACAGCCAAGCGTCTGAGGGAACCCGCGCACAACTTTTTTGCTGTGGGCACCGCAAGCATTGATCTCAACGATAAAACATGGTGTGGTGTGTGTGTGTGTCTGAGCGGGAGATCGTTTGTATGCATCTTGCAACCGCTCTGAAAAGTTGCGTCGGATGCACTTTTATTTTGACTGTAGTTGCCTCATTATCCTTAAAACGCGCTAGGCGCTGGTCTCGCAAGAAACAAAACAAACTCGGGAAACTCACCTGAAATGACATACCCGCGTCCTAACGACGATGACAGAACATGTTCACACAAACACACACACACCTACACACGTTAAATACTAAGAAGAATAAAAAAACACACCCGCAAAGCTAAAAAAGCCACATGAAAAAGAAGCATGCTTGGGGTGAGGAGCGTGTGTTGGTTGCGCGGGGCCCGTTCGCATAATGAGCGCCACTGCTTCACGCGCCGTGTGGGGAGATGGGTGGCTGGGACCGGCAAATAAAACAGGCTATTTACTGCTGAGACGCCGCTCCTGCCGGAGACTGCAGCCGCGCTACAAACAACACGTCAAACTAATAAATGGAACAACAGGACTCTGCAAAAAAGCAATTACCCCTTAATGTGGAGAGGAATTCAATTGGTTTCACCGCTTGCTTTTTTCTTTTTTGGAGACGGTGAGGCTAAATATACCCCTAGCCCTAGCACGCTGTAGGTACTTAGCGGGCCGGATTGAAAGTCATAGCAGTGAGAATGTGACTGGCTATAATTACCTCTGCTAAACGGATCGCCCCGATAGCAATTAATACCCCCATCTTAAAACAGGTAGTTTTGCAAATTTTCAAAGGGAAATGTGAAAAAGTTAGCCACCACTTTTACGTTTCATTCTTCAAATGGTGGGATGTGAACAGAAAACAAAGGGTTTGATGCATTTCAGGTGAATACTGTTGGTTCCGCTTTCAATTGTATCAAAATCAACCTGGTTCTATGACTGCTGTTTCTGATTCTTCGTATTTGAGCAGCTGGTACATCAACCAAGTCAATGACACAAGTGGAGCTAGGCAATGGGTGAGGAGTTTAGTAACTATTGGAACTAGTAGTGGAGCTAGTAATGGAGCTAGGAGGGGAGCAAGCAGTGGAGCTACTGTTGAGCTAGGAGTGAAGCTAGCAGGGGAGCTAGCAGTGGAGCTACTGAGGGGCTAGGAGTGAAGCTAGCAGGGGAGCAAGTAGTGGAGCTACTGAGGGGCTAGGTGTGAAGCAAGCAAGGAAGCTAGTAGTAGAGCTAGAAGTGGAGCTAGTAGTGGAGCTTTGTGGAGCCTAACACTGGAGCTAGCAATAGGGCTAAGAGTAAAACGAGCACCGGAGCTGCTTATGGAGCTAGTAGCATTGGAGCAGAAGGGGGGCTAGCAGTGGGGCTAGCAGTGGGACTGGCAGCAGAGCTAGTACTGGAGCTAGCAATTGGTCTGACTGAAGCTTAGATGTAACGATGTCCCAGAGCCGTTAAGCTGGAACACAAGCATAACACAGGCTAACACAACAAACAGCAGAGGCTCGGAGGCCTTGTGTAAGGACATTTCCAAGCCAGCACAGGGAGTCCAGAGGACCACAGAGAGGCAGAGACCACACCGCCGGGCCAAAGCAAACCATGTCTGTTAAACATCCATTATGTCAACCCCTCACTGCCACCATCAGCCCCAAGCCATGACACACAAAAAGTAGATACAGCACAGCAGGGTACCATTCTCTTAAGACAGAGCTGTTAATCATATGTGATGTTAAAGATGGATGGCTAGATCAATGTCAAGTTAACAGTGAATCAAAGTTTCTGTTCATCATAGCAGATCAGTCTAAGCACATTGATAGCTTCCACAGCCACTAGCTTTCTGTGGTAACGTTAAGTCTGTTGAAATCTTTGGAACATTGTTGGCTATATTAAATCATCCTTGATCTGCAGTCTTAGCAGGAGAAGAGAAGAAGGCATTGCCTTTATTGGACATGTTTCGAGGCAAAGTTGAAGCATGTTACTTTTCAGCCTAGCCTAGAATAAAAGGCTACCAAGTGGTAGCGGTGAACGCCTTGCAGAAAGACAAGAGCTGTTGTTTTGTTTTTATAATAAATAAAAAGGAGCAAAAGAGCTGATGGATGGAAATGATGGACTAAAGAGAAAGAGAGTGTAGCAGAAAAGTTCCTCATGGACATGGGTTCCTTTCCTCAGGTCTGCAATATGCAAAGCTAAAGTAAGCAAAAATAAGCCAAGCTAAACTAAGTTCAACTATGGTAAACTAAGCTAAACTGAGCGAAGCTTAACTAAACTAAACAAATTCCGTTGGGATTATCAAAGTAACCTGAATCTAAAGTACAAAACTAAGCTAAACTTCGCTAAACTAAAGTAGAATAAACCAAGCTACATGATAACACACGTTACCTCCAAAGTATATGGTTCCCACATTTTAGACCCTGACAGCAACATGAGATCTTGCAGAATGACTAAAACACCGTAGCCACACTTTAACCATATGACTATATAGGATCCATGCGCACGGTTAACAGGATTATCCCCACACACTCACACATGTACCACAAGCTATATCTGGAACCACAATCCCAAGACGCGAGCTGCAACATCCAAGGACAGACAGAATGCTAATACGTCTCCACCTCCGTGGCCTCCTTCTGAAAACGCCTGTGGCATTCTGCTACGCCGTTACCGCGGTAACAAACCCTGACAATGCTACCCTAGGCCCCACCCCCCTCCAGTGGGGAGAATCGGGAGGGGTAAAGGAGGAGGAGGGGAAGGAAAAAGAGATCAAGGAGAAAAAGGAGAAGGGAAACGATGGGCCCCTGAGGAGGAAGAGGAGGTGGATGAGTGAAATGTGGAGGATGAGGAAGAGAGAAAGGATGAGGAGAAGGGAAGGAGCTGGGAGAAGAGGATGAGGGAGAGCGACATGTGGAGGAAGTGGTACTGTTGTGGGTGGGGGGAAAGCTAGGAGAGGCAGGATTCTACTGTCACTACGTCTAAGGTTTCTACTGGCTAGGGGGCTGGCAGTCCACTTTAGGAACGGCTGTGAGAGTGTTCAATGTACAGAAAACACACATTAACATAAATGTTGTCGGTACAGAGCTCAGAGGGGTTGGAGTTTGCCAGACACAGTATACTCGAGAGGAGGGTAGAGAGGAAGTGATAATGTCAGGTTACAAACTGAATCCAATCTGGGCCGGGGGAAGAGGGAGTGAGAGAGAGGTTTTCTACCTGGTTCAACTCCAGATGGAAACCTCAATCTGACAGCAAATCAAACGTAATCTAGTCAACTCATTATAAAATCCAGCAGGCTAATGATATAAGTAGCAATATCAATAACGTCCTCTAAATACTGCAGTTAGAGCTGTGTGAGGGGGAATAGAAAAGGACGGGGTTAGATACAGGGAAACAAGAACACAGGTGCTGAAATGAATAAAAAACATGCTGGGAAGGTCTGAAGGCCATCATGGCCCCCTTGTTCCTGCCTTTTCTGCTTTCTGTGTAATGGTGTCTTCCAAGGAGCTCATAGAATGAGCTTTTTATTCTCGTTTGTTCTGTCGCTGAAGTACTGAACCAGTGGAGAACACCTGCTGCCGGTTGCACCACCGTACGTTCAAACGTAGGCTAGTTTGAACGTAAAATAAATCGTACGCAATGTCTTCATATAGATTGGGTTGCACCCACTTGTGTTGCACACACTAAATAGGGTAGAAAATGTGGAGTAAAATAGATTTTGAAAAAAATCACGAGCCTCCCTTCAGGCCTTTCGCTAAAGCCACTCCCCCAAAATACATGACTAGCTCGCTGGCGTAAGCGAGCTAGTCATAACTGTTCTTCTTACAGTTATAAATTTCTCACAATATATATTCACTTTTTTTTTCCGCAGTTTTGCATAATTATTCGTAGCATCTCCACTCCATAGGCTTATTGATCAATTTCAGTCAATGTTCTTGTTCTATATTTATGGCAATATATACCCCATTCAGGAAAACATCAGTAAAAGCGACAAAAATAGAACAGCAAAAATAGGATGCATATAACATCTATCGGTTGGATTATACAACTATGGCTCATATATCTGCCTTCTCTTGCACTTCTCACGGACATAATGTATTTATTCCCCATATTTATTCAGCCATGCACTAACTGTGGATCTAACATTAGTTGAAGGGATTGGTTCCTTCCTGAAGCAGTCTGGTTCAAAGACCAGCAGAGACCAAAGACCAAGAGAGACTAGAGACTAGATTCTAGGCTGAAAACTCGTCTGTTCAGACTGCAATTTTTTTTGAATAAATATATATCTTGATTCAATATTGTAGCACTTAGAGTTTCTTTGTTTATTTTATATATGTGCATGTACTCAAAGGATTTTCGCCCTATTTGGGTTATACCTTCATTGTTGAATGCACTTACTTTATGTCGCTTTGGACAAAGGCGTCAGAAATAAATGTAAGGTAAAGTAGACTCTGGAACAAGATCAGAAGGATCTTTGTCTCTTTTTCAGGATTCTGATACAGATCAATGGACACATCTTTATTACTAGGATACATTTCTAAATAGGATGCGTGTTGAGAAGAAGATGACCAAGGCACATAATAAGGTATCTGCAGGTTTCAGCAAGTCAAAGACTTGAGACCTTTTTAATACCACCTTGAATGAAAGGGTTAGTGGTGGGGGGAATCCCGCTGTATTATAACCCAAGCATAGCATTTGTGTCACTCAATGAGACTCATTCACCTACCCATTGTCGCAGATAGCTAGCAAGCACGCAGATAATCGTTTATACAGTATATGCAGCTAGCACGAAAGAAGCCTCTCTACATGTCCTTCCTGAAAAGTCCCACGAAAAAAATAAATAAATAAATAGTCCTGCCCCGACATATTTAAGACCTTGAGGTGCAGTATTTAAGACCAGCATATGACATTTGTAACGAATTTAAGACTTTTTAAGGCCTTAAATTTAAAAACATGAATTTAAGACTTTTTAAGACTTTTTAAGGATGAGCAAACACCCTGCATATGGACAAGAGAAAAAGAGACAGAGGGTAGAGAGATAGAGTCAGAGAGACAGAGAGAGGGGGAGGAGGGAGACAGAGAGAGAGAGGGGGGCATGTACATATGGCCTGCCAGTGTGTATTCTGGTTGTGACCTTGTATGCATGATTAACAGAGCTACTGGGGCGTGACTGGCCCTTGAACATTATTCTTCTCTTCCTCTCACCCCGCTTTTCCTCCTCATCCCCCTACCCACATACTCATCCCACTACCCCCCTACTGCCCTTCATCATTCCTTTCCAGACCTCTCTTCTCTTCTTCCTTTCCCTTATCCAAACCCTCAACCTCCTCCCAATCATCATCTTTCTTTTCCTCTCTGTTCTTCCACCTCCCCCTTTTTTCCATCCTCTTCATTCTCCTTCTATCCTCCTCCTCCCTTTCCATCTTCCTTTAACATAATCTTAATCCACCTCATCCTTTCCCGCTCCTCCACCTCCGCCTCCTTATCCGTTTACCCTCCTCTTGCTCAACTCATATCTTATTCATCCATCCATTCTGCCCTCGTATTTCTCTTTCTCCAGTCACCTTCAGTTTCACAGACACATTAAATGGTCCTTTTGTTTGGCACACACTCTTATTTTCTCTTTCGTGACCAGAAACTTTATTATTCATTGATCCGACTGCACAAAGACACAGAACAATATTTTAGTCATGAATGCCATCATCACAGAATAAAAAACGTGGCGCAGAGAGATGATAAAAGACGAGACATTTAAATTAAAAACTGTCTAGAAGGCCTCCAAGCTGCGCATCAATCTGAAGCCAAGCAAGACATCAGCGACCCCAGAACAACTTCTCACTGAATTAACAATGAAGACTCTGTCCTCTCTAACTTTTCTGTTGCAGGACAACACATCTGCCCACACATCTCCATATGTATTTGTGTGTGTGTGTGTGTGTGTGTGTGTGTGTGTGTGTGTGTGTGTGTGTGTGTGTGTGTGTGTGTGTGTGTGTGTTTCACGATCTACACTGGATTTAGCCTTGAGGTTATAATTTTTCTGCTTTGCATCCGGCCTTATTGTAATGATTGGCTCGGCCTGTTGACCTCCCAGGGAAGTGCATTGGGGGAGACAGAGGAAGGAGAGGGTGACTAGGAGACTGACGGAGATGGACACAGCAGCGGACGGCTGAGTGACAGCCAGTTAGACAGTCTTTTCTGCTCTCATCTCTGTCAACAACAGAAGCAGCGGACAGAGTCAGGGAAGAGTACAACAGACAAGGAGAGAGAAGGAGCGAAGGAAAGATCGGTTGAGATCAAGACTCTCCACAAAAATAACTTGTGCTCCAATCAATGAGAAGCAAACCCTCTGGCCCTATGCTGTTTTCAAGGCAGGGAGGAAGAGTGCAGGCGGACACAAAGGAAAACAGTGGTAGACAGACAAAAACTCACACAGACAGAGCGTGCACTTTTTCCAGAAAGAGAAAAAAGTGACGGAGGAGGACATAGAAAAATTGGTGGTGACAGACAGAGAGACAGGCATTCCATGGCCTAGTAGTAATATTGAGACTTACTCAGCCCTATCCCGAACATTAGTTTATTATCTTATATCAGAGATTTACGTTTACACCATATACAACATTTTAATTAGTATATGAAAAGAAATACAATTGCTCTTCTAAGCTAACTCATTTAACATTCGGTTCTTTGGCAACGTAAACGTAAATTATCCATGCAAATAAAAAGCCCCTTGATTCTGGAGAGCAAGCGAAAGAGGAAGAGAGAGGTAGGCGGACAGAGAGAAGACAGAATTATGATGTTTGGTCGAATCAGAGGATAAATGTTAACTACACTGTGGTCCTATCCAAACAACATCCAAAATAAAAACATGAAAAAAATAAATATGCTTTTAGTATTTAGGTGGGGGCAAAACACTCGGAGGAGAGGAACAGAGGTATACAATCTTGGTTTGCAATCAGAAGTGTTTGTGTGTGTGTGGTTGCATACGGCTCAGGAATATGAGAAAGCTAACCTCTCCTACCTGAAACGCTTTCCTTGCCAGAAGCAATCTGCTGCAGAGGTAGCATCATAGTCAAGTTAACGCACACACACACACACACACACAAACACACATTTCATATATATATTGAGACTGTTGTGCACATTCTGAACCATACATCAGATAAAGCAGGTTATCATAACAGGGAACCAATCGACGAGCAACCAGAGTGTGGTGGAAATGAGGTCATCAAAACAGGCAAGACTATTCCTGCGGCTGTTCTTCAGCCCAGCTTCTGATTAAGAAAGTGAAAGTAAAAGTGAGGTAATAGCTCCGCCCAATTAGCAGATCCAGATCCTACATTGGAAAGCTCTTCCGAGCAGACGGGAAGTGACATAGAAGTGACAGAACATTTCTCTCTCGGAGAGACTGTTTCATCAGTTTGTGTCAATTTTAAGATACTGCAAGATGACACAGTCCAAAGAAGGAGGGTATGTCCTTGGCTTACCCTGGGCTTGCATGCTCCCCTCCCGACTGAACACAAAACAGAGACAGTATACTGCAACACAAACACACTGTCCCTACCCCACACACACACACACACACACACACACACACACACACACACACACACACACACACACACACACACACACACACACACATCGCCCCTAGAGGCCTCCCTCCAAATTGCAGTGTGACACAGGAACAAGTCACCCTGTGTATAAATGACTGCTGGCGTTTGTTCTCCTCTGCTGGTTCTCTTCCTCGCTCCATCTTAAAAGGATAGGGAGAGCTTTACATCCTGAAAACCAAAATGTCACAAGGCAACCACCGAATCCAGGTCAAAAGGCCAAGCTCAGATGAAGTTCAAATCTCGGGAGATTTGTTGTTTCACTCTGAATGGATATCACTTGGATGAGTTCTATCATGGGAGGTGGTGGACTTCAGGGAGATTGAAAACTAAATTGAAAGCTCCCAATTGACTGACCCTGACACCATGACTCTTTACAGGACAACCTCTGATCACAGCTGGGCCAGTTCCATCCAGACATTTCCTACATTAGTTACTACATCAACATGTTAACTTAACCATCTCTAACCTTTACCCGTCAGTGGTTGGAAATCAAACTCCTTCCCACTACCCACTTTTACACACCAAAATTGTACGCACTAACCAGGGCTGAATTCCTTATCAACGTAGATGTTAAACATTCGCTTTTCATGAGTGCTAAATTTGATTTTCATGAGATTATGTCTTTGGGACGACTTTGGATTCAGCAATTGTGGGTATCCCGGCCATGGCTGGGGGGAACGAAACGTTGGCGTTTACTCAAGCCCCTCATTGTTCGTGCAAGTAAACACTTGCGCCTGTAACATAAATTGTAAATTTGTTTTGCTTTTGGTACAAACGCAGCGTTGCATCCTAACCACTACACTATCCTAACTAAGACGGCCGCTCTACATCCACAGTGCACTTCCTCGCCGACAGATCTCAATACCACGTCTGAACATGGCGTGCATGAAATACCAACTGCTAATATTATCGACCACGACAACGCGGCGTCCTCTAAGTACTCTTCCTATCACAAATCAAATAACGGCAGATCAATAGGCTAGCAGTAGTCCTTTAATGGTGCCCTGGGAGTCAATGCAGCGAACCACGGCGGGTTGGGTGCAAACTGGTCATTTGCACTACGTCACAGCAAACCCACCCCGAACTTTTGATACATATAGCAAATCAAGCCTTGCAGTGTCTTAGATATTCTGAAGAAAATATTCTCGTTGGCATTGTCCCTCACAGAAATGTATTGGTAACTCAAGTGCACCTATAGGGTTTTTTCTTATTTTGCATCCAGGCACGGGTTTACTCACCCAGCCTATGGGTCCCTTTTATGTCCATTGACCTTTTGTTTCATCCCAGGCCTGTTTTTAGGCTACCTTACTGTCGTACGGCTCCTGGTTGGCCATGCTTGCATGTCAATCAAGACAGCTTCCTTACAAGTAGGGGGTCCTTGACACAGTTAATCAACTGTGTCCCAGGCTTTCCGAATGGAAAGGCTGGCTTTGGGAGACAATGTGCAAGCCGGGTGGGGGTCACTGCAGGCAGGAAGTCAGGGTTGTTTGCAGGCGTGCAGGTTGGGTGCAGAGCTGAGATCTCATTAGTTTTATCTGATGATCTCGGAGTTTGGACCAAAAACACACTCGCTCAATCTTTATCATCCAATCAGTGCTACGCAGGAGAGCACAATACCGAAAGCTCTCCACGGACCTCTTCATCTGCCTCTCACACACACACACACACACACACACACACACACACACACACACACGGGTAGACACATGCACACAACAAACAAACAGTCCCTCACACTCCCAAAAAATGCTTCCCTATTGACACACCTACACACATTGGCATGTGAGGACGCACGCACACGCACACGCACACACACACACACACACGTGCTTCCCCCAACCCAGACACCCATACACACACACACACAGTGTCCCATGTCCAAACAGACAGTTTAATGCCAAATGTTTAATGAACATCGTCTGGCTGTGAATCAGGAGTCCTGGCTACTTCTGCTGTTTGATGATTAGCTACAACCCAGGGGGAACCACTCACACATAGACCTACAGACTCACACAAAAAGAAACCTACACACACTGGCAAACACCCACATAGACACAAACTCTCACACACACACACACACACACACACACACACACACACACACACACACACACACACACACACACACACACACACACACACACACACACACACACACACACACACACACAGACTTACCAATACTGGGACACAAACCAACACTAAAGGAAACCAACGTGCACATGCACACACACACAGTCAGCCTCACATACCCAAAGAGGCATCCCAATAGACAAACCCACACCTACACACAACGCACAAACTGGCACACACAAAGGCACGCGTGCACACCGCGTCTCTCTCAAAGAGGCTTCCCAAAAGACTCACCAACACGCACGCAAAGAGCTGATACTGAACATACTGGATACTGACTGGTGGGAACATTCTGTGTTATCTTCCATCTCTGCTCCACATCCTTCCAGAAGTTTCTTCAACTTTCTCTGCACTCCCTCCCCTAGTATCCATCACTGTTAATCTCCTATCCCCTGATTCCTCTGCTGTCTGTTGTTTCCCTCACTCTCCTCTAATTCCTCAGGATGCCACTTCCAACATCTCTCTTTCTTCCCAGGAGATGATACCCTCTTTCTCTCTCTCCTCTGACATTACCCGGTTCTTCTGACAGAGGGCTGGTTGTCAACAGTGACAGGCAAAGGATAGTCTTTAATTTTTAAACAGAAAACTCATTGGTTGCCTCTGTAGGAAGACAGGGAGGAGACAATGTACCAGATAATACAAGACCTCTCTCTCACTTATTCCCTGTCTGTCTCATGCTTCCTCTCTCTGTCTCCCTCTCATATTGCCTGGGTCGGTATCCCTTAATCGACCTAACATTATCTCCCTCGCTCTGTCTTTCTCTCATATTGCATGGGTCACTCTCCCTGTCTCTCTCACTCTCTCTGTCAGGACTACCAAGCAAATTTCAGTAGACGCTGAGAGTGTGCCACATACAGGGCATCATGTTAACATGCAGGAATGCTTGCACACTGGATTTGCTAGAGTCTCTAGTTGAGTACAGAACAACTATACAAAAGGACCTTCACTGTCAGGGTAGGTCTTCCATAACTAAACATGTCATGATGTCGTCAATATTATTCATAATCAATATTATCGATTTTGACGAGAAGTTATGGCTGCCTGCTCCAAACAGACACACAGAGATGAATTACCGCATGTACTACACTCTGGTTCAGAGGAAAGCAGCTGGTTATAAATTATTTTTCTAGTTTCTTTCCTTGATCACCATGGGTCTATCAAGTTATAATACAACCCCAGAAGAAAAGGTTAAGGTTGCCTGGACTTCAATTGTGGAAGATGTTTGCAGAGGGATTCATGGAAACGATACTAACACGAACACAATGTATACAATACACGCTTCACAGACAAAAAAAAAAAAATCTCACAAACACACACACACAGATGCTCCTATGTGACACATTGAGGTAAAAGGTTAATGCTCAGCCTTTACCTACCCGTGAGATGAATGCCAATTCAAAGAAAACTAAGTTCAGCATCACCGTGGAAAGCGTCTGAGCTGCAGTCTTCCCTCCCGCTAGTCCAATAAGACCAAAATTAAACACAGGATGATAGATAATACAGCACGATTAAACACTGGATAGATACATGCTGACCCTGCAGCTTTCTGAAGATTGTCTGAGGTGAAGGCTAAGACTGGGCACCCCAAACAGCCTAACCCCCTGAGCCCAGGAAGACCCTACCAAGGATCCAACATGGACCGTGACGACTCCTACCAAGTAACCCTTAGACACCTGACCAGGGTTGAGGGGCTCAAGGTTTAGGGTAGGTCTCGGTCCATGGTCCATGGACCGAGACCCTACCCTAAACCTTGAACCCCTCACCTTAACATCCTACCCCCTGGAGCCTCCACTAACCCCCCTATCTAGGGTCAAACATCACCCCTTACCATGAACCCTTAGACCCCTTAACAGGGGGCAACCATACACCAGAGATAACCCTACACCTTGTACCCTTCCCCCGCTACCAGGGGTCCACCATTGACCAGGGCCACCACTAACTGCCCACCAGGGGGCACTATGGTCTGATACTACCCCTTACCCCAGTCCACCATAGACCAGGACCACCCCAAAGCGCTAACCCTTAGAGCTCTTACCAGGGGTCCACCATTGACCAGGACTACCCTAACCTCTACGATAGTTCACCATATACAAGGACTTTGCTAACCCTCAAACCCCTACAATGGTCAACCAAAGACCAGGACGACCATGACCTACTAATCTAGATAAACCGGTAGCCCTGGACCATAGCCCTGGACTACTGTAACCCTAGCATGGGCCAACAAAGCCCAGGACTAACCTCAACCCCTGACCATCTACCAAGGGTCCAACACAGACCAGGACAACCATTAACCCCCAATAGTCCATCAAAGACCAGGTCGGACAACCCTTACTCCCTAACCCCTACCATAGTCCAGGTCTACCCTAACCCCTACCATAGTCCACCATCTGAATCCAGCACCCTGGATTCCAGAAATACAGACAGCAGAACAAACTGAAAAAAACGAATTATTAGTTTGATTAAAACCTTAAAGGAATATGGCAACACAGAGAATCTACATCTGTGAGTAAGCCCCGCTAGCCATAGCAGGGGGAAGTTTTCAATTTCACTTATTTTAAGTGGAGATAAATAAACCTTCAGAGCACACCCCAATTACACTTTATAATTATATAATTTATAATTTTTTCTATAACAGGCCTTTTTTTGGTCATTTTTGATAAGCTTCATAAGTAGAATTTTTTTCTTCTCTTGACCGTCACACTAGTTATGGAAGAACAACGGATGTCCAGATGCCATACATGTAGCAATGGTGACTCGCAGATATTTAGATGATGAAATAAACTGCAAGACTCTGAGCATGCATGTTGGTCCGGTGCCTCTCGCTCTTCTACAGGCGATTGCGGACACACACACACACACACACACACACACACACACACACACACACACACACACACACACACACACACACACACACACACACACACACACACACACACACACACACACACACACCAAGCTGTCATGGGTAACACACTATAGTCAGAGCCTCAGGGTGTTTGGTAAGTAACACTGAGCAGCGGGTGCGTTTGGTTATCCATCTCTCCAGTACGGAGGAGTGAGGTGCTAAGAGGAGCTCTGGGCCGCTCTTGATTAGCAGCTTAACATATTTCAATTAAGCAGGGCTTCCATTAGGACACACAGCAAGGACACACAAAAGCACTCTGCAGATACCCACACCCACAAACACAGGCTCCTTTACACAGCAGGGGAAACCTTCGCCACCCTGGCTTCACCTCATCTTCTCTCTCAATTTATTCATCTCACCTTATCGTCATCGTTATTCTCTATCCCTTTCCATTCTCCTGTTCTCTCAGGCTATCTCTCTTCCAGAATTCCCGTCTGGAAATAATAAATGACGATCGTATCCTATCCTATCTCTTGTTCTCTCATTCCATTTCTCTCTTCTCATCTCTCTTCCCATCTCCGCTCACATCTCTCGTCTCCTTCTCTCATTCCATCTCTCCGGCCTCTAATCTATCCAACCGGCCCTCCAGTAGAGACCTAGGTCTCTACATATCAGGATGGCTTAAGGATAATATGGACATGTAACACCAGAGCAACATTACCTGATTCCCACCATTACCAGTCCAACCATTGGCACACCAATGGCATGTGTGCAATTGACTAATGCGTCAGAACTTAAATAGTACAACCACTTCTGTCACTGACAACTTATTGACTTTAATGAGGGACGGAGAACCAACCAGAATCGTATTTAAGAAGCAGATCAATGAGGGAAACAATGAGGGAAAGAGTTGTGACGCAAATGTCACACGTGTTGGCAAATGGTTTTCCCGTCTGGAGTTAAATCGAGACGTTTAAGCAAATGACCAAAATAATGTCCCTGATAATCTGAAGTGTTATGTTAAAGGGGGCTCAGAGAAGCTCATTACCAAGACTTATGCTTGACTTCAAACATCTTTGAGATTCTCAGGTGACTATAAGCTCACCATGAGTGGGAAAAATGTTATCGTGCTCCACGCTTCTCGCTTCAGGGCAAAGCTTTGGTAATTGCTGTCAGAAAGTTTAAAAGGCTTCTTCTTAGCGTAGTGGTATAGCTCAATGTTTCCTCTAAAGGTTAAGTACATAGACAAGTGACGAATGGCATCGGTGAGTTTACCACTCCTGACTCACTCCTCTTCAAGTCGAAGACGGGAAAAGGTACTTCATGATCAGGCAGTGGAGAACTTGCCCAAGAGGTCTAGTGATACAGAGATGATGAACACATAGTTCACACTATGCTCAGCCCACCAGGCAGGCAGCACACCCTCCTTGATGCTTCACATGTTGGGTAAAGAGGCAGAAGATGGTAGCAGTGGATAACAGAGCAGCACGGAGACATGTCAACTCAAGCGGTTACTTAAAGAAGCTGTCTCGTTGTTTTGGCTAACTTACTTTTACGTTTTTGTAGTTAGCTCTCCCCTCCCTCCTTCCCACGTCTTGCATAACTCCTGTCTCTTTTCCCTGAGGGACTGGGCGATCAATGTTACTGACAGAACGCTGTATCAGTGATGGCATTTAACATCTATCTAGTGCCTAAAAGTAGCAATTTATATATAGATTAGGCAATATGTTTAGACACATTTTTTGTCTGATTTGTAAAAAATATATAATTTAATCTAGGTTACTCTGGCCTAGCCTGGCTTTAAAATGAATATCCTACTGTACTACAATATAAAGATAAAGGAAGCCATTTAATCATTAATGTAGTACAGAGGTAATTTGCGTTAGTTGCTACTATGTGCATATTTATGTCGATGAGTGCTAAGACTGTTAAGAGACAGACTGCAACATGGCCATCAATCCTGTGAGAAAGTTAGATACGTTAACTTGTTCTTTACTCTGGGCTGGTTTTATGCTGCAGCAATTGCACCTTAAAGACAAGATGAATTCATGATTTGACAATGTTCATGGCCATAGTGTTCGGCCAACTCTGCAAGCAAATACTAGCTATGTGTGGCAGCCGTCAAACACAATTTTAACGATGGAAGGAATTTGTCTATTCAGTTAAATCTATAATAATTTCAGTCACAATCTAAAGAATATTGTAATTAATGGTGTATTTTCTTTAAAAAAACATTTCATTAGGCACAAAATGTGAAGGGCTACATAAATACCCCTGCGACGGCATAAGTAATCATTCTTTATCAGCTGATTTAACGTGTTGATTTAGGGCCTGTTTATTCATGTTAAAAATACATTAGTTAACAAGACAAAAACATTTTCATGCTGCCTTTTATCTGATTAGATTGATTTAGGGGCTATAACATATTCCATTATAAAATGTGCAAACAGAGTTGCATTAAAATGACAATGTGACATAAAGGCGGTTGATATAATGCATCCGTTTAAGGGTATTTTTAATAGTTAATTTTAAGCCAGTTGAAACCATAGAAGGATCTAAAAACAGTATACATATACGTACTAAAGTAGCAGACATTTCCTCATAATTACAAAGCTTCATGAGGTGTGAACAGAGATAATTAATTACATGCTACAAATACGGCTGGGCTGCGAAAATACAGAAAGTTGTATTAATATTCCATTGTTGTGCATGTTAACCTGAACAAGACGGTTATGTGTGTGTGTAATTTTTTGCATGTGAGTGAATGTGTTTGTAAGAAGCGCGTGTGCATGCATGCTGGTTTGTATAGGGGTTCTGACAAATTGATGTGTATTGAGCCAATATTTTCTATTCCTCCCGTTCAATTATGTGAACTAAACACATTCAGAAATCGGGCTCTATAAAGAACGGTCCTACTGTTATCCTGTAACTGCAGAGGCAGTGTCTGTGTGTGTCTACTTTTAATTGGAGCTCTTGGTTTCATCAGCCAAACTAGGCAAAACGAACAGAAGCTTGTGTCCACTTGATCCCTCTCTACAGTGTGTTGGAAACAGGGTCAAAAAGCCCTTTAAATGTCATACTGCGGTTGGCAGAGAAATAAAACGTAATGCAATGTTTAACTTGCAAACTAAAACACACAGAGGATGAAGAGGAGACAGCTGCGAGAGAGAGAGAGAGAGAGAGAGAGAGAGAGAGAGAGAGAGAGAGAGAGAGAGAGAAAGAGAAAGAGAAAGAGAAAGAGAAAGAGAGAGAGAGAGAGAGAGAGAGAGAGAGATTGACTCTCTTGTAGGTTGACTGCAGTGTAATTAGGAGGACTCTGGTCTGTTGGCCTTGTGGTGGACGAGCTTGTTAAAAAAGTGGAATTGAAAGTATAGAATTAAGGATTTCCTGGTGGCAGAAGGCAGCCGCCTGGACAATCAGCCACCTGACATGGCGCTAATTGTTGAGAACAGCGTAGAGGAGCGGTAGAATGAAAGGCGCGGTGAGTAGAAGGCCATTATCCAATTAATCTGCTGCTGCAGGACAGGAAGTTAAGTATTACTGACTGAGGCCCCGTCCACACGAAGCCGAAACGGGCGAAACCGTTACGGTTTCGATCTATCCGGTTTCGAAGTATCTCCGTAAAGACGAAGCCAAGCGAAACCGGATAGATCTGTAGAAACGCTGTAGTAAACATTCCAGGCCCATAAGGGGCGCTGCTTCTGGTACACAAATCCAGAAGAAGAAGAGGCGAGCATGCGCATAAAGGCTGCCCCCCGAACCACTAACAACACAAACAAACAGCTCTTCTACGATGGCGAACTAGATTCTCAATAAATAATGGCTTAGCAACCCAACAAGGGACATGATATGCTGCAGAACGATTACAAGCTTGTAGTCCGCCATCATATTTTTTGTTGTGATTTCTGAGACTCCGCGGGCTTAAGAGCCATTGGCTAGGAGGTCGAGGGGTGGGGCGATGACGTCATGGTTTGCGGTTTCAGTCGGTTTCAGGCGTCCACACGAAACCAAAACGAAACCGGATAGATTTGAAACCACCTCCGAGGGTGGTTTCAGAAGTTTGCGGTTTCGGTCAGCGGATTCGCCGGCTTCGTGTGGACGGAAGGCCGAACCGTACAAGACCTTTGCGGTTTCGCCATGAAATCGGCTTCGTGTGGACGGGGCCTGAAACAGGGGAGAAGAGAGGATGCATATGTATGGTTGTAGAATGAGTAAACATCATGTTGCTATGTATGTAACATGCCGCCATGTTAACCGCCTGAAGTCGTCTCTGTTGTTCATCCGCATATCGTTCAGAATGTGCTCCATGTAATACATTTGGACTATTAAGAAGCTTCACTCTGATTTGTACAACGTACAACCATGAATACAGTTTATATTTTCCGAAATAAGAATTTTCTTCGAACCCTAGGTGAAGACTTGCTCTAGCTGCTTGCTACTACCAAATGCAAGGGCTTAGTTCCAACTTCCACAAGAACTCAAGTAAGGCCACGAGTGCATTTCTGCTCACCCTTTCATGGACACACTGACGTTCTTACATTGGGCAGGTCAACCCTGGATGTACTGCTTTCATTAAAACAAAGAGAGGTACCTTCATCTCGGAGCTGAAAAGCGTACCGACTGAAGGGCAGAGCGCTCTGTTACGTGACTCAACAGCAGGAGCACCTGTGTCACTTTTTTCTTCGGACAATCAGTGTCTGCTGAAAGAAATTATCCATTCCGTGCTTTTTACAAGACTTGGTGGCGCTGGTGCAGGTGGTGGGGCTTCAGGCTTCAGGCGATGGCAAAATAAATTAAAAATTATAACGATATGGATGTTTTTCCTTAAAGTATTGAACGTCAGTGGTACACAAACGACCCATTGCTTTGGTAGGGTTGGATTAGTGTATGGTTAAGATGATAGTATGGTCGATTAGGTTTGAGAATGGGGAGGGTAGGCAGGGGTATTAGGTTGATTAAGTAGCGTTGTATGTTTTAGAACGTAGAATGATTAGTGCTTGATGGATTTGAGTGGTGGTAAGATAAAAAAGGCTGTATTTTTTAAGGGGTAGTGGGTTATTGCTATATGGTTAAGGAGGCCTACAAGGTGGCAGTTCAGAGGCCTAATGATGCTCTGTTTCTTTGTACCTTAGCAACTGGCTTCCAGGGTGTCTGGCAGGTCGGCTTTAAACACAATCATAGCTCAGACGGCTGGTGTCACACGCCAGTAATGACAGAACCTCTGTCATCTGCCATCATCTCCATGGCGACCATGTTGGCCCGGGGTTCGGGAAACGAGTGATCCGGTAAGCTTCGAGCTCATGGTGACACCGGTGTTACACAAGAGAGGAGAATGAGAGAGAGAGAGAGAGAGAGAGAGAGAGAGAGAGAGAGAGAGAGAGACGGGGCGTGATTGATAAGCAGAGGTCCCTACCTCAGGCGCTACTCAACTCTGACAGCGACAAAACATCACTCGGCTATGGCTGCAACTGACATTTGTTATAAATCACTGGCCATTTCATCAGCCGGGAGAGGGGAAAGGGAAAGGCGGGGGGACAGAGAAAGGGAGAGCAAGAGAGACGCATGTCTGTCAACACGCTTTGCTTCATTTGTCTTTACTCTGAACTCCATCTATCCCTCGCAGCGGTTCTGCACTGCCATCCTTGAGCTACTTCCTCAGGTCCTGCATACCTTCCTAAGCTGCCTCCCCAGGCTAAGCCCCAGGCTATGCCGGGCAGAAACACCAGGTGTAGGCTAGCACCTTTAACCATCCCTAGACAACCATCACAACATCTTTGAACATCTCAGACAAAACAGTGGAGATAAACACCAAACCATAAACCATCTTCAACAGACATTGGAAATTGAGACAAACGCTAAACTTTTAACAATCTTGTCAACCATCACAGCATCTTAACACCATAACTAACTCCAGTCAACGAGCACTAAACCGTTAACCCTCATTAGCCAACAACATTGAGATAGAGTCAAACACTTATTAGTCCATAACTAGATTTTGACAAAACACTGGAGATTACCACGAACACAAAGGACTCGAACCATGATGATCTGTGTGTTGCTTTAATCATCTCGACTAGTGCAACATTTCTTTCAACATATCATTCTCGACTGTGATTCTCGATTGTCGCAGGCTTTGATATAAGTGCGTATTCAGCATGAGATCAGGTAAAAGCTGTACGGAGGGTGATGTTGACAGCTGTTTATATATCTGTTTGGAGTTTGTTTAAGCAGACTAAAGAGCGTGTCAACTCCTTTACCCTGCTTATAGACCTGAACGATCCAACTCCTCAGAATTAAGGAGAAAAATGGAGAAAAAGAGACACAGAGTGATAAAAATAAAGACGTAACTGAAAGACACAAACGACGTCAGGCAGTCAACCATGGTGAACTGTCAGTGTGTAAAGAAACATCTGCATGGGGAGTGTGGTGATTAATGGAGAGGCCAGGAAGAAGATCACAGGCGCCTCTCATCTATTTTGGTGCGCATCCCGTCGTCGCTCTAAAACCTGAGACTGATAATTATCCTCTAAAGAGCCAACTGAAGACGGGTGCTGCATTTTGTCGTCCTTTTTGCATCAAGACTCGGTTAAATGTGACGCGACAGACGGACAGCACACAGGGACGGTTGTTATGCTAATTAGTCACAGTAGAAGAAAAGAGCAGCCCTTTAGGATATCAAAAAGCCCCTTCTTTCCTATTCCTTAATGTGTCTTCAGCCTACTCCTAGTTAAGTTTGTCCAGCTAAAGTTCCACAGCGTTCCGTATTCACGCTGAACAGCAGTCGTAACTCATCTCTCCACCGAGTCTGGCGTGGAACATTTTTCACCACGGTTGCTCCTTGCATGTTTCATGAAAGCATACAGGAGCCATCGTTCAGCAAGAACCGTGTCTCTCACAGATTGGACTGTGGGCATAATCGCTCAACTCTCTGATAAATCATGTCTCCTCAGATGTAGCAAACCTCCCCCCCTCCCCCGTTAGTTTCAGAGCAGTGGCCTAGCCTGCTGCTCGGGCTGATGGATGAGTAGCAGACTAAGCCTCCAACTCGACCACCACCACCATGTTCGGCTGAGTGGATGACCATCCTCTATGAACCCTAAACACACTGCTGGGACCTACCACTAGCAGGACAGGCGAGTTGTAGCTCAACCCTCCAGACTCATTTTTTTTAGTAGGGGCACGGTGCTCCCAAACTTTAAAATCTATGAGCACCAGAAAAACAATCAGCAGCACTAGAAACCTTTCTACTAGCAGGAAATAGGCCTTTCCTCTTCTTTTCAGGGAAACGTGCAACCGCACCCATTGCCTGATGTAGATAAATTATTGTGGAAAAGTGGAATGCCATTTAAATTCCCCGTCCATCAAACATTTTCAAACAATTGAACAATAAAGACAGCCCTACTTATATGAAGATAATTAAATAGAGTCTTAAATATTTTGGCTGTTATACATTTTCACTATGCTATTCCAAAATAAATTAATAGTAACTGCAAAATATAAGGGGCAGATACATAACCTTAGGCTCCAAAAGAGATAAGTGGAATAATGCAGATATAAGATACACATTTGTCATGACAAATCCCACATTTAACTTCTGCCTAAACATAATTCTAAATCAGAGAAAATAACGTCATCTAATCTGGTGCATCCAGGAAAATGTATTGGTTTTTTTCTTTGAGTTTTTGAGACAAAGCAATTTAATTAAAAATATGAAAATATCTTGAAAAGGAAAACAATCTCTCTTTGCTGTACGTAACATATTTCGTAAATATAGCAAGAGGAGGATGTGCTTCAGGAAATGTTTTTGATACGGGAAAACACTCAATGAAATGAATACTAGTGCATTAAAAGCACATACTTTGGGTTTTCATTACTTCAGACGGCCCAGTACTTTCGGGTTCAGCAATCATAGTCATCTGAACAGTTCAGCAAACTTGATACGCCCTTCAAACCCACATAATCTGTAGTTGTATAACAATTAGGTGTTTGGTCAGTGGTGACGTTGACTAAATTGTGGGAATATTTATCATAGCAGCACACGTTAATTGATTTGGGCTTGAATTATTTCACATTTCCGTCGCATATGCAACAAAAAACCTGGTGTGTTTTAGCTGGGTTAGAACGGTGGCTATGTGGTCAGGGTGGGGGAGAGAGAGAGAGAGAGAGAGAGAGAGAGAGAGAGAGAGAGAGAGAGAGAGAGAGAGATTTTATTCAACTTTTTCTGTTTCGGCAATGAAATCCAACCTTTATCATGCCAATATAGCACTTTCAATTTAATTCAGAGAAAAGAGAGTAGGAGAAAAGGAAAGACAGAGGGGAAGGGAGATATAGAGAGGTAGCAGAGTGGGGAGACAGAAAGGTAGAAAAGGTGAGTGGAAGAGAGAGATTCAAGGTGAGAGAGGGTAAACGAGAGAGAGAAAGATTGAGGGGAAAAACAGAAAGAGAGGGAACAAGGGACATAGCGTTAAAGAGAGAAAAAGTACATGGAGGAGGCACATGGATGGGGGACAAAGAGAAGATGGAGATGGAGACAGAGAAGGAAAAGACTGATGGAGAACAAGACACAGCGAGAAAGAAAGAGAGACTTTATTTTATGGTACGTGTGTACTCCCTCTCCTTCATCCTATCCATACGTGTCTGATGGAGTTTAATTGAGCCCTCAGGTGCCTGCTCCCATACGGGACTTTCTATTCTCAGCCTTTAGAGGTCGTTTGAAACACTAAGAAGGGTGTAATCATCCGGCAGGATAGGTGTGAGGGGGCACCGGAGCCCATACATCTAGCACACAAGGGGAACTCCCTCAGGTGATATACCATTCTTACTGTTTAACCACATTATGTTGGGCTCTAGTCATTAGTAGAATACATAAAACAAGGCTCTGTGTGGGTGCGTGTTTGCATATGTATGTGAGTGCATGTGTACAAGTGAGTGTGTTTGTGTATGTGCATGTGCATTTTTTTGAGGGAGTGAGTTGGTGTGAGTGTTTGCGTTCATGCGCGTGCGTCATGCGTGCTCTTGGACAAGCACCCGGGCATAAAAACATCAGAGGAACATATTAAGTCTGTTCCATCTCACTGTGTAATTACCATTCAAATTTGCCTGGCTAATTAGCTTGCTGTTAAAATATATTAATTCCTAACAGATAATAAGGTTTGTTCACAAATCAGCAGCGTCTGGATCCAGACCCTTATCATCAGGTCTGCCATGATTAATTTAATGATTAATAACGTTTTCAATTAATGCCAGCCCACTGACTGTGTCTTCATGTTCCCATGTTTGTTTTTCTGCTGTTCCATAGCGTTAAGGTGCTGGTGTGATTTATATGTCTTCTATTAATCTGACACCAACTAATTTGGTTGTGTGGTTAACAGACATGGGGGACTCGAGTCACACGCCAATTTGAGGACTTGAGACTTGCTTGACTAACACTGATAAAAGACTCGACTTGACTTTGACTTGGTCTTCATGACTTGAGACTTGACTTAGACTTGGGACAGATGACTCAAAATGACCTTTTTAAAGTTAGATTAAAGGTTGGATATGGGAATTGCGATACGCCAGCAGATTTTGAAAATACACAACTCAAATGGTCCTACCCCCTCTCCTTCAACGCTGACTCTGACTCCACCCATTCCCTGTACATGGACGCGCAATCACGCACGAGCGCGAACACAGATGCGCGAGAGTGAGCCAGGCTAGCTAGGTTGGAGTTTGGGATTGTCTTCTAGTGCTAGGTCCAAATGTGGATTAGCTAGTTAGCTAGCTCCAGTAGCTACTGCAGGATAACATCAAACAGAAGCTTGCTCTGGGTCACGAGCTTTGAGTATGTGCACGTGCACGATGGGGTCACTCGCAGGGAGCGGGAGTGCAGTACGACCGTTTGATTGACGTACTTACTGTCCAATGCCACTCGGTGGTTCTGAAAATCATTGGCTGGAGTTTTTCGAGCCCTTCCTGTTCCACAGATGATTGACTTGTTTAATTTTAATGTCAGTAGGCTACTTCTAACTCAGTGGCTGTAAGTGGGTTATGATAAGGATTTCAAGTAATTTTCAAGTAAAATTACACCGTCAGAGCCAGAGCGTCGGACTGGGCTGTTCTCAGCATACCGCAAAAAAAATTAAGAGGGTTCAAGTTCCAGTCCCCAAATTCAGTTGAACCACTACCTGGACATTTGTGATGGACAGAGCTGCCTTCAGTTTTGGGCCTATTCACATAATGGTTTTGGAATGTTTTGAATAGTTTGAGTTATTGTTAATGTTGAAATAAAACTCAACATATGAACCACTCTTTACTGATTTTGAATGTGGAAACTGGGTTAGATCATCAGACTTGACTTGTGATTTGCTTGACCTGAGCAATGACTTGACTTGTGACTTGCTTGATTCTCACCAAAGTGACTTGGGACTTGCTTGAGACTTGAAGGTTATGACTTGAGACTTGCTTGTGACTTGCACATGAGTGACTTACCCCCACCTCTGGTGGTTAAACATTCGCTCATTACAACGTGACTTTCTATGACTGATCTTGTCTGGTCAGACCCTGAGTAGAGAAAGAAAGACAACAGCAAATAAAAGCACTGGGCATATAAAAAGTTATAGATCTCTCCCCCAATCATTACTAGTATAAATAGTGGAAACTCTCCCTCTCTCCATCATGGTGAGTATAAACAGTTCACTCTCACTCTGCTAGTATTGTGATGATGGCAATGAGCAATGAGTGACACTGCAGGAACCTATCTACCAGTACAACATAAAGGCACACACACACACACACACACACACACACACACACACACACACACACACACACACACACAGTTACACAAATAATGTGCCAGTGTGCTCGCTATCGCTATATTCCAAGTAGAACATGCAGTCAGACCTGTGTGTCTTTAGCTGTGTGCCAGGCAGCATGTGTGCCAACAGTTCATTGTGTGAATAAGCAGTTAATAAAAACACCCGTTCAGCTGGGCTGGAGACAAGGCTACAAAGCACGAAAAGGAGAAGAGAGGAGATAAGGGGAGGTGAGGAGAAGACAAGGAGCAGAGAGAAGGAGAAAAGGAGAGAAGAGAAGGAGGCAAGGAGGGGAGAGAAGGTGTGACAAAAAGGGATCAAGGAGAGTCGAGAAGGATAGAGGAAAGGAGTTGTAGAGAATGAGAGGATAGTGTGTGCTTCACAGTATGCGTGTATGTGGAGTTATGGAAAAGTGTAAATGTGTGTGAACAAGCAGCCAAAGTAGCCAAACAAGGAGAATGAGTCAGATCCGACCCTGGCCGTGGACTATGTTGTGAACCAGGTCCGCTATGGGAGGATGAGGCATCAGACAGAGACCCTGTAGCCCGAGGCCGGTCCCTCATCTGTGGACGAGAGGAGCAACTACTGGCCCAGTCGTATAGACCTGGGTCATCTCAAGGGCCACGGAGGACAACTAGGTTGAGGGGAGGGAGGGAGGTGAATAAGTGAGAGGGAGGATAGAGTGGAGAGGTGAGGTGAGAATGGGAGGTGAGGTGGTGGGGAGGTAAGAAAGAGGAGGGCAGGGAGGTTGAGAAGCAAGGAGGAGGCAGGAGGTGGAGGAAGAGGTGAGAAGGAGGGAGGCGGGGGATAGATGAGCAGGAACGACCAGGGGAGAGGTGTGAAGATGAGCGGGAGGGGTATGTAAATCTTAAGCTTGTTCTTGTTTTCCTCTCTGTGTGTTCAGCGTTTCGACAGACAGATGCTGCTGGGTCCAAACACAACAGTAGCTGTGTGTATGTGTGTGTGTGTGCCCTGCTCAACCCTCCCAGCTGACATTTCTGTGAAAGACTCCCTGAGTGGCATCCAGGTAACCATAACAATGGCACAACTGGAGACGAAGGAGGACAGATGGGGGAGGGAGGGAGGGAGGGAGGGCTGAGAATGGAGAGTAAAAGCTTGAGTTGTGTGTGCATTTTTGTGTTACACTGCCAGTGTCCAGCGATAACAAATTGTTGTCTGTAAATAGTATTTAGTGTGAACAGGTTTCTCGTGGTGTTTTATTACAGAATAGTTTCAGATGGGGGCAGAAACAAAAAGAGAGGAGAGTGACCAGGAAACGAGAATCCCCCCTCCCCCCATGACACCTGATATCATGGGAGAATCAGAGTGTGTGTGTGTGTGTGTGTGTGTGTGTGTGTGTGTGTGTGTGTGTGTGTGTGTGTGTGTGTGTGTGTGTGTGTGTGTGTGTGTGTGTGGGAGAGATATTGGTGTAAAATGTAAATAGAACAGGCAGTTGTGAAAATGTATTAATTTTCCACTGCATTATTTGCTCATCGGGATGAAAAACTTATCCCAGAACCGCTCAACACAACAGGTTTTTGAAGAGAGAGAGAGAGAGAGACAGACAGAGAGAGAGAGAGAGAGACAGACAGAGAGAGAGAAAGACAGACAGACAGACAGACAGACAGACAGACAGACAGACAGACAGACAGACAGACCAACAGACAGAAAGACAAAGAGACAGAGAGAAAAGAGAGAGAGACAGTGACAGAGAGTATAGAGACAGAGATGGAGAGAGAGGGAGCAAAAGCGAGAGCGGGTCACAGACATAGAGAAATAATTGAACATGTACAAAAGAAAGAGATTAGTCCGGGAGGACTTCGAGATGTGTGACGGGGGGAGGAGAGGGGAAGTAAGGCCAGAGCAGTGAGTGATGGAAGGAGGGCTGAGCAGAAGAGCAAATTAAAGAAAGGGATGGGAGGTGTGCGGGCGCGCGTGGGGAGGGGAGAGAAGGAGATCTTACGAGAAGAGCAGGCCAAAGGAGGGGAGGAGAGGTGAGAGGAGTAGAGATGTGAGGGGTGGTGGAGAGGAGTTTGGGAATGAGGAGGAGAGGGATCAGAGGCGGGCAGGAGGGAGGGTTGAGAAGAGGAGGGGTAGGGGGGTGAGTGAGGGGAGGAGGAGAGAGGGGATGGAGGTGGAGGGGTATCTGGTGGCTGCAGGCTGACTAATGATCACAGATTAGCAGCTCACCTGTGGCTGCTGCCCCGAGCCAGTCAGAGGGCTAGGGCTCGCCTGCGTTTCATTTCACGAATGGCGGGCTCCATTACAGACGGCCCGGGGAAATCCAGCTAAGTGGATATCTGAAGGAAACCGGGGGCTTAGGCCCTGGCTGGACCAGGAGAGGAGCACACAGGTGGCTCTTGCCCTGAGACTCTGCACGCCCACGAACTGTGTGTGTGTGTGTGTGTGTGTGTGTGTGTGTGTGTGTGTGTGTGTGTGTGTGTGTATAGCGACCCTTCTCTCATCAATAAGTTCCTTCTTAGAGCAGTCAGGCAGAGATATTGGCTGTGGCGTTTCCACTCTCCTCGTATCTCTGAGGCTCGAGGAGCAGCAGAGCGGAAAGGGTTGCGTTTCCTACACCAGACACGCCCACAGCCCGTACAGCCTCCCATATCATCTATCATACACCCAGCGCGTAAACACAGTAAAACATATTCATGGGATCACCATTACAACATCCACATTGACGTCAATCTGTTAGCAGTATCAGCACTAGCACCTATAAGAGAAGAACTTCCGTCACCTCAAATGCTTGTGGAACAAACACGTTTTACTAATTACAGGTCGGAAACAAGAGATGGTTTGTTTTAGCCTACTGAACTATCCAATCAGCATCCTTCTTTTAGAAAAGACTGACGGTGTTCAACAAAAAGGTAGCATGTTAACCGGGGTAAGCTCCCACACCGGCTCTCCCTTCTCTTCCCCGAGTTGATGGACACCAGGTTGACAGGCAAGGGGAAGTGCTTCACGTTCCCGGACACACATATTGATATTACGGCCTTTTTAGCACCTCCTCTAGCCCAGCCAGTTGCCGCACACACACACATCCAGCCGCACCCAATGCATGTATGCTGTCTCGATCACCTGGTTAACTGAACCAGAAACAATAACTTCTACCTCAGTCTGTCTCCATCTCTTACTCTTTTGGGCCCAATCCCATTTCTACCCCTTACCCTTACCCCTCCCCCTTGTTTTGAAGGGGGAAGGGGAAGGGGTAAGGGGAAGGGGGAAGGGGTAAGGGGTAGAAATGGGATTGGGCCTTAGTCTACCGAGTTCTTTACCCTATAGTCTACCTCGCTCTGTCGCCATCTTTCACCCATCTCTAGCCTATCCAGCTCTCTCAAACTATAGTCCACCCGATCTCTCCACCTACAGTTTATTCAACCACTCTATCCAACTCGTTCCACTTACCGTATAGTCTTCCTCTCTCTCTTCACCTCATTCCATCTGCAGTAGTAGTCTATCTCACTTTACATTCCCTTGCACTACCCATTACGGTTACTATTAATATACTACAATTGCTAATGCTGCAACGTTTGCCAATGCTACATGTAGTGTGTGCATAAGTGTTTTTTTAGTGGCCTATCCTGAGATTTGAGTGCCAGTGTGAGTTTGTGTCGGTTGCACTGCGTGTGTGTTTCAATGCGTGGGTGGGTGTGTTTCAGTCTATGCCTGTGTGTGTGCATGTGTGTTTCAGAGTATGTTTGTGTGGTTGGGTGGGAGTGTGTCTGTTTCAGTGTGTGTGTGTTTGTTTCAGTGTGTGTTTGTTTCAGAGTGTGTGTGTGTGTTTGTTTCAGAGTGTGTGTGTGTGTTTGTTTCAGAGTGTGTGTGTGTGTTTGTTTCAGAGTGTGTGTGTGTTTGTTTCAGAGTGTGTGTGTGTTTGTTTCAGAGTGTGTGTGTGTTTGTTTCAGAGTGTGTGTGTGTTTGTTTCAGAGTGTGTGTGTGTTTGTTTCAGAGTGTGTGCGTGCGTGCGTGCGTGCGTGCGTGCGTGCGTGCGTGCGTGTGTGTGGGGGGGGTTATTAATGTTAAACAAGAGTAGCTCTCTGGCCATCATCTGTCTGTGTAATGAAAGTGCTCCAGCGGTTAGGAATGGATGAGAAAGAGACTGAGAGAAATGGGGGAAGAGAGAGAAAGAGGGATTAGGAATGGATGTTACAGAGTACTAGAACAACAATCTTCCACCTTGACAGGCTTTATCAGTAGCTAACATGGATAAGTTTATAAGAACACGACTGCAGTTTTCTGCTCCTCATTTCACTCACCAGCAACGACGTCTGAGAAACAAAAAAATATCCGGGACAAATACAGACAAGGAAGAGCGTGAGTGTTCTCTATGTGTGCTTACAATGGATCCAACTATATGTGTACCAGGGCAGGCCTCAATACTGGCTTTGGATAATCATACTTTTTTTTTTCTTTCATTAAATAAAATCAACATAACCAAGGATAAATCTGTATTCCCAGTGCATAACATTCCCTGCCTGAATGACACGGAGCTGGCGTTTTGGCAAACTGAGCTACCCGCCTCAGATGGGCTACCTGAACCAATGAGGCTGCTCGAGCCTTCTCTGTCAGAATTTTGAAGGCTGCCCATTATTTGGAGCTCTCTATATTTATCCTACATATCAAGCCTATGTATTCATTATTTGAATTCATGATCAGCTATGTCATAGTAGGCTAGGTTATAGTGTTCTGGCATATGAAATGACACAATGTAGACAGACACAAAGCCAGAGCTCATGCCTGATAAAATTTGTAACTAAATAGAACTGGATATAAAATCATCGGTTGCAAACTTCTCCAAGATCAGTGCATGCTTAATTCAGTTCAGACTTCTTACTTTGCATCCGCCGTGTTTGACATCTGGTGTTGCGTCCGCAAGCTGTGAAACGCATAACAAAACTGAAACCCCACAAGAAAACTTGTGTTAAGGCTTCCGAAGACACACGGCTTCCAGAGTCTGAGAGTATTTCCAATGATGACAATACCAAAATTGGTATGACCATTGTGAAAGGTTTTGCAGAGCACTAGCGCAATTCACAAGTACAAAACAAATAGAAAACATGGTACTGTTCCATTCATGTTCATCCATTCATTACAAATTACCAACTTGTTAATATTAATAGGAAGAGCTTTTTTCTAATCTTTTGGCCTTGTTTTATTATCTGCTAAATTAATTCATTATGAAAACCATTCATCATTAAAATGCCTGATCACCACAACAAATTGCTATAGCCGCAAATCAGTGGGCGAGACAAAATGTGAAAAAAAATCCCAGAGAGAACCCTCGAAAAATACTATTATTATTATCAGCAGCAGTTTGTTTACAGTGCTCCCATACAGATGGTATCTTCAACATTTTGACATCAGCTCTGTCAGTCTTGCAGATTTTCACACCAAACAGAAGGTGTCAAAGTTGTATTGAAGTCTTTGAATAATGTTCTAATGTCTGAATTCAAATCGAACAAGATGATTTGGTTTTTCAAATATCGGGTTAACCCTGGATTGCCCTGAAGTGTACACAGTTAAAATCAGGTGGTGTCAGTTTGTAACTATGGAAACTGTTGTCTGAGTGTATCAACTGAAACTGGAGGTGTCGGTCACTGCGGGAAACGACGGTGTTGGGTCTGTCACTAAGGGAAAGATGGTGTTGGGTCTGTCACTAAGGGAAACAATGGTGTTGGTTCTGTCACTAAGGGAAACGATGGTGTTGGGTCTGTCACCAAGGGAAAGATGGTGTTGGGTCTGTCACTAAGGGAAACAATGGTGTTGGTCTGTCACTATGGGAAACGATGGTGTTGGGTCTGTCACTAAGGGAAACGATGGTGTTGGTTCTGTCACTAAGGGAAAGATGGTGTTCGGTCTGTCACTAAGGGAAACGATGGTGTTGGGTCTGTCACTAAGGGAAACGATGGTGTTGGGTCTGTCCCTATGGGAAACGATGGTGTTGGTTCTGTCACTAAGGGAAACGATGGTGTTGGTTCTGTCACTAAGGGAAATTATGGTGTTGGGTCTGTAACTAAGGGAAACGATGGTGTTGGGTCTGTCACTATAGGGAAACGATGTTGTTGGTCTGTCACTATGGGAAACGATGGTGTTGGGTCAGTCACTATTGGGAAACGATGGTGTTGGGCTGTCACTATGCAGACTGATTGACACAGTACTAGTTTCATATCCACGTAATACACTACCGCCCAACACAGTATTGGATTATGTTTGAAAATCAAAGATGGAAATTATAATCAAGACACACAATGTGCCCTTGTGTTCAAACAGACATTAGATTATTAGGGACGGTGCTCCACTGGATGGGCCTCCACAAGCAGCCCTGATGACTGCTGCGGGGAACAGAGACACAAATAGCATCAAGAGGGCGAGGGACGAGGGGAAGTTGAGGAGGGAGGAAATTACGTTACATTTTTAAAATTGTACTTTTCTATGACTTTCATTTCAACTTCAATCTCTGGCTTGTATTCTCTCGCTCTCCCTCTGTCCCTCTCATTCTAACTCGTTGCCTGTCCCTCGCTCTCCCCCTTTTCTCTCGTTCTCTCCCTCTCTCTGTCTGGCTATTTCCAGTGAGCGCGACCTTAGAGGACAACGTGGGCTGAGTCTTAAGCGTTGTTCCTGCTCCTGGTGCAGTCTCCAGGGCTGTAGAGGTGGACAGAAAAGAGCAGGGGGTTGTGTGCAGGTTCTAGGGGGAGCCAGTTAAAAGGCTACGACTGCTCTATAGATTCAATAAGTCTACTAACACCTGTGTGGCTAACCACCATCGATCCATCATACTGCGGAGCCCAATCCAATTTACAGTGTGGAGGAGACCAAAAGCCACAGGACCGCAGCACAAGGCTGGCCACACACACCATCAGAACCCTGGAGATGGATACACACACACACACACACACACACACACACACACACACACACACACACACACACACACACATTGGGGGGAAAGGGAGAAATAAAGAAAAGAAAGAAAAGAAAGAAAGAAAGAAAGAAAGAAAGAAAGAAAGAAAGAAAGAAAGAAAGAAAGAAAGAAAGAAAGAAAGAAAGAAAGAAAGAGCTGATGAGTTGGGTTGAGAATGGGATTAAGACAGGAAGCAGCATGCGCTCGGAGGTGAGGAAATGGCGTCCATGCGGCTGAGACAACACAGGATGGAATATGAGAGAGAGGTTTGCTAAAGTCCCTGAGGTACACATGATTTAGAATTACACTATGCAGTCAATTCATCCGACAGGCTATACATCAGCCTACAGAATCAGTCATACAGAATCAGATCGTTTACCCATCAGACAGGCTATAGAATCATTCCATAGCATCAGATAGTTTACTCATCAGACATGCTATAGCATCAGTCTATCTATAGCATCAGTTCAGATCTGCCTTAGACAGCCTACACATCGGACATGCATTGGCAACAGCTAGTCTACAAATTAGACAGACTATACCATCAGTCTAGTATAAGGTAGTCTACATATCATAAAGGCTATAGAGCAGGCAGTCTGAAGTGCAGAGTCTTTCATAGGTCAGTCTATACATCAGACAGTCTATGCATCAGACATCCTTAAAATCAGTCAGTAGCAGCAGTCTATACTGTCCTACAAAGGCAAACCGTAGTAACTACAATTTGAGTTGTGACTGAAAATGAACTGGAGTTATGTTTTATGTTTTGACAAAGTAGCTTGGCTCATCATGCTCTGTTTCTGAGATAAAGTGTACAAATTGCAGTAACTTACAAAAACAACAAAAGGCAGATTGCAGTATTTGCAATTTCCCCATGCAAATACTTCAGCCCGCCTGGGAGTTCTGTGAACATCACCAATGAAGTGATAGGGATTAATCCGTTTGTACTAGATAATAACGATGATGAAGACGAGGAGTAATATTGATTTGACTTAATTGACGTCGATGTTCCAACAAAATACTATTTAGTTGTCTTTTTCACTATCATAATCGCAACTTTCAATCATATAGACAACAAAACGTAATTATTAAAAACAAATAGAAGAAAAAGTGTCTTGCTGTTGTACTGCTATTGTTTTGCCTACAACTTTGTCTGATAAAGGGGTTTGCTTTTGTAGGTCAGACAATCTTAACATCTTCCATTATTTAATAATAATTTTCTAGTTGTTTCATACCAATTTGTACTAACCCTTCTTATACGTTTTTTTTTTTTTTAAGCACAAATGCTCAAGGGCGTGAGTCAAAGGTGCAGCAAATTAGAAGCAATTCTTTCTACGAATCGAGAAGATTCTGGGGCGTCCTGTGTTCTCTCTCTATCTAAATTGAATAGTATAGTGAATGATGAATTCAGAGTTTCAAGAAAGATGGACGTTGAATAACCTTTTTGTGGAGTTCAATGAAAATGTACCTGCCTGATATGCAAGAAAAAAGTGTCCATTCTAAAAGGAATATAAACTCAAGTGTCATTACTTGACCAATCACAAAGAACAGTATGAGAAGTATCAGGGAGACGAGAGGAAGAAAGTAGCCGGCAGCTACAGCGAGGGCTAACGGCTCAGCAATGGATTTTAAATAAAGCCAAGGAGGATGCTGATGCTGCAGTTGAAGTAAGTTATGTGGTGAGGGAGTTAATCGCCAAAGCAGGGAAGCCATTTACCAAAGGGCAGTTTGTGAGGAATTACATGTTTCAAGCTGCTGATATTCTATGTCCCAAAAGGAGAGCGTGTTCAACCGTACCACTGTCAGCAAACTAAGTGGCAGATCGGATTAGCGAGTTATCAAGTTACATTTATGATCAGTTATGAAACCAAGCTAGAGGTTTTACTGCAGACTCTGTGGTGCTTGACAAAAGCACAGACATAACTGAAAATGCGCAACTAGTGATTTTCATCAAGGATATTTATGATCTATTCGATGTGACAGAAGAGTTCCTGAGTTTGCGTTTAACGTACATCCGTTCCACAACCAAGGATTTATTTCAGCAGCTGCGCAGCGCGATTGAGCGCAATGGTTTGCAATGGAACAAGGAGGGTAGGTAATACAACTGATTGAGCCCCGTTTATGACAGGCAAAGAAATGGACTTGTAGAGCTGGTAGAAAGAAAGCTAGAGGAGAAACAAGCAGATCGAGCAGTGGTTCTGCAGTGCATTATACAGCAACGGGTACTGTACAGCAAATGCTTGAAATACCAAAATGTCATGTCTGTTGTCTTGCAAAGTCTCCATTACATTGGGTAGGCAAAATTACGGTTAAGTAAATGTACTTTACTTTAATGAGATGCTGGCTCAGCAATGGAAAAGTATTGAAGAGATTTCCTGCATTAAGAGCAGAGGGGAATAGATTGATGGAAGATGGCAGAGTGGATGTTCCTGAATTTCATCCAAAATGCATACTTAACCTGAAGCTTCAGGGTCTTGGTCAGCTCATCACAGCAGTTTATGAAACCTCTTTCACAAAATGGAGGTTCTGGAAAATTCAGCTTTCTGCGAATAAACATTTTCCAGCATGCCTATCTCTTGTGGAGGGTGGCACAACATTCAGTGGTGATGAATATGCCACGGCTATTGAAAACCCACTGCAGGAATCTGATGAGCGTTTTGCTGACTTCAAGATGCAACACTTTCAGGCTGTTTACAGACCTCCCAGCTGACGTGGAGGATCCTAAGTTTGCTGCAAAACAAACGTATTGAGTTGCAATGCAATAGTTAGCAGAAACACTGAATTCAGAGAGGACCATGGAAAAGAAAGGTTTGACATCGCCAGACCATTCACTAATTCGTATTAGTCTGGAAACTCTCGGTTCATTTTTGATTTCAAAAGGGCGTCATAAACTGGTCCGGATCAAAATGCCTTCGAACATAATTAGATAGGCTTACTACCAAACAAAGCATCAAAACGTGTGACACATCAGTGGCCACCATCTTGGTAGTTTAAGAAAATGCCATTGGATCAAATACGTCCCATATTAGATAAACGCTATCATTGGCCCAACACCGTCTGGGTCTGCTGGAAATCCGTGTGAATGGGAGTCAGGCCCGACACATATGCCAGAGCAAATAAAACATGATCTCACGGATTTGTCTGGTTTGTGAGCTAGGAAAGGAAAACATGACTGGACAATTTCTGAGATAATAAATAACCTCCCCCCCGTAGTTGTCCGAATCTTTAGACATATTCTGAAATATTGCGCTTTATAAATGTACTTCAACGTTGACGTGGAATTTCTATGAGATAACAAAACCAGCCAATTTGAGTTTGAAGCACCTGGTCTATAGCATAAGTCAGTCTATATCATCAGTCTACATCATCGTGTATTTAATCAGCATACACAGTAACAGCCCTTCTGAATCAACCTATAACATCAGACTATACAGAAGCAGTCTATACAGCATCAGTCCATACAGCCTCAGTCAATACAACATCGGTCCATACAGCATCAGTCCATACAGCATCAGTCCATACAGCCTCAGTCCATACAGCCTCAGTCCATACAGCATCCATCAGTCTATACAGCATCCATCAGTCTATACAGCATCAGTCCATACAGCCTCAGTCCATACAGCCTCAGTCCATACAGCATCCATCAGTCTATACAGCATCAGTCCATACAGCATCAGTCCATACAGCCTCAGTCCATACAGCATCGGTCCATACAGCATCAGTCCATACAGCATCAGTCCATACAGCATCAGTCCACACAGCCTCAGTCCATACAGCATCGGTCCATACAGCCTCAGTCCATACAGCATCAGTCCACACAGCATCCATCAGTCTATACAGCATCAGCCCATAGCATAAGCCTATACAGAATCAGCCTATACAGCCTGGCTTTTCAATAGTCTGGATGTCTCGGAGGATGGGCTCCTTGGCTGCTGCTCTAATGTTTATCCCTGACACACATGTTCACATTGACCCCCCCAACCCTCCCTCTGCCGCTTGTTACCGTGGCTACGTTGACAGATGTTTCCGTTTCAAGTCTCTTTGCTGCTTGGTTAGATTGAGGCAGCTCCCGGGAGCTCAATTATTACGGAGTGTTTAGTTCGGGGGGGGGGGGGGAGGAGGAGGAGGAGGAGGAGGGAGGAGCAGTGGGAAAGAGGAGGAGGAGGAGGTAGAGGGAGGATAGAGGAAACAATGCCCATTCTGGGAGTTCAAGCCTACTTTAACTTGAACTAGGAAGCCGAATTATGACCAGAGAGACATTCACTTGGATAGAGAGAGGGACATAGAAAGATTTGGGGTGATGAAAAAATGAGAGAGAGAGAGAGAGAGAGAGAGAGAGAGAGAGAGAGAGAGAGGGGAAAAAAGAGAAGAGACAGTGAGACGGTTATGGTGAAAGCGATAGACAGGTAGAGCGAGGCAGAAAGACAGCTAGAGAGTGAGAGATAACAGGTCATTATGTAGAGGGAGGGCCCCTAACAGCAGCGGGACTGGGGGACGACGACCAGTGTTATTTAAGGGGCAGATGGCAGAGAGGGTGGAGATGGGAGGGGGGGGTGGGAGAGATGGATGGCCAGGGCGAGGGGATGAACTGGTATCTGAGCCTGGCCACAGAGAGCTAATTAGCTGGGTTTGTTTTGGGGGGAGAAGTGTGGAGAGAGGGAGGGAGGCTGGCGACCATGGGGCGAGGCCTGTAGTGACAGTCTGAAGCTGGGAGCTTTATTAGTGAAGAGGGCCGATGTTGAAGCAGCTGGCAGGGGGGAGGGAGACCCCTGTCCCACCCCACAGTAACCCACCACCCCCCCCAGCGGCGTGGTGGAGGGAGATATATAACACAGCAGCGCTATTACCCGAGAGCAGTCGGGAGTGGGATGGATCACAGTCATGACAGACATGGACACACACAGTCCCTTAAAATACCCCTGGATTGGGTTTGTGTAACCCACCTAGTGGCTCTGGTTTTATCTTCTCTCTTGGAAAGACATACTCTCCCCCCCCCCCCCCCCCCCCCTACCACCACCTCCACCCCACCCCACTTTGCTCCTCTCTCTCTCTCTCTCTCTCTCTCTCTCTCTCTCTCGAGCGTCATTCAAGATAAGTCTTAGGGTGAAGGAGCACAGAGAGGAGGTGGGTGGGCTAGAGGAGAACAGAGAGGAGGTGGGTGGGCTAGAGGAGGAGAACAGAGAGGAGGTGGGTGGGCTAGAGGAGGACAGAGAGGAGGTGGGTGGGCTAGAGGAGGACAGAGAGGAGGTGGGTGGGCTAGAGGAGGAGAACAGAGAGGAGGTGGGTGGGCTAGAGGAGGAGAACAGAGAGGAGGTGGGTGGGCTAGAGGAGAACAGAGAGGAGGTGGGTGGGCTAGAGGAGGAGAACAGAGAGGAGGTGGGTGGGATAGAGGAGGAGAACAGAGAGGAGGTGGGTGGGCTAGAGGAGGAGAACAGAGAGGAGGTGGGTGGGCTAGAGGAGGAGAACAGAGAGGAGGTGGGTGGGCTAGAGGAGAACAGAGAGGAGGTGGGTGGGCTAGAGGAGGAGAACAGAGAGGAGGTGGGTGGGCTAGAGGGGGAGAACAGAGAGGAGGTGGGTGGGCTAGAGGAGGAGAACAGAGAGGAGGTGGGTGGGCTAGAGGAGGAGAACAGAGAGGAGGTGGGTGGGCTAGAGGAGGAGAACAGAGGGGAATTTGGGAGGGGTGGAGAAGAGAGGCAACGGTTTATCATCCACCTCGGACCAGATCTTGATTCAGTAACAGCGGAATGTTCTAAGTGGCTGCCGCTAATGAAGCTTGAGGACCTCTGATCTACGCGTGTTTATCCTCCCAACAGCTACGAGGCCGTGGTCGGGTGTGTCTTAATTCAATTGTTTAACATTAGGGATAATCACTGGGTTGTCAGAAGATGCTCGAAACAAAGCAGACACATGAACCCGCATGTATGCATACACAAACACACACACACACACACACGCATGAATGCACGGGCATATACACACACACAAACACACACACAGACCCACCCACATATGCACACATACTGATATTGTATGTCCAGACATATATTCATCAACACACATACAGACACATTTATATTCATCCACACACACATTATTTGCTGATAATTTCTCAACCACAAGGTCACAAAGATCAGAGCTGTATTTTGTAAAGTCAGCTGACAGGCAAGAGACATATTCATATGGTTGGAAGAGGCTTGCGAGCTGTGCATGCAGAAGGACACATGCATCCTCCAGTTGAGGCGGACCCAGAGATTGCAGAGCGCTTGCGTTTAGGAAGGATTAAAGGTGTGAGTATTATCGGGATAAGGTATCGAGGGGTTACCGTTGTTACCAGGCTGGACGGGTCGCAGGACCTGTCTGAAGGAGCCGGGACTGATGATCTTTTGATCTGAAAACAACAGCCACACACTCAGAGAGCGCCGGGTGTGTGTGCTTATGTTTGAGTATGTGTGCGCTTATGTGTGAGTATGTGCGCGCTTATGTGCGAGTAGGGCTGCAACTAACGATTATTTGAATAATCGATTCATCTGTCGATTATTTTTTCGATTAATCGATGAATCGGATAAAAAAAACTGAACATTACTTCAAATTCACAGTGCAGACTGAAGTGTAAAAACACCAGGTTATTGCGCCAACGTCCCAGAACTATTAAAAGTAATATTAAATAATAAAACAATTAAAAACACATAACTGGGATAACACAAAAAAAACATACAATGTATGATATATGATATATTTATACAACGGGGGACCTAAATCCAGCGATCTGATTGGTTCCCAACTGTTGTATAATGACCGTATACATAACTGCTATGACGCCCGATCATTTTGTGAAAGTATCACTCTGCGCCTTGAAGTGGAAACCGTTACAACCGTTCTCTCGGAGGGACGCTAAAGTGTGTTGCATAGCGACCGTCGTGCATTTTGAAGGCAGCCAGGAGGGACTACTTTTTGGTAGTCTTTAATAAAACGGCTACTTTGACTTTCTTGGTTTCTTTTTAAATGTAGTGTGTCTATGACTTTCGTTTCGCCATAACAGTAACCGTTGTATAAAAGCAATAGATCACTTCAGTCAGTGGCATGTGCTCATTATACCACTGTGAAGGGGGTCGCCGGCCCTCCGCTGCGCGTCGGGGCCGGACAACGCCCCTTAACAGTGGTATAATGAGCACATACCACAGCCTGGCGTGATCTATTGCTTAAGTATATAAGGGATGTCCATGGTTAACCGGTCAAACCTATTGATACCATTTTCGAGACTCCTTGAAATAGAACTTGTAATATTGCTTTAATTGCTGATAAGATGATGATAGTTCAAGATAGGACATTAAACAGGTCATAATTCTATCTTTACTATCTATTTTATATTACTGGGAAAACAAGTTTTCACCAAAATCTCAATTATTATTTATTTTTTTCTGTTGCATTTGAACGCATCAATCATATTACTGAGCCGACCTGAACACATCACATTTGACACTTTTTTTAAGCTAACTAGCTCTATATCATGCCGATTTTAACATGGATTTAAAAACTGCATTACTGTTTTTAACTGACGGGACTTTCTACACCGTCCGGTTGTGTGATTACTACCGCTGCTTTGAATGACTGTTGATGCACGCGTTGCCGACTCCGAGCCCGTCTGCACAACGTCTGCAGCAGCAGCAGCTGACAGTTTTCGGTTGGACTATACTGAGTTGAAGGAGTTTTTTTAACCCAAAGACAGTGAAGGTACAACACTTCTATGTAGGCCTACAGTCCAGTGTTAAGATACGACCAAAATACAAGCTGTGGTCGCTCACACTAAAGCTCGCTGTGGGCGTGCATGAACCATGAACCAACCTGTCGGCGGCTGGCTGTAAACAGTGCTGCGCCTACGAGTAACTTATTAATCGCGCGACACAACGAATCGACGACCAAATTCGTTGCCAACGCATTTAGTAATCGAATTTTATCGATTTTATCGATTCGTTGTTGCAGCCCTATGTGCGAGTATGTGTGCGCTTATGTGTGAGTATGTGTGTGAGTCTGTATGTGCTCATGTATGTGTGTGCGTGTGTCTGTGCATTCAAATCAAGTGTGGGTGAGTGCATGTGTGCAGGGGTCAGCCCCCACACTGACCTCTGGGTCTGGGGGCTCTCCGCCTGCGGTCCCTGAAGGCGGCCCCAGACTGCAGAGCCTCCAGCAGGCTGTCCATCACCCCCGTCTCCTCGTTTTCTGGAAAAAAACAAGCAGGCAAAATTTTCAGAAATATTTCCATTTTGTTATAATTAGTACCCCCTCACTATTATGCTGCTATCGCACTGTATGTTGTTTGGATGCAATTTATTGGGGCTGTCTTCTATCTATGTTGTAGCTTCATGTTATGGTGCCCTGGCCAACTAAAGCGACACATTTTTTATTGAAATATGAATAAGGATACATGTTCAATTTATTTAGGCTTTACTCTAATGGAAATGTATTTTCAATGTCTGATCCTGTTTGGTGTTCTCTACTGGGATGCATGCATTTCCTGTTTGGGATTAATATAAATGACTCTTCAGATAAAATCAATAAAAACACACTAAAAGAATCAGGGGGTGGCGGAAGTGTCACTGACTCTCGAGTGTTGCCATGGCGAGGGAGAGAAGGCAGGGCACGCATAACTGACAGGTGATTTGAAAGTCAGCCAAGCGTCTAACAGGCCGATATATTTCACACGCACGTACTACACACGCACGCACACACACGCACAAAGACATCACACACCCGCACGCACACGCACACACAGCTGCTGAGCCAAGAGTGAAATGTCCTCTGTTTCCTACAAGGAACGTTGGGAACCCGTTGCTTGGCTGACGCTCTCCAACACATCGACAGGCACACCTGCTGACCCCCCAGGGCTTAGCACACACACCTGAACACAGAGGACTCTTCACACCAGAGGTGAGAGTTCAGAGTTCACGGACAATACACACCCACTAGGTACATGATTCCCGACCTGCGGGGCAGGTCCTAAGTGCTTCGTGGTTAGTTATCAAGGAGAATATCGATTTGTTATTTTTTGTTAAATGTTAAATATATTGACCAGAAATATAATAAGACCTCCCCTTTCTCCATGTTAAGCACTATTAAATATTAATTAGGACACTTTGAACATTGCACAAACCTGTATCTGCACATAATTAGACGTTTTAGATGACCCTGTGATATACTTTTTTAATTCCAGTATGCAGTATATATAGTTGGAAGAGGTTTAGGAGGACACATGCATCCTCCAGGTACGGCCGACCAAGAGATTGCAGTTTAGGCCTAGGTACGATTAAAGGTATTATTATGTGTAGACTCAAGACTAACATTTTCTGGGGTGTGTCGCTTATATTAAATACTACTTATATATATATAAAACAATAAAATAACTCGCACTTAAGGAAAGTATAATATTAACCCCTAATATTATCATATTAGTAATGATGCTAATTTATAACTCATATGATATGAGTTGCTGTTGCACTACAATATTAATAATGATGCAAAATGATAATAGTATAATATACTTCTAGTCCCATTCAAAAATAAGAAAAATTGTAAATGATAATAAATACATATTAGTAGATGATGGTGTCCTTGACAAAACCAAGGGGTTACCAACGATGAAAGATTTGGAAACACTGGACCAGATCATATGAGTGGTGCCGCAGACCCAGCCTCCGAGGGACTATTTATGAATGTGTTTATTTTTTGGTGGGTCATGCCATATATTTAGGGAGTAAAAGCAGAGGTGTGGTGGGGGGGGGGGGGGGGGGGGGGGGTGAGGGTTAACCTTGACACCTGAGCTGGGTGACGGATCAGGTGATTCCAGCAGACTGCAGAGGAGGGGAACGCTCAGGGACACACCAACCACCTGTCAGCCCAGAGTTAACGCCGGCTGCCACCGCTCCCGGGTTTGTGTGTGCATGGGTGTGTGCATATATGTGTGCCTGTTAGGACTGTCGTATGCAGAAACACACCAATAAACTCTTTGACAAACAGTCCCACCCACACACAGTGCTTTCACAGTCACACTCACACACACACACACCTGACCCCACACACTGTGCTTTCACACACACACACACACACACACACACACACACACACACACACACACACACACACACACACACACACACACACACACACACACACACACAGTGTCGACCTCATACATCTTTATATCTTCATAGATTAGAAGTCTCATAGCAGCTCATTCCTGATTGTTCTTGTTTATTAAGCTCTCTGCCTCCACAACCTAAGTGATTAAGATGCTATTATCGGAGCTATAGTTTAGTCTGTCAAGGCGGTGGAGGCCCTCAACAGAGTGGTGGGAACATTATTGTCTTATTCAGGGCTCAAGATGGCCAACAAAATGGTTGCATATTCTACCACTTTGGATGGACAGAAGGTACGCGACAAAGGACATGCCAATATCGGGACAAAGCACCTCAAAAGGGGTGCAACCAAATTTGTAAGGGGTCCGACAGTTGGTGGCAGCAGTGCCATCAGTAGAACATGTTAGTCTGGAGCCCTGCTTATTACATATTTTAATGGTTGAGGCATTCCCACATCATAATGGTCATGCCAGCCTAAATGGGGAGAGAGCATTGGTATCAAGCTGAAGTGCACATAAGTCAACCCCGCTCTGCTTGTCATCAACTAAAGCACCATTACCTTAGACCATTTTCCGCAACCTATTTAGTCTGATGTAGAGCCTCCATCGCCACTCAAACAAAAATGTTTTCCTTTGAGCTAATATTATATTATATATTAATATTATATAACGCCTTCCAATGAAAAAGTAACATGTGTCAGGTTCCTCCATGGAATCCCTAAGAGATAATGTGTTTTTTTTATGCAGTTTTGGGGTCAGGAACGATATCCAGCAAATATATTCCAAGCCATATTGATAACATCCTCTGAATTATTTTGGTGAGGTCTTTCCAGGGTTGGACTCAGTATTTCAGAATGTACTGGTTTTAAACTGCCCGGATGATTCACTGCTCTTTCTGTCCCGTTCCCTCTCTTCAGGGCTGATCACAGCACCCTCTATAGACCGGGTCACTCACCATCTACCACCTGCTGCACAGCACCAACAGCTGGCTCTATGCTCTAGACTGGGCGCACACTAGTGCATTTAACCTCCCCTGAACTTATCCTGGTATGAGGGCGATGGAGGAACAGGATTGAGAGGCGGGGGAGGAGGAGGAGCAGGAGGAAGATGAGGAGGTGAAGAAGGACGGAAAAGTTGAGCAGTGGTAGGGCAGAACAGCCGAGGCAGGAGGAGAGAGTAGGAACAGGAGAGTGAAGAGAAGGAGGAGTGAAGAGAAGTAGGAGTGAGGGCTTTGCTGAGGATTAAATAGGAGAGCTGTGTCCTCCACTACTGCTATATGGGCTGCTGTTTCTCTGTCCACTTATGTCCTCCACTACTGCTACATGGGCTGCTGTTTCTCTGTCCACTTATGTCCTCCACTACTGCTACATGGGCTGCTGTTTCTCTGTCCACTTATGGGGGACATCAGCTGCTCTGCGTAGCTGCCACATCAGCCCTGATATAAGGCAGGACGGGGGCCCGGGGATGGGGCAGCCTCGGTGTGACTGCAGAGTCCCACCACTGATTAAAGATGACCGCCCTGCTATCCCCCTCCCTGCGTTCCTCCTGTTTCAATAGAGGAGAGAAGGGGTGGCAGAGAGAGAGGCACTTTAAGACTGAAACCGCTGCTGGACAGAGGGAGAGAGGGAGGGAGGGAGGGAGGGAGGGAGCCAGAGAGAAAGCTCTCAACTCTTTTAATCTCCAATGTGAGCCAGACAGGGATGACAGGGAGAGGCAGGGTGATAGAGAGACACAGAGAGTGATAGAGGGAGAGACACTATATACTTTTTTTCTTTGACAGACTGAAGAGAGAGAGAGAGAGAGGAGGGAGGGATTGAGAGATAAAGTCTAATAGGAAACGAAGGATATAGAGAGATGGCTAGATTAACAGCAAGAGAGAGACATCCAAAGAACGTTTTAGAGCGAAAGATAGAGCCAGATACCGACCATGAGAGATGGACTGAGAAGGCAAGCAACAGAGAGAGCGCGAGCGAAGAGAAGAGAGAGATGGACAGAAAGAAATGTTGGGTGATCACATGTTCATGTATTTTTTCAGATGTTGTTCTTATTGTTTTCCTGCCAAGTTATCTTTATCTGTGCACACCCTTCTCGCTTTTGCTCAACAGTAGGATAATGTATTATCCGAGCTTTGGGATGTTTCCTAGTTCCACTCTCTTCTCCCTATCCAGCCCAGAGCAACACATGTATTTATTTAATGAAACAAGACACAGCAAATGAACGCTTAGTGGGAATTCTGTCAGCCTTACCGTTCTGAGGCTCCTGGCTGTTTTGTAATTATTTCAACCGTATTCACCACTGACGCTAGTTGTACAGCAAACCGCAATGAAATTACAATTTTCTTGAAGGCAAAGAAAACCTGTTGAAAATCTAGTGAATGCAAATGTGAGTATGTGTGCTTTTCTCACACACTTATTTCAATAAAGTGTGCGTGCATTGCAGTCTCAAGGCCTTTGTGTGTGTATACTGTGCAGGCATATGTACTGTGTGTGTATTGTGTGTACTGCTGTCTCTTAGTGTGTGTGTGTGTGTGTGTGTGTGTGTGTGTCTACTGCTATCTGTGTGTGTACTGCTTTGTGTGTGTACTGCGGTCTCTAAGTTTGTGTGTATATATTTGTGTGCATATCTGTATGTCTATGTGGGTGTGCGTTTGCGCGCATGCGTGGGTGTGATTGAGTGAGCAAGTGTGTGTGTGTACTGTGTTCTATGCGTGTGTGTTGTATGCGGGGAGTTTACCTGAGTCTGACTGAGTTTGGTCTGTATTAATAAATATTAATGACGGCCAGCCTGGCTGAAGCTGTCACACTCCCCCCATGGGAATAAATCTCTATCTCTCTCTCCCCCCCTATTCTCTCCGTATCACCCCCCCCCCCCTTCTCTCCCCCTGCTATCTGGCCAGCTGGTCCTGCCAGATGCCTGCAAGCTTTTTCTCAATCTGAGTCAATCTGAATCCCAGAGAGGCTCCAGCCTGGTGAGATCCATTACCCAGGGACGGCATCTGCAGAGCCCAGGCCGAAGCTGCTCTGACTGGGGCTCTCTGCACCGCCTCCCCCTCTCAGCGGAGCATCACGCTTCGGCCTAAACAGGCTCCTTCCCAGGATGTCCTTACATGGTGGTTATTATTAATGGTCTCATAATTAACTCATGAGCAACTATTTCAGAGTTTAAACAAGGGCAAAATACGTTATAAAGTTATGCCTACTAATAATATAGGGTTAGTAAATAAAAAAAAACATGAATAGACTCAAGAGACATATGGAAGTTTGTTAGCATCTCCAATAGCAGTGTATTTTGCAATTGGCAATTCTAAGTGCAATTGGCAATGCAATATGCGAAATGGAAGTGAAATCCTCAATTCAGTTTGAATAAATCGTGTATTCAATATTTGAATGAAAATTCTGGGTGTACTGTGTACAGCAAGTGACTGAGCAGGCTTCAGATAACAATGGACACTTTTTTGGAAGAGAGGATATCAAACAAATATGTCGAATATCATTATTATATCATTCGACATCTCAATAGCAGTCTGTTCTGCAAGCCAACGATCATTTGATTTGTGCAGTTGTAATTGATACTAACTTCCTCTGAAAAAGTTTCAGCCTACTTTTAGTTATTGAACAGGAAAACTCACTAAAAAACAAACGTCTCCAAAACATGGATGCATTGAAGTGTGCACACACACTTATCATTTCTCGAACTGTCCTTCCTCACACAATTTGGATGGATCAAAAATCTAACTCCATATAACTGAATCCTCTAAATACATACGTATTCACTGGCTATATGAGGTTGAGGGTTGAATCCATCCGTCAATTTCATTGCTGCGGTTCTGATTGGAAAATGCAGCACATTCGCGTCATAACTGATGTAAAAAGTTGACACGATTTTGTTTTGTCGGACATTCCTCTCAGTATTTCTCGATCCTGTCCTTTATTGGGGTCATTTCTCTTTAAGGCAGAAAGTTCTCCCACCCTCTGCGAGAGCATTTGCACCCTGTCAAAAACATCAATTGGCGATGCTCGGCGAGAATTACAATCAATGCAGTCTGCGATGGCAGTGATAGCGGCAACAAGTTCGTCCGTCGCCATTATTCATCACCTTCTTTAGTTTGGTCCAGAGCGGCCAATCAGAGATAGAGTAGGGTTCTTCCCAGAATGCCTAACCTAAATAATTCCAAATGAATTGAGAATTGCATTGCCAATTGCAAAATGTACTTTGAAATTTCATTTTTCAAATTGCACATTAAATTGTGAATTACAATATGCTTTGCCATTTCAATAAAGATGGCAAAAAATGTTTTTTTTCCCCTTTCTGGCATTCGTCATCCAGAATGTGTGTGTGTGTGTGTTTTATCTTTGCCTGCTCCTGAATAGTGCCAGTGGTGCTGTGCAATTGAATTGAAACTTTTCACAAACCACCTTTTTTGTTGGAGGATAGTTGGAAGGCCTATACAACTGACATCTTGCGTCTAGAATTGTTACATTGAAGCTCTGCTGTAACCAAGTCAAATTGAGTGGATCCGAAAGCCACCGAGGTCGTTCAAACAACACTTACTGAACTTTGGCTTTATGAACCGTCATTCAAATAAAATGTTAGTTTCTCTTAGAAATTAAAAGGAAAAAAGTTGAGTTGATTCAAATATTTACGTTTATGTTAAGTCTTTCTTATTGTGTGCTTTTGAGTGTGCGTGTAAATGTGTAAGAAATGAGTGTGTGTGTGTGTGTGTGTGTGTGTGTGTGTGTGTGTGTGTGTGTGTGTGTGTGTGTGTGTGTGTGTGTGTGTGTGTGTGTGTGTGTGTGTGTGTGCAAAGCACTCTTATTGTTCAGGAGGCATGGAGTCAGAATGGGGATTATCTGGAAACACAAACGTTCCAATTTTACACATCAAACCTGGGCTCCCTCTCTTCATAGAACCAAGACATGATGAGCTTTCAGAGAAACAAACACACAGCTGCACATTTATAAAATCCCAGAATACATACACACACTTCCTCCGCTGTCCTGAACAACTCACACATTCTAACATACACTACCCTACGCTCTCCTTCACTGCTGGAGCCAACATAGACACTCACTAAAACAAAGCGCCTGGCAGATTATAGACACACGTGTTGGCTGACACCGGAGGTAGGAGGAGCAGATCAGAGGCGTGTTGACTGACATGGCTTTAAATATATAAATATGAGAGGGAGAGAGAGAGAGAGAGAGAGAGAGAGAGAAAGAGAAACAGAGAAAGACAGAACTGCTAGAGCGTTATTAACACTAATAGCTATGGAATAGGCCTTAAACCGCTGGCTGGAAATAGTGCTTCAGAGGAGGACAGGAGGGCAAAGGGGCAACCAGGGCCACAGAGAAGTAAGAGCTCTGACAGTTAGCGAGCATACAGAGAGCATTGGATTCACCTGCCACTCCACTCCCCCCACTCGGTAGCTGAGCCTGGAGCTCTGTGAGCAGGAGGGGAGTGGAGGAGAAGTGGGGGGGGGGGGGGGGGGGGGGGTGGACTGGAGGGAGCCGGCAGGTTTTAAGTGTGTCGAATGAGACCTGCGTTACGAAATCTTCATCTGCTCGGTCACTTTACTCATTCATGAACCTTTCCTCAATGTTACTAGACTCGCGTATAGTTTTCAAGTATAATCTTTGATTATAATAATAAATAATCAAAGAGAAAGAAACAAAGAAAGATGAAGAAAGAAGAAGAAAGTAAAGAATGAAAGATAAAGAACGGCAAAAAAAAAATGAAGGTAGAAAGAAAGACCAAAGTTAGAAGTGAGGAAAAAATACCGAAATCAACAAAAAAAGTTAGAACGAGAGACAAATTGAAGGGCATAGAACAAGCTGCAGACGATGTTGTTATTTTGACCTATTTTTCTGTTCTTTTGGGAACCAGCAGAAGATTAGTGGAGGATGTAATTCTTATAGTAACAAACTGGCCAATCCCATGCCATGGATGTCTCTAAACAGCCCACAACATTTAAAACAAGTGCAGAAAGACACACGCTTTGGCTTCATTTACGATGCCTTAGTGCTATCCCTGACAAAAGGAACAGTTGTAGATGGAGCAAATTAAATAAAGCATGGTTCTAAAAACATAAAACCAAGAGGGAGAGAGCGACAGAGGGAAAGAGAGGGTGAGATGATAGGTTTATTGAGTGAGAGTAAAAGAGGGAAACAAAATAACCAAACAGGGAGAAACCACAAATGAAGAGCTTTAGGGAGAGAGACGGAGGGAGAGGGACGGGGGAGAGGGAGAGGGACAGAGGGAGAGGGACAGAGGGAGAGGGAAGGAGGGTGAGGGGCAGAGGGAGAGGGGCAGAGGGAGAGGGGCAGAGGGAGAGGGGCAGAGGGAGAGGGGCAGAGGGAGAGGGACAGAGGGAGAGGGACAGAGGGAGAGGGAAGGAGGGTGAGGGGCAGAGGGAGAGGGGCAGAGGGAGAGGGACAGAGGGAGAGGGAAGGAGGGTGAGGGGCAGAGGGAGAGGGGCAGAGGGAGAGGGGCAGAGGGAGAGGGGCAGAGGGAGAGGGAAGGAGGGAGAGGGATGGAGGGAGTGATCACAGGTGGAGGGATGGAGGGAGAGATCACAGGTGGAGGGATGGAGGGAGAGATCACAGGTGGAGGGATGGAGGGAGAGATCACAGGGATAGAGACCGGAGGGAGAGGAACAGAGCGATGAAGAGAGCGGGACGGTTTTGACAGACTGGAGTGAGAGAACAGAGGGCTGAAGGGAGAGGGATGGAAGAACGACAGAGGGAGAAGGACAGAGCCAGAGGAACAAAGGGATGGAAGGAGAGGAGTTGGAGAAAAGAGGAAAGGGAGCCCAGCCTATTGTTATCTCCCTGACTGCAGCGCCACCTCCACCAGCGCCCATTTAATCACACACACGGCTCCCTGCGGTGCCCCCCATCTGCCGGGTTTACATGTACACCTGGTCCGGAGGCTGGAGGCCTGGACATCCTGCCTCTAGCCCAGCAGAGCATGGGGGAGGGGGGTACACATGCCTGGCAAAGGACACTCAGGCCCTGTGACCGCATAGCGTTTTTTTTTCTGGCAGAAACACCGGAATGAAGCACATAAGGGCTCAAAAAAAAAGTTGTTGCATCTCCTTGCCTTGTTGACTGTTTCTATGACAACTAGCAACGTTGCCAATGTATGATACCAGTGTATGAATTGGTATCATACATTCGAATACTTTATCATACGTACGGGGAACTTCATGAGTGAGTGATAAGCATTGTGTGCAGACCCAGACTTTCGTTGTTGTGAAAGTAATGTATTGTAAAGTCCGTCATTTATCGCCAATGACCTTCTCTTTTTCTAAATTGAATGGTTCATTTCACCGCTGACATTATCTGGGACTGGGTGACGGAAAAAGGAAACAAAAGTTCTGAGATTCTCAACCTGAAAAGCTTCCAGCCTCTACTCCTAGTCTCAGAGCTGGAGGCCAGGCCACTGAGGCCCGACCCGAGCACAGCCGGCTGGAGGCCAGCACGCGGGCCTGGCCCGGACGCTCGGCCTCTACCCCAGGACAGCAGGGTGGATGCGGGGGGCAGGACAGGAGGGAGGCTTACCAAAGTCCTTTCAGAAGCCAGAAGTACAGATTACCTATGTCTACTGATGTGTCAATACACCTTCTGTCGCTTAAGAAATCCATCACCTCAGTAAAGAGCATATCTGAGACACCAAGGCACCTTCGGTGCATGAAATATCGCAAATCCGCATGACACAGCATTGATTTTAAATTGATGATTGATTATTAGTTAGCCATGTTAAAAATCCCTCTGAAAAGTAAATATGTTGGCCTGTATGGCAAGCTTCTTCACATGCATCATGGACACATCTTTATAAGTGGGCATGCATCTTTATATGTAGAGAGGGGTGAATATTGATAGCGGCCATGCATCTTTCCATCTCGTTCTGATCCTGTTAATAGTGCATGGCTGGCAGCCGTGTAGAGATGTTAAATCACACTCTCATTTGTCCTTCCACAAACATGGCTGCTGCTGGCTCAGCCTGGGAGTAAAGGTGACACAAAGCAGACCCTTTTGCACAGAGAAAACACACTATACACTCTGATTAACAACCTCTATGGGGCTCCTCTATGCAAATGCCTTTATGCACTTGCAGCTGCCCAGCATGACAGTGACGCGGCTGCTGCCCAGCATGGTTGTGACGGAACTGCTGCCGGGCATAGTAGTGAGGGACCAATGAGAACCCTGCATGGATCTCATTGGTCGGGATATAAGGTTTCTCTCCCTGTGCTGGCAAACATTATCTCTCTCTCTCTCTCATTGGGATGTCCTTCAGTATAACAAGCCTGTTGTCTCTGTGGGCTTTTTAGGGAATTGATGGGTAATCAGATGATTATACACAAAATCCCCATCCTGGACAATCCTCCACCACAAACAAAGAGAAAGCTCTTTAGTTAATAAATATACTGTGTCAGTGTGCGTGCTTGGATGTCTGTGTGTGTGCAAGACAGTGTGTCTATGCACCTCTGATAGTTTGACCAACAGTGAGACATCAGATACGGGAAGGCGAAAAGCAAAGGAGAGAGGGAAAGGGAGATAGAGATAATGGGGAGAAGGCAGAATAACATAGTGACCGAGTCTGCAGCATACAAATCCAAAAGAAATATTTAATACAAACACACTGTCTACGTGTTCAAGAGACTGTGTGTGTCTGTGTGTGATTATGTGTGTCTCTGTGTGTGTGTCTGTGTGTGTGCATGAGTGTGTCATATAAGGCTGGAATCAACATGCCCTAGTGATGTCAAAGTAGTTTCCTGTTAGCCCTGTATTAATTTGAGCGTATCTAAATACATTTCCACCTCTAGGCATTCTCTATAAGCCTCTATGACAACTAATGGCTCAAGTCTGTTATGCTTTTGAACTACTTTGAGAAACAGAAAACTTAACTAGAACAAACACACACACACATAGACGTGCACACACAGGTTGTTGCTTTTAACTGAGCTACCAGCTATCGAACATGCCAGATAAAAAAAAAAAGAAGCAAATAACATGCAGACAAGGGAAATATGTGTACATACCTATGAATTGTTAAAACAGAAAAATATTCCTAGTAATATATATTAAAAAAAAAACACGCACACACAAATAAAAGGCTAAACACTTGCATGGGAAGCGTAACTAAGTGTTAACATTAGACTACATGTTGGTGACCTACACGTTGGGAGTAAGTTACACAATATGTTAGTCATATTTTAGAATGAGGCAACTTTCTGGCAGGGGTAGGCCAACTGGATGTTAACATTAGGCAACATGCTGGTTAGTTAGATGTTAGTGCTAGGCTACATGCTGGCATGGTCAGGCTAGCTTGATGATAGCGCTAGGCAATGCCATGCCAGCTCCTCCTGCCTGGCTGACTGCAGGGGTTGGCATGGGGCCGGGTGGCTGTACTGTTGATAGAGTGGTGGGGAGGGCTGGTACTTGGCACACCGGTCCCTGGCAGCCACAGCCTTTATCTTCATGGCTGCGATGCCTGAACCTGCCTGCTAAACAGACTTTGCATTGGCTAGCTGTCTTATCGGGGAGCGCCACAGCCGCGGTCATTGTTTGAAGACGGTGAGCAGATGTCTATGTAGCGGTGGAGTGCGGCAGCGTTATGCAGACCATATTATCATGTCTGGTAAATTGAGTTGAATAAAAAAAGCATGACAAGGTAATTTCATGTTACCAGATTGTCACTTTGATCAACATCCATTAATGACTGACAGAGTGCCAGTTGGATAATAGAAAACGTGTTACTGGTCGCGGTTTCTTCCTCAGAAAACAATGAAACTAATCGGGAAAGCATGTTTAATTATAGCAGGTATTTTAATTAAACACATCTCTGGACTGGGGGTGCCAAGGCTCAGGATGCTGCTGAATAAAATAAAGAAGTAAATAAAGACAATGCGGTGTGTCCTTGAGTTCAGAATGAGTGGTCCCTGTAACAGAGCTAAATACTGCTAGACTCGTCAAGACACTCTGCACAATAGGCTTGGGCCGTATCTAGTTTTAACACCTTCCATTCGTTTTACTGGTGTATACGGGCTATGGTGGTATTTGTGAAACGAAAACAATAATAGAGAACTGAATGTAAGAGCTGAGCTGAGGATAAAAGTCATTAGCATGTTTGACATTGTCTTGCCTACAATTCTGTGTGTCTAATATTCAATTAGCCTACTAAAACAGGTCTTGCTGGCATTAAGTAATTATGAATCAAAGAATAATAAGTAGATAGGAAATAAGAGTCCTTCTTCCATAGATCCGGTCCAAATCATAATGTGTAGCTCTACTCGAGTAATCATTTTAATTAAAAGTTTCAACCAATGTAAACCTATAGTGTTAGTTTAACCTGTATTTGTTACATTCTATGTGACGTCAGTTCATCCTGTATTTTACACAGTCCATCTGCGTTACTCCCACACTTGAGATCCACTGGCAACAAAGTGTTTTACCTGGTTATACTGTTGTGGAACTATTGGAACCATCTACCTCAAAAGAGTGATTTTAATGCATTTACATTTACATTTCTTACAATTCTGGGAACATTTACAAACGTGAGACGTTTCCAGGTTAAACCGATTCTATTGTTTAGGGCAGGGTACTTGGTAATTCACCTATAAGAAATGGCTCTACAGAGAGAAGTAATGCTACCTGACGGTTTCGCTTGGTAGACCTGTCACTTCGGCAGATATACTGCCCAGATATACCGCCTTTACTTCTAGATGGCTGTAATTCAGAGCGTGAATATCTGTTGAATATCTAACATCTTTCGAACTTGAAAAAATATATACTTTCAAGCTACATAAACTGCTATTGAGATTATCTGAATAAACCACCAGAGCATCGCTATGCTGCTATAAATGTCACTTTCAGGATGTTCCCGGCGGGCGGTCATTAATGTAAAACTTGTTTAACGTGTGGGAACTCTGCTTAAAGGTACTAAAATCTTATCATTGGCAAACTTAAATGTTTCAGTCTCAATCACAATGCAACAGCGAAGATTTAATTGCTTCAAAACTTGGACAAAATATATATCAACATAATAAAAAATGCATTCATAAGATGAATTGAATAGCAAAGTCCATATTTTTGCGGAATTGAATAACGCCTTCGGTATTTTATAATACCCTTGTATACTGTAATACTGTGATTCCCCAAGCCTACTGCACAATTATCTCCCTGCAAGCCACCAATACCAACACTCCAACAACCATTGTCCACTCAAACGTATCCATCTAGAGCTGTTTTCACTTCTATAGCTAGCAGCCCTTGAGGCAACCCAATCACATACACATATGTAGCATGCATATGAGAACAAAACAGTAATCTTTGAGATCGCCACTTTAAATCCCCTGTGTACAAGTGGGTAATGTATATTGATTTTTCTAAGGTGCCAAACGTAGATCAGTATCTGTATGGCTGTATACAAAATACGTCACAGTAACTAATTCATGTTAATAGCTATGGATGTAGCCTTCAGTGATGGCACAGAAGGCCACTTGAGCAGAGCCATTGGGATTCTTTTAACATAAATACACAGGTCGATGAAAAACATCAATTTATAACAACCCTTTCTGTTGTACTTAACTGCATGTTTGCTGCATGTTTATCAGAAACAGTAGTGGACTGATACTACTAGTAATACTAGTACTGCTACGCCTAATATTTGAGTATGACATATGGTGAGGAAACACCAAGACTAGTGTTTGCTTACTAACGCAAAGACACAGCTCCATTCCCGTTAATCCCCATTGTTTGACTGGAACAGCCACACCAACCAGATCACACCTAACCCTAACTTTAGAGGAGAACTTGGCTGAAAAAGATATCTTGGTGGGGGTACATTAGCAGAATTGGTTTGAGAACAGCGGGTTTGGGTATCTGACCGCCAATGTCATCATTCCACCTGTAGGCATCCTTCTCCCTAATGACATGGACCTGAGTTCACTGTTTTGCACCTACCTGCTCCTTAATGACAAAGAGCTGAATTCACTGTTTAACCCCTACACACTCCTTAATGGCATGGACCCGAGTTCACTGTCCAACCCCTACCTGCTCCTTAATGACAAAGAGCTGAATTCACTGTTTAACCCCTACATACTCCTTAATGACATGGACCCGAGTTCACTGTCCAACCCCTACCTGCTCCTTAATGACAAAGAGCTGAATTCACTGTTTAACCCCTACATACTCCTTAATGACATGGACCTGATTCCTGTCAGTCACTTTGGATAAATATTATAATAGTCTAATGAATGACTCAATAGTAAATAAATGAGGACCAACAGGGCAGTAAAAAGGCAGGGACATGGTGGAGGGGGGCGGGAGGAGGGGGAGGAGGGGGTCAGGGTGGAGGGGGTCAGGGTGGAGGGAGGAGGGGGTCAGGGTGGAGGGGGCGGGAGGAGGGGGTCAGGGTGGAGGGGGAGGAGGGGGTCAGGGTGGAGGTCAGGGTGGAGGGTGAGGAGGGGGTCAGGGTGGAGGGGGCGGGAGGAGGGGGTCAGGGTGGAGGGGGAGGAGGGGGTCAGGGTGGAGGGGGAGGAGGAGGTCAGGGTGGAGGGTGAGGAGGGGGTCAGGGTGGAGGGGGAGGAGGGGGTCAGGGAGGAGGAGGTCAGAGTGGAGGTGGGACAAGGTAGAGGAGGTGTACCTGAGTTGATGTTGACATCCACCAGAGTCTTCTTCTTCTGTTGTCTCTGGAGCTTTTCTTTCTCAGCTTTCTCCTGGGCTAGCCGGACCCGACGCTGCTTCTCCTCCAATTCCCTGCTCCTCTGGTTCTCCTTCAGCGCTTGCTGTAGGGAGAGCGGGACAGCGAGGGAGAGACTTAGGTAAAAGTTAGGCGAGTTTCACGACAGGAAGTGAGTCAGAGCTTATGTATGAAACCAAGTTAAAACACTGTATGAGCTTGGAACAGGAGATTAACCAATAATATATTTCATTTGGTTGATGCTTTTATTCAAAGTGTGTGAAATAGGATGAGTACATCGATTCTCAGCATGGGGGTAGGAACCCATATGTGGGAGTTTGCTTTCATGATGGCTTGTTTAAGCAGCCCCAAATGGCGGAGTCTGAATGGACTCTGGGCCTGGATGAGGCTCCACACTATTTGTACATTGATCAATGTGCACGTTAAACCAGAAATCTCTCCATGCACTTGGGAGATCTCCTGGATGGCAGCGGAGAGCACCATTACCATGTTCATTATCAAACCTTTGCACCAAACCATATTTTTAACGCTACCAAAATAAGTCACCTGGGTGGAATATGGGAGCTGCCTAGATAGTATGGACCTTTGCTTCAACCTAGTCTCAGCTAGGGCTGGGTATCGTGGCCAATTTTCTAAATCTATTCGATTTTGATTCATAAGGTTCTGAATCGATTAATCACGATTCGATCTGCTCTTAAATAATGAAAATGGCTCAACTATGTTACAAAATACAAATGCACTTTATTTTTTCTCTCTATTGCAAGTGAAAGTGTGCAAGTGAAAGTGAAAGTGCAAGAACTACAACATTCCACTACTACAAACCAAAAAATAAAAATCGATCTCATGCCTTATGAATCGATATTGTAAAATGTAAATGAAATCGATCCAAAATCGATTAAATCGATTTTTTACATTAGCAGTACGTCTCCATGGGATTCGTTCTGAACGTCTGATACATAGAGAAAGTGATGCTGTGCACCATGATTCTCATATGCTGTCAGCATTGTCACTAACAGACAGGTAAACAGAGCTTATTAGAGACACAGGTTAATGTATTCAGTCAGCAGGTAAGTCCTTTTTTTCAGTTGATCCATTGTTGATCGTGTACGGCCCATGCTTGATCGTGATTGCATGTCAAGACGTCATCCTGACAAGTGGACTGTTTTGAAACAGTTAATCAACACTGTGTGCCAGACTTTCCGTTTGGAAAGGCTGGCTGAGGCAGAATATGGTACCCCCAAACCCTGGCAGGGTTAGTACCGTAGTCTATCAGTTGAGCTAGACATAAGAATAATGAGTTCTACAGTGTCTTCACTGACAATATTGAATGAAGCCCTCACTGTTGACAGAGATGACAAGTTAGAGCCGGCTACGAAGAGAAAGGGGAGGGAAAGAGACAGGGAAAGAGCGACAAGGCAAAGAGGAATAGGAAGAGAGACATCGAGACAGGAGAGAGAGAGACAGTTGCACCTAACCTCACATTATAACTATCGGAACATATCTATAGTAATTTATAATTAACCATGTTATACATCTGTAAATTATGTATATTCTACTGCCTTTGTGCATCCCTGGTACTAAATATCTGTCTTTGATTTCTCTCGCCTCTTTTCTTTTTACTAGGGTATTTTACTAGGGCTACATTTTTATTTATCCTTTGTTGAATTGTTAAATCGCTTTGGCAATGTGCATGTTACTTTCCAATTAATTATAATTGTATTGGAGCGAGAGATAAAGAGACATATGGAGAGACAGCTAGAGGGACAGTCTGGAGATCCCTAGCTGAGGCACAAGAACAGCCAACTCTTTATACCCGCTTAGGTTTTGATGAAGTCAATTTATGCGTCCAACAGAATTGACCACAGCTACATAAACAGCTCAATGCCTGCCATCAGCAATCAGCCATCAGCTACCATCAGCAACGCTGCAGGGGACCTATGTGAAGTGGTTTAACTTTTCTTTGGTAGATCCAGTAGTACTAGCCTTGGATGAATGATCTAATGGAACCCAAAAGTATTGGATGTAGTTATCTTACCAGGTCCAAATAGTCCAAATAGCCAAATAGTTAAATTACTTTTGTTTCATTTAAGCAGGTGCTCCAGGCAACAACTACAGTTTGGTTTTAGCAACTTGATTACAGGAAAAACATATATAATGCCTAAATGCTAGGAGTTTGTGTCTCAGAGCGATCTACCTTCATCCAATTCAGAGTTTATCAACTCCCTGTTGTTCGGAGTTCTACCTCGCTGTAATCAGCTCCAGACCGAGAGTCTAAATGCAGTCATTCCCTTCTTCTAATCATTCTTTCTTGTGGTTTAAGTAGATTCTGCCTCTGACACTCACAACAAAGACAAGCATTAGCGCAGTGGATGCTCATCAAACACGACTATAGCGGTAACTATAACGACTAAAAGTGTCCCAGAAAACAGATCATACTGCGTAACCTTTGGAAGGTGGAAACAGGATGGATCACTGTGTGTAAAAGCGTGGGAAGGACATAGTTGGATACTTGAGGAGTTGATTGGTGTGTGAGTGTGTGTGTGTGTGTGTGTGTGTGTGTGTGTGTGTGTGTGTGTGTGTGTGTGTGTGTGTGTGTGTGTGTGTGTGTGTGTGTGTGTGTGTGTGTGTGTGTGTGTGTGTGTAAGAGAGAGAGCAAGAGAGAAAGCACATGAGTGAGGGACACAGCAGGAGAGAGAGAGCGAGAGCAAACAAGAGCGTGCCAGAGCACCAAGGCCCAGGTCGGGTAATTCTTGGTTCAAATCTAACATCCACTCGTGACGACTACAATCAAAAAAAACTTTTTGGGACAAAGATAAGGAGATCAAATTTCAATGAAAACAAAAAGCGGTTACATCGATGAGTTTTGATCTGGTTGAAATAGACTGAACAACGATGTTTGAACAGACATTTGCACTGAAGGCTTTCCTCAGAGTCAGAGGACATGTCCCTGCCTCACTTCCTGCTGGTGCTCTCTCATTCACGTCTTTTTAGATTCCTAATTATTTTCTCCTGATGCTTCATCTATACCGCGGCTGCCTCACCTACACCCAGACCACTTCACCTGGATGACCTATGTTCCTTCGCCCAATCGATCAGGATGGTGGTGAAAGTCTAGCACAAATAAAGAATTTCATTGGTCAAGCCAGCATACGGGAGCCCACAAAAGCAAAAGCTTGGACACATGTTTTCACTCTGCACCAAAGACCCGCGTCGGTGTGGATACTCCCATAAGAATTAATTTTAAATGTCCTCCCCCTAGCACTGGTTGGGACGTTCACTTTTTGGGTTTTAAAATTGGTTTCAACAAGAGCGAAGCCAGCTCATCTTCAACAAGCAAATAAAAGCTCCACATCGAAAGCCAATTCATTACAAGTATTACGAACAAGTTATCCTGTAAAATAACCCAGCTTAGAGGAGGTTAACAGCGTTGGAAGAGGAAACCAGTGTGTTGTCCAAGACAAATAAATGCTAATGTTGATGAGCACAGACGATGGGGAGAGATAGGAGGCACCATTAATGGAGATGTGATATTTTGGTGCTGTGGGCCGTACTGGCCGTAGGTGTTAACGCTAGGCTAAGTGGTGCTGAGAGCTCCATTAGGTCTTGGCAGAGGGACAGGCTGCCTATGATTTAATAGAGTGCTAGTATGATTGCACCATAATCAATAGACCGCTCTTATCCTGTATCTGACTCCTTCCTCCCCTCCCCCTCTTTAGCTCAATCCTTCCATCCTGCATGGTCCATTGCTCCATCTCAAGCCCTCTCCCGCTCTCCATATATCTCCCTCTTTCGCTCTCCATCCTGCTATCTTTATCATGTTTATCCATATATCTCTCCCTCTGCCAATCGTATCTCCCTCCATCTCCCTCTGGCACACTTTCCACTTCGTCCTCTCCTTCTCTTCATCCATCCCGTGCTCATCGTCTTCCTCTTCAACTTTTGGACACGGCTTAGGCCCCAGTCGGATCAACGTACCAACGGCGCAATACGCAATACGCACATATTTGGGATGTCGAAATGGGAGGTGTCGGTCATATCAGAGGTGGACTGACAACCTCTCGTTAGATCTATATTACCGTGTCGGTTCTGGACGGAAACACGGCCGACTCCATCTGAAGCGGCTGAGCGCATCAGGGCAGCAGGGGGAGACGGAGAACATTGATTCTCTTTTATTGACCTTTCCATTCAGAGAAGATAAGCTGCCTTCATATCCTGTCTGTGTGGTCCTGAAACTCGTCCTCGCTGATACTCCTGTCCTGCCAGCGGCACACACACGCATGCGCACGCACATTCAGACACACACATACACTTTGAGGCTTGCTCTTATTCGCTCAAAATGGACAGCGATGAAGTTGCAAGGCCAGTCACCACAGTTCCAACGTTTCACCCGAGTTGACATTGTACCCATTGTGATAAGAGTTTTTCAGACATTATGATAAGAGGACATACGTTTCTTGTTTTTCACTCTTTGCTAAAAGTGACAGATATTGACAGTGATGCAAATGTGAACTCACCCTGATGTAACATAGCTGTAACGTAGCTAGCACAGAGCTTGAGTGATGCAAAAGCTCGGTACTAAATCAAGTTTCTAACTCTTTGTGGAAACTGAGATATTATCAGCTATGCAGACGTGACTTTACACTGACGTAACCTGGCTGTAACGAAGCTGGCCCAGAGTTTTAGCGTCACTCAAGCTTAAGTAGCTATGGTGCCAGCAAGTGACAATGCACATCGCTAGTCTGCAACCCTACAGTGATGCTGGAGCGGGGATGGCAAGTGAGTAGGAGGATGTGCGGAGTTAGGGAGCAGGGTTGAACCACATTCATCCCCTGATGGATGAGTGACAGGTTGGGAGGATTTGAGATGAGAAGAAGCGAGGAGATCATAAGATATGAGGGCTGATTGGATGAGAGGAAGAGCGGTTGCAAAAGAACAATTAACCAAAGAAAAAAGAAAAGGGCAAATATAAAATATGGCATTTGGGGCCGAAGAGGAGGAGAATGAAAGATTACAGAATAAGGGTGTGGATAGTCTTGGAGAGAGGCTGAGTCACATCTACAATAACCATAATGCTTCATTTTTATTTTATTTTATTTCATAATGAGACCCTCTCCTGGAAAACATTAAGTCTGATTGGAGGGAACAGGCACTGGCAGTTGCTCATGGCAACTACTGATCCACAAATGGCCGTGCTCATAACCGGGCCTCGATCTGTGAAATTAGTGGCAGATTGAATGAGGCGGTGAGGCGAAGGGCAGAGGAGGCCGCACGCGATACGTTCTCAATAAAAAGAGGGCTAAACGACGCTGGTTTCGGTGACAGGTGTGATGGATGCCTGATATGAAATAAGGAATGTTGGATGGCCTCTACCATCACCCGCAGCCAACTGCAGGCCCTCCTCTCATTAAACAGTCAACATCAGTTATCAGGGAGACATCCAAGCCTAATTGCATTAGGACACTAAAGCAAACGCTGTCTCCCGTCCCTCGCAAGCACAATGTGCTGATTACATTCATGACACGACGCCTCAGAAAACAACCTCCCTGCTTTACATGGTAATTTGATAAGTTGACGAGTGAAAAGAAAAAGAAAACCAACCCGCAGAGAAGATGGAAGCTGAAATAACCAGCGATGAACAGCCGGTGCAGCCCCCAGCGATGCAGCGGCAACTCAGCTCTGATTCATTCAACATCAGGCAAGTAACCATCCTCTGGTTATACATGCAACCAACCACGTGAGTGCACAGAGTATTAGTGACCAGAAGACTCTGATGAGAGTCAATAGGACAGGAGCTTAATGCAGGATGTGTTTGCTTAATGAAGGGTCACCTCACACCCAGCAGAGTGGGGAGCAGCGGTATAACATTAGGTCAAATATTAGCTTTCAGCTTCAATAAACACAGAGCCGCCTGCCTGGAGGAAACACAGGTGTCGGCCCCGGATCATAGTCCGGGGTTAATTAGAATGAATGACACGCGATACAGACACACTGGGAATAAAACCGGCTCATTTAGAACCCTAACCAAGGACGTCTCCCTCTTGGGCGTTGATTGGCTCAAAGTATTTGAAACGAGTACTAGTATTTGTGGGATCTTTCTAATTAGCAGTTCAGTGGTGTGGTGACATCGCTACTCATGGTCACAAGGTCAGAGTCATTATTTGTTTTTTCTCTGGGAGATTAAAGCGTCCAGAAGCCAGGGCCACAGAGCCCTCTTCTTTATGTTGACCTCCACCCCTCCAATGTCACCAAAGATGGTCCCAGTAAGAGATCCCTCTGCTGGACGAGCAGACTGGAGGGACAGGTTGGAAGATTTATATCAGGAGGAGGAGGAGAAGGAGGAGGTTGGGGAAAGGAGAGGAGCAAGATGGAAAGAGGAGAGAGGCTGGGAAAGGAAGAAGAGAAGGAAAAAGGAAGGATAGGGAGACAGTAAATAAGGGTAAGAAGGAAAAGATTGAAGCAGAGAAGCACATTGAGTAGGTTTTTAGGAAATTAATGAAAATATGCAAAGTTTGGGACAAGGATTGTTCGGAATAAGTAAATTAAAGACATACACAAATAGCTTAAGGAGCATCCGATAGAAACACAGTAAGAGACCAATTATAGAGAAAGAGCATGTTTACCAGCTCAGTGTGAGAGAGATACCTGAGAGAGCAAGAAGGGAGCAGAGCTCAGAAGCAGACACAAAGATGAGTATAAATGGAAGAAAAATCTATAGTGAGGAAAAATAGATAAAAAAAAAAAAAGTGCATGAGAGTGAGACGGATATCTAGAGGTGAAACTAGAAAGAGCTTAAGAGAGCGATGGAGATGAAACGAGAGATGATGACAAAGATGTAGAAAAGCTACCCTTTTCTGAAAAGAGTGTGGGGGAGATCTAGGGAGAGCATAATTGAAATAAAGAGAAAGTGGAACAGAGAGAGAGGCATGGATAGCGTTGGCTCTAAAGAGAAGGCGAGAGATCAAGAAAGAGGCTGAAAAAGAGATGGATAGACGGAGAGTGAGAGTGGGAGTGAAAGAGAGTTCCTCAAAGGTACAGTGCTACTGCACTCCTAAAATCATGATAAAGACAGAGAGGGTGAGAAACAGGCTAAACAACAGCGATAGAGAGCGAGAGGAAACAAGAAAGCGAGAAAGAGAGCTAAAGAAGCAGAAAGAGAGAGAGTGCGAGAGGGAGCACAAGAGACCGAGAGTGCGAGAGAAAGAGAGATAGAGCAAGAAGGAGTGGCAGAAAGAGAGCAAAAGAGAGTATGGGAGGCACAGGGACAGGGACAGAGCATAAAAGAGAGGAAGAGAGAGTGTGTTCCCTAAAGGACGAGTGCTCCCCTCTCCTCAGGTCTCTCCTGGACGTCGGCCATTAGACACGCTCAATCGGAATCCTGTCAGACTCGCGGCCTTGCCCTGGGTCTGCTCATATGGCTCAGTGAACAGGCTGCGCACACACACAAATACACAAACACACATACATGTGTGTGTGTGTGTGTGTACACATACACTTGCGCTCACAAACCAAACTACCTCATAAAACTGACTTTCAGGGCACAGTTGGCAAACCCCACTCAGACAAGGTGCGACCAGGAGAGCTTTCCTGTGTTTGGGGGGGTGGAGGCCGAAACCCAAACCTTACCAGTAAATAAAACACACACACTATAGAAAAGTCTCATAAGTTAACCTAATTTTAGAGGTGTACTCATTGAAAAGACGTAAAATAAGTATATTAAACTTTATAACGCTGACATTTCTGCTGTTGTATTTTAATTCCGCTGTAATATACACTTATTTGTGATTCAAAACGTTGACGTTTATGCCGAATTTCCTCAATTCTACAATGGCATAAAAGATGCATTTACGCCGTAGTGCTCCTCCTCTTGATTCTCGCAGCCAGTAGTCATCTACTTTCTACCCTAATCAATCATAAACAAAGGCATACCCCATCAGGCCATTAATGATCTTTCTATCGTTCGGCCTGTCCATTCACTTCACTACACTATGTTGAGCTAGGATATATCAGGTATTCAATCCTCGTTAAACTCAGCGCTACACCGTAGACTAACCATTATTTACACTTAGATCACCACGTTTTGCCTCCGTTTAGTTCATAGAAACTAGCAATGATCCATATTCCCTCCGACTACGACTGTGTTCAATATGAATATAATGTTAAGTAGGCCTACAACTAATCTCCTTGATGTTCCCTGTTGCTGTTTTACCAACATACAGTATTAATTGACCTTATAATATCAATAGCGATGATTGTTAAAATATATATACATTCACATGAATGCGGTCTAGTTCTACTAGGCTACTAAATGACTTCATTTACATTAAAATAGGCTTCCGCTAGGTGTCATCCAAATACTAAAGAGTAGAAAAACCACCATCACTCCAGAAGTAGTCTTATATGAATGAAACGTGGAATAAATCCATATTATGAGGCCCGACCAACATTACGGTGCTCTTGCGCGTTGAAGACTTGCTTTCGGGGCTTTCTCTCTGGGCTCTTACCAAGACTCAATTGGAGAGGTGGCTCATGGAGATGAAGCTTTTGCAATTGGACTGAATAGCTTATTTCAATTGCAACTGCAAGCATCCTCAGCAGTCGTGAGACAATAGAAATGTCATTTATAGATTAAAATATTATAATATCTATATAATATATAATGTGTCATATTGACGCCATTCATATCAGCTCCATCTCGAAGGAGCAACCTCCACGAGTAATTCTTTCAATGCGTAAGGGGAAAGTTATCTATAGCTTGACTCGGGTTCAGATAAGACTACTGCCGGACTGAATGTGGATTTCTTTTTAACGTATTTGGATGCAGCGGCAGCATTCATGTGAACAAAACATTCCTTAACAATCATCGGTACTGATTTGGGTAAATTAATATTGCCCATTGCTAAAACAGCCACACTAAACATCAAAATGAATAGATGTAGGCCTACAATAAAACACATTCAATTCACACTGAACACAGTAATAAAAGGTATAAAGACGGATCGTGTGTAGTGTAGTGAAGTGAATGGACAGCACAAACGATAGGAAGGTCATGAAAGGACTGGTGTTGTCAGACTTCGGTTAGCGTGGATTGGTTGGAGAAGGATCATACTTAATGGCTGTATGAATCAGGAGGAGGAGCTTATTTGACTGTTATGAAAACTGTGTTTTTGAACAACTAAAATGGCTCTTTTTACGGCTGAATAAAAAGAAACGGCATTAAATATGGTGTTATGAAAGCTTAAACGCTGTATTATACGTCGATTTTAATGAAACGGATCTGCACTGAGGCGTTGTTTTGACCCATTGGTCTTCCATATACACACAGAAACACAGACACACACACACATGCACGCACAGAAACGCTCGCACACACCAGATAGTCCTGTGAGGATAACAGAGGACAGGAAATCTGTTTCGAAATATAAATAAATAAAACAGACATTTGTGTGGCTGTAGTGACTGCGGCAGTCAAGTGGAAAATAACAGACCTTCGCAAAAAAATGAAAAACAATACAAAAAAATAACACAAAGCCAGACTGCTCCTGCCAGAACATTAAGTGCATTAGATTATAAAGAGGAAATTAAACAAACAAACCGAAACAAATCTAGACCTCAACACTCAACACACATTCACACAAACGCGCACACACACACACAAACATAAACCCATCGCTTCTAAACAAGAAGAAACCTGCTCACAAAACCAAGAGCAGATAAAGTGCATTACGTTGATCGAAGTGCTTGACTGTCACTCGCTCTTTGTTGTCATTTTAGTAGCAATACTATTTGTTTGAGCAGCAGTCATAGTATTTCTAAGTTGCTATTTGTAGCAGTAAGAAACTACTTTTTTGTATGAGCTATAGTCTTGTTTAGTAGTATTTAGTTTGGTGTAAATATCGATAACTGAATATAACTGGTTGATTTTACTAAGACAAAATGAGCTGCTGCCAACCATAGAGATTCCCTCCATCTGTATTGCAAATCTTTTCGCTGGTATGTTGAAATGATTACTCCAAAAACATGTCCAAATTGAAAGACTTTGGGCCCTATTTTAACGGTCTGAAACGCAAGTGGGAAAGCGCAAAGCGCAAGTAGCTTTGTGGGCGGTTCTACGGCGCTATCGCTATTTTACAGGCGGATAAATGACGCTTGCGCCACGGCGCAAGCGTCAAAAGGGTTGGTCTGAAGCAGCCTAATTACCCGTAGGTGTGGTTTGGGCGTAACGTGCAACAAACCAATGAGAGTGCCAGCTCCCATCCCCTTTAAGAGCCATGAGCGCATTTGAATCGGACGAGTTGATATTTTGACAGCGCGTCTGCAGTCTCCGATGGGACAGATGCACATGAATTTGCAAATGGCTTAGTTTATTGCCAAATAATGTGGCCTAATTCACACATGGAATAAGGGGTTTTCTTCCACAACTTCAGAAATAGAGTCCTCAAATAAATTTCGGCAAAGAAAACGTATGATAGGCTATAACATATGATATGCGGTAACTGTGGTTCTATTTAATGATATACGCAATACATTATAAACATTGTTTCTTATCAGTATTGTATGCTATCCTAATATGCATGTGTCCCCGCGGTAATAGACATTGCCATTGATTGTATTATGCGTTACGTGTTTAGTTTGCCCAAGTGAAGGAGTTCAAGTACCTCGGGGTCTTGTTCGCAAGTGAGGGAACTATGGAGCGTGAGATTGGCCGGAGAATCGGAGCAGCGGGGGCGGTATTGCGTTCGCTTTACCGCACCGTTGTTACGAAAAGAGAGCTGAGCCGCAAGGCAAAGCTCTCGATCTACCGGTCTATCTTCGTTCCTATCCTCACCTATGGTCATGAGGGTTGGGTGATGACCGAAAGGACGAGATCGCGGGTACAAGCGGCCGAGATGAGTTTTCTCAGAAGGGTGGCTGGCGTCTCCCTTAGGGATAGGGTGAGAAGCTCAGCCATCCGTGAGGAACTCGGATTAGAGCCGCTGCTCCTTTACTTAGAAAGGAGTCAGCTGAGGTGGTTCGGGCATCTGGTAACGATGCCCACTGGGCGCCTTCCTTGGGAGGTGTTTCAGGCACGTCCAGTGGGGAGGAGACCTCGGGGAAGACCCAGGACTAGGTGGAGAGATTATATCTCAACACTGGCTTGGGAACGCCTCGGGATCCCCCCGTCAGAGCTGGTCAATGTGGCCCGGGAAAGGGAAGTCTGGGGCCCCCTGCTTGAGCTGCTCCCCCCGCGACCCGACCCCCGATAAGCGGACGAAGATGAGATGATGGAGAGTGTTTAGTTTGCGTGTGTTTAAACAGAGCACACACGCGCGCCCGCATTCATTAATTCTTTTTAACACTCACTCGCGGTAAAACAATGTTTTTCACGATCAAATAGGCCTACTCATCAATCCTAAAAGTTATGGGCATGTAGGCCTACACGATGTCTGTGTCAAGAAAATATGTGTTTGCTGTACGGTGTTTGCAGATGCATTGATTAAAAAGTAGCCTACAACTTATTACCGCTGCATCAGCTGTTCTTTCCCAAATAATTTAACAAGAATGTGCGGCTAGGTAGATGAGAGAAGCAAAGTGTATGCGCGAGGTGCACAAGCAATCCGTATGCATCGCATGCGCATGTATGCTTGCGCCCTTAAAATAGCATCTGAACAACGCGCCACTGACTTTAAACCAGGTATTTCCTGGTCAGTAGCGCAATGGTATTAAGAGACGGCAAAATACCGTTTGCGCCAGAACACGCCTCCTCCTTCCGCCGAACCGCCCCTTGGGGCGCAAGATCATTCCCTAATTTACCGGCGAGTGGCGCAGGTGGCAAAAGAGCGCTCTGCGCCAGTTGTAAACTAGCAACGACACATGCGCCAGTGACTAAGTCACTTGCGCCGGATGCAAGATAGGGCCCTTTGAGTGCGTACGCCAATCCTAAGCCCTGGGCCAGACGCAACCCGCTAGGCTAATCGTTAACTCTCCAGAGTCCAGCAACCTGCTGGGATAATCCTGTTCATCATGCACCCACACACAAACACACACACCCGTGGTCCTGCCTCCCAACCTGAATACCCCCTCCTTCCACTGTGATAGTGTGTGGGTTGTGATGGGCCCAGAGATGAATGGGTTGTGTTGGGACCGGAGACAGCATATCTACGTACATACAGTTTTGAATAACAAGACAGGAGTGCTGCCGTGTATGTAGAGGATAAACTAAAGGATAACAGTGGTATTGACAAGAATATAAAAGGAGAGAGCAGCAATGGGGGCTCCTGCTTCACATTGAGCGTGTCCAGTGAGTGACTGCCGGCCATGGAAGCCTTTGAGACTTTGAGGCCGTCCTTGTGATGAAATAGCAGAAGAATAAATCTCAATTGACTTTGACTTGGCAGTTACCTACTTCAACCATTGATTGTCTGAATCCCACGGTGGGAAGAGTTTGCCAAGTGAGAGCTACGCAGTATCGATTATGTCATTAGTGACACAGATAATGGGATATTTACATCTAGACGACTGCATTAATCCCACATCAGTCCCTGTGACATCACATCCTTTGACGCAGCTGCGGCGTGGAGTTATGGCTCGACCAGTGAGGCCCGGCGAAGGCTGTTTTATGACCTGGTTGTGTCTCGATGATGAAGAAGAGCCCTATACGGCCAATCAACTTTTTTTTGTTGGTTTATAAGTGCCAGTTGGCCTCGGGCAACACTGATCAAAATCAAATATATTTACTTAGAGATGAATTTGACTGCATGACATTCGGCTAGTATGCAGAAGTACATTTATAACAATAACGAATAGATGAGTAGAATTTGGTACGCTACACTCCACTATATTAGGTTTAGGGTTAAGGTCCTTATCAGGTTGAAAATGTTGTGCAACGGCTCAAATAAAGATACAAATGGACGCACACACACACACACACACACAACTCACGATGAACATGGTGCGGAAGTTGCTGAGGTCATTGAAGAGCTCCTCCACAGAGGTCTTCTTGGGGTCGATGGAGAAGAACTGCACCATGCTCTGGTACTGGGCGTCCATGTTCCCCTGCAGAACAACCAGCTTGGCGTACTGCTCCCGTGCGTGCGTGGCAAAGCTGTGATACCCGGGCAGGGGAGGGGGGGGTCAAGGGCAATCCAGGAGTATCAAGGACACATACAAGCAACATACTGAACAAAGCACCTTGGAACCCAGCACCTTGCTATAAACCCACCGCTGGGGAAACAGGGGTCTTAGAAACAAACCAAGCGCAATAATGTGAACCAACTAACCACAACGTAGCAACAAAATAAACTGTCAAATAATAATAGCTATATATAGAAATAAATTCCCACAAGCTTTACTGAATTTGTATGGGAACTTATTACACACAAAAACGACAAAAAAAAAATTATGAGAAGATAAGAAGGAAAGGCTGTTGTTTATCCCAAGTTGGATTTTTTTTAATTCCTTTCGAGAGTGTTGGGTTTGAACCTCCACCGGTGATGAGGTAGAGACTCCTGGCAAGAGGGTTGGTGTGTTTCAATATATTCTCCCTTCTTCCCACTTGTTGGCTCGGTTTGCTGATTATCAATCCTGGACACACTTCTAGTTGAAGTTTGCTAATGAAGTTTTAGTACAGCGATGCCATTGATTTTATTCAGCTTGAAACGGAGTCTGTAGCAGGATCCACTTTGCACACATAATGAAGTATAAAGGTGTAGGGGTCTTTGAAGCGGATCAGAGAGAGCGTGGTACTAAAGAGAAAGTCTTATGAGGCTCAGGGGATCAATACATATCTTGGAAAAAAAAAATATGGAGCAAATGTATGAACTGAAAAACATTCAATATCTGAGCCAAGCAACCACCAACATTATAACTATATACTATTTCATTTTCTTTTAACTCACAGCAACAGTGAATTAGGATACATGGCATTAAGGAGCAGGTAGGGTTTTGGACTCCCCACAGGCAGACTTCGGACATAGGGGATTTAACCCAGTACTTTTCAGCTGGGATTCAAACACTGCTAACAACTATTGTGGACCTCAACCCCAATGCTTTACCAGCATCAACGCGATTTTTTTCCAGGAAACACATTGCGAAAGAGAGCCGAGCAGCCCCTTGTGCGACTGTTCCACGGTGTGACCCACGGCCCAAAGCAGAGGCCAGTAATCACCCAGTGACAGTGGAGGAAAGCCCCAGCGTGACACCTCCCCTTCCATGGGTCAAACACAACAAAGCATTGGCCAGCGGCAGCGCTCCGTGTGTGAGCTGAACGAGTGTGCAATTCACGGGGTTTGTGTAGTAGTAGTGAAGTGTGTTCCCCACACACGGCATATATATATATATGTGCAGGATATTGCTCGCTTAGTTGTAATTAACCGTGTGGACATGTTTCACTTGGGATTTAATTGTTTTAATTTTGATTGAATCGTCTTATTTACTCGAGTTGCACTCCAGAGGAAGCCTGGAATTCAAGCGTGTCGTTGCCAGTAGTGAATGCTGCTCGTTCCATTAGTGTGCACGTGTCCAATAAACGTAAAACGTTGCTACTCTTAGTGCCTAGACCTCAGCATAAGAATGATCAAGGACACTGGGTTTGAACCCAGAACCCTTCGCTTGCCAGAAGAGCTAGTCCATTGCCTGAGACATGGCTAGCCCGACAACAGAGCTCAGACAACATAGCGTTTATCTATATATAGTTATTTGATTGGCATAAAATCAGTCCCATGACTTTAAAGAAGGTGAGCTGTGCTTTGTTATTGTTCTGCTGCAGTAACACTGCCATTCTAGCAGCAAGCTCCTTCCACGAACACCAGGACTTATGTGTTAAACACACATAAGCCCTAAGGTATACAAACCGTTATTTATTTATAGAATTTAAGTGATTTTCTAATCATGTAGATCTTCCCCAGAGATTACTGCGAAGGGAAAAATAGCAATCTTGTCATTCCAAGTGTTTCTCTTGCTCTCAGGAGATTTGTATTTGTTTGTACTTAAACCGAACCACTGTCATTATACATTCAATACACGTTTTTACTCCATATCTGTTTGAAGAACATGGAGTAGAGGGGAGTCATGGGGTTAAATCCCACCTCTCAGCTACTCACATCAACACACCCTTACAGGCTGCTGGTGTCTCTTCAAAAACATGGTCCAAATCTAAATGAGACTTTACAATGTAGAATAAAGGTTTGGGTTAACCCTTAGGGGTAACCCTAGAAAAATAAATGGCATGCATTTATTTATTTTAATTCAACACATTTGCCAGTCACTCATCTCCCATAAGTCCTGCTTGTCTATAGAGTTGGAAAACCTATACAGGTGGGTTACGATGAACACACAACCGCAAGAAGTGACAGAAGTCAAAACCCAAGAAATGGATGCTTTACATTACTCAGTCACTTGTACTCACCTTTAAGTCAATGAACAAGTCCCACACTTAAAGGGCCCCTACTTTACCACAAGGCGTGGGCCATGTAACCCAAAATAACCTTAAAGGGGACCTATTATGGTTCTCGACTTTTATGACCTATAAATGTTGTTATAATGATTGATAGTCATGTTTAACCATACACAGAAAACGATGTAGATTTTCGGGAAACTCTTCCTCTCATCTGGGCGCTTTCAGCATTCTCTGTCAACGCTCGGTTTCGTCCTTCTCCGCCCCCTCACCCCCCTCCTGCCAACCCAACTCCGTTGTGATTGGTTACCTTCCTTGAAGCGCGCGCGCGGGCAGATTTGACCAGGCATATGGGGGCGCAGCAGGAGTGCATCTACGTAGATGATTTCCCGGAAATGTGAACAAGTGAACCGCAAACTTTGTCCCGAGTGTCTAGCGCTCTGCAAAGCCACTCAGACTGTCAGCAGGGAATAAGTCGAAATGCATGTACGTCATTATTAGACAAACATGACTATCAATCATTATAACAACGTTTATAGGTCATAAAAGTCGAAAAAGCATAATAGGTCCCCTTTAACCTGGAATGCTTGACAACAAGAACAAGAAATAAGATTGGGGAACGCGATTAAACTGCAGTTTTTAGGGGTCAAGATCAAACTCAACCCAAACAACTTCCAAGCCAATCAGCCATGATGGCATGTATCAAAGAGAGTGCATTCCAAAGGATGGATAGTTTGACTGCTAGGTTCCTTCCCAACAATGCTGTATGGCTCAGCCGTTGTGACCGGATGAGATATAAAAGCACATCTGTTAGGGGAGCCCAGCAGAGGTCTCAAGGAGGGGCTTCATAGAGTTGTCAGGCCCATCACAAAGGTGGCCGTCTTAGCCGGACCTGCGCAACCTCCGGGACTCACTGCTCCACCTCACTACCAACCCGGCCCCTAGCCCTCCTGCCCTAGCTCAGCCCGGGGCGGTTTACCATCTTAACTCTGGACAGAGGCAGGTGCCGTGTGTATAATTGAACACAGTTCTTATCATGCTACAGTGAGTGCCTGTAGTGTGCACCGTTAAAGTTTAACAGTACTGACGTGAGCGGAGACAACTTTGCACAGACAGCTGTCCCGCTACAAGCGTGGGCCGCAGCAAAATAAAATAGGTGAAGTAATACGACTGCAGAGTCTTCTAGAGGGAGGTGGTGTGTTAACCGTGGCTCATAACACACACACCGATGTACAGCTGTTCACTGATCCTACTTCCCACAAACGATTTAATCTGACAAGTTTGTCTTAATGAATACCAGAAAGAGAGTGAGTGTCTTTGCCATCGTGTGTGTGTGTGTGTGTGTGTGTGTGTGTGTGTGTGTGTGTGTGTGTGTGTGTGTGTGTGTGTGTGTGTGTGTGTGTGTGTGTGTGTGTGTGTGTGTACACATATAAAGGATATGGACATCTTGGTGAGGAACATGTCCTGGGGGAGGTCTGAGGAGGAAAAAGTCTTCAGATCTTTCTCCAGCTGAAGCAGCTGCCGCTCCATCTGCACCAGGCTCTTCTCCAGGTTCTCTGCTGAGACTACATGCACACACACACATACACACACACACACACACACACACACACACACACACACACACCCATTGTTAACAGGAACAGTATATATACATTGAGGTACAATGAGGATACTAATGAACAGGCTTCATTCCTCCACCGATGCGTTGTCAGAAATGAGAAGAGCTGGCTCAGCAGGCCGTGGTGTAATTCACCCTGGCTCATTGTTCACGTTACAGAGCACCTTCTCCAGGTAATCTACTCATGCCCCTACTCTTTTCAGGTTGGTCACGGCTGACATCTCAGGCTAGAGGATCAACCTAGCATGATGTTTAAATGAGCCTGATTATAGTGATGATGACAGAGTCATAAGCTGCTTACTGCTTAAGTACGCTCATATGCCAAGCTGCGCGACATCCCGTCACCAGGAACCACACACTGGGTATGTACAGCTGTAGGCTTGCTGCACTAATGCAGCAAACAACACTGTTGGAGTGTGTATGTACACAGACTATAATAATAATAACAGAAGAATAGTCCGATATTTAATTCATACTGTTCTTCCCAAAGAGACGCAGGACGGAGAAAACAGGGCGAGTTCAAAAGGACAATAACACACCATGACTAATTATGTTGTATCCCCCGCCACTACATAGTTTGATTCAGAACGCCATAATCATTTCTTCCCTCGCACTTAATCATAATCTTTTTCCCTCTCCTTTCAAATGAAAGTCATTGAGGATAGCCATTGACAGTCATCCATTCCCCCTGCTCCTGCTTCTTAGCAGAGAGCATAGCCGTGTAGCAGGCAGCATAGTGCCTCATAGCAGATAGCATAGCCTTATGTAGAAGAGGGTATAGACTCGTAGCTTCATGTAGCAGAGAGCATAGCATCATGTAGCAGAGAGCATAGCATCATGTAGCGGAGCGCATAGTGCCTCGTAGCAGAGAGCATAGCATCATGGAACAGAGCGTATAGCATAATGTAGCAGGGAGTCTAGCATCATGTAGCAGAGAGCATAGCATCACGCAGAAGAGAGAGCTTAGCAACATTAGCAGGGGGCATAGCGTTGAGTAGACGAGAGAGCACAGCATCATTTAGCAGAGAGCATAGTGTCATGAAGCGAATAGCATAGCACCTCGAAGGACAGAGCATAGCATCATGTGGCAGGGAGTAAATCATCATGAGGCAGAGCATAGCATCGTGTGGCAGAGAACATAGCATCGTGAAGCAAATCAGCATAGCGCCGCGGAGAAGGGAGCAGAGCACCGTGTACAGGGGGTAGTGTCATGTAGCGACGCCTTGTGGGATTCAATCAGGCCGGTATTCACAGTGCCACTACATCACGTTGATTAGGTCTGCATTGTTCTTCTTGTTGAGTAACGCTCGCACCACTTGGTCAACGCTTAAAACAAGGAGGGAAGGAAGCATGGATTCAAAGCTTTTGGATAAAAACGCTTGATAAATGACTATAGTAAATAGTATAAAGGGCAATAGACCTTACCAAATGGTATATTTATTAACCATCTGGAGTTTTCTTCTCATAGTTAACACTGACAATCCAGAAACCAACCTGCAGCCTTTAGGCAAGGGTAAAAGGTATATTTATTACACGGAACATCAACTCGTGTATAATTTGATAATCTGTACTGCAGCTAATTCAGCGCAATGAAACCCAAGACTGCTCTTCCGAGGGCCTATTGTCGGAACGTGATGAGAATCACGCTCGGAAAAACAAGGCCTGACTGTTATTGATCGTGCTGAACTGCTCATTAACAAGCATTCACTTATGCTTGGAAGCCTCCCTTTGGGTAAGGATTGACTGAAAGGCTGGTTGAATATGAGGGAATCCACACAGAAGACACATGCCTTACATGACGGTTGCAAAACAAGCTAAACTAAAGATTCTGCATTCATTTATTCATTACCCATGAGGCACTGAGTCTTTGTGTGTTTCAACTATTTTAAACACATACAAGAATCTCAAAAGGCCACTCCAACAAATGTCACATTAAGCTGTGCAAATATCCATTATTATTTTCCATTTATGACAAACTAAATAAAACATTGTGAAAGGGAATTGATTGGATTTTCAAGAGAACAAAATAATAAGTAACGCAAGATATTGGGTTTTAATGGAGAAAAAGAAGCCTGACTTTTTCATTGGTAAAAGACACACATTTCTATTAGTATGACAATGTTCTAAAGAGACTTGCCGTAAACTCAGATAAATGTCCTCAAGGAGCAGGTAGCGGTTATGGCCCCCATTGCAGGTTGAAAATTGCTGAACTTATTTTTTATTTAATTTTTTTAGACGCCGCTGCTGCTTCACTGTGGCTTGTTCCAAGTCACCCAATCACAGCTTATCAACTGTCAAACAAAGATTACATTTTGGAAAATAGTAGGTTGTAGGACTGGCCTTTATACCTCATTTCAAGATTCAGATATTCGTTTCACCGAAAAAAGTCCATCTTTCACTGCCTGTAAACGTAGATGCCGTAGACCACTGCTGCAGAATCTAACTTTTGAATCAACTGAACGAATTGGTTCAATTGGTTGAACAAATGCGTTATTGTTGTTTTGAAATTTTCTTTTTTAAAATATAAGTGGCTTTCGGATCAACTCATCCGTCTGAGTTTGACTTGTCTACGACAGAGCTTCAATGCAGCCTTGAAGTTTCTGAACACACACGTTTCCAAAGTATGAGATTATCAATTATAACAAAGCATACGACGTTTGAAAATTGAAGTTTTTAATCAATTTCACGACAGAGCTAGTGATATTTATAGGCAAGGACTAGAGAGGGGGGAACGGATTGCCAAGCATGGAGAAACACCTCTCCCTGTTCTATTAGTTTGAACATTGAATAAGTTATTAATATATATATCATTATTAAATCCCTTCTAAAACGATAAATGCCCCGATGGCTGCCGAAATTAATAGCTTGAGTATCCTCACACTAGACGGCCGCTGTCAAAGTGCAACTGAAATATTCAAATCATTTTTGAATATCCAAAACTAACTAATGATAATTCATAATCATCCCATATTTAGCCATTCTGAAAATGATTGCCATTACCTCAACTGAAGCATAGGATTCTCAGACAAAATGTAGCCTACTAACCCTGTAAATGAGATTATCAGGGTTAGTAGCCCTAACCCTAGTCCCCCAATATCCATAGTTGTTTAAAAACATTAATATTTGTTTTTGTCACAATTTTCACAAAAACAAAACAATTAATATTCTAATGCTGAATTTTTAATACCTACCTAATGAACCCAACCCCCGTCAGTGGTTGAAAGCCTCAACAGTCTGTTTCTCCGAATATCAAAAAAGCTACATTTGTGTATGCACAGGCTGCTTATCACTCATGGATGTACAATAAGAATTCTACGCTTCGATGTTAAGCAATGCTAAACTGGCTAGACATCATAGAAACAACAACGCAAAACAAAACATGGGGACGCAGCAGGATTTCTTCTGCACTGAAACGCTTCCTTCCAGTGCTTCCCAGCGCCATGCCGGCGCATTTCTGCCGGAAGAAAATGCTATGTTGACAAAGGCCCTTAGGCATTTCAAGAATGCCTAAAGGTAGGCTGTGGACATTGGGGATCAAACCCTGTACATTTCACTGGGGAGTCAAACACCGCGATATCCTACCATCTATTTCTGGCAAACAATTTCCAAGGGAAAGTGTTTGGTAAATGGACAGGAACAGAGACTAAAATGAGAGAATACCCTATGCAACTGTTTTATGCAGGAGGCATAATCTCATTTAGTGAAAAGAAAGAACATGTATACAAAGTGAACGCGGGCAGCGTCAATACTTCATTTAAACTGATCATTTAGCATAAGAACTACTTCTAGTTCATATTATTAGCAGCAGCTGAAATGGCAACAGCACAAAATCAATCACAAGACTTGATTGGATAATCAATTGCCAACACACACCCCTTTCTCACACACAAACACAATATTCACACACATAATGCAATATCCACACACACTCAGCTAACCCAACCAGACAAAGACATAATGGATATTATTGACATATCTTTAAAGTACACTCTAAAACACAGCCTCGAGTCCTACTTCAGATCCATAATTTCCATTTAAACCTTCCCTCTCCCTAGCTCTCCGTTATGGGGTTCTCCATCTATCTATGCGTCGCTCTCACTTTATCTAGCTAGGTATCTCTCCATCTCCATCTCCATATCCAGTCTATCCACTCTTTATCAAGAAGTCTCACGCTACCTCTCTCTTTTCGTCAAGAAGCCCATCTCCTGCTCTATCAAGTACTCTCTCTCTTTCTCTATATGAAGTAGTCAATCTCTCTTTCCCCTCCTCTCCTTATGGACCACAAGAAGTTTATCTCTACATCTACCAGTCTCGCTATATCTCTCTCTCACTGCACCTATCCATCCATGTCTCTCTCCCCCCAGAAGCAAGGCCTTCTGGGACAGCAGGATACCAATATCCTGTGACTGTCGGAAGGGCCGTTGGGAGGACAGCAGATGGGCAGTGTGCTGATCGGAGTGATTATGGCCCCGTGATGATGGATGGATGGCTGGAAAGAGGGAGAAAGTGGGCGAGCCAGGGAGTTGAAATAGCCACTCTTCCCCTCCAATCCTCCAATCAGATGCCTTCGAAAGAGTTGGGGGCCGGGAGCAACCCTGTGGAGAGGCCTCTAAGATACCCAGTCTAAGGATCTGACTTGGTACAGTGGGAGTGGGGAATGGAAAACAAACTAACTGTGAATGTCCTCAGTATCACAGATATTCACTGGGCGAGAGTGGAGAACAGATTGTTCAGGGAGAGGGAGAGGGGAGATGTTTGCCATGTTGGAGGAACGAAACAAAGGCTGTGTCGAAAGTCGTTCACTTGTTCCCTCATTACCTCAGGCTTTATAGCGACAATACTTAGCTTGAAAAAAAAAATTTAGGCACCAAGTAAGGTAGGGAAATTGGACACCTAATTACTTGCAAAAATAATAAACCTGCGTTACATGTATTGTCACAAGATTTATTGGATGAATCTGATGAAAATCAAAACTCCTAAGCATCATTGCCTATAGTGTGGCATAAGTAAATTAAGGGTATAAAGTAGTCAGCTGTACAGGGAATAAGTAAACCATAGTGTGGGCACACTGTGTGCCCACTCCTGCCTTTAGCTCTGTGTTGCAGTGAGTGATCTTTATGAGTGCTGGGGCCCAGTAAGCCCAGCGGTCTAGAAGGACTACAGATATAGCAGGCTTCACTGGAATAATGATAGGATTATTTGTAGAGGTCACTTCCCCCATTGACATCCCCTTATTACTGCCACCATCCCGCTGTGCCGTCAACATGACAGAGTGGAAAGCGTCCGCACACACACTGACTCACATGCAGCATCGGTGCTGGATCATCTGGGGGAGATGGCGTATAAAAGGGGACATGACAGGGGAAAAAACAAAGCGATTCCCGACCTCAGCCAATGTTAAGCTGTCTAATAGAAAGGTAGCCATCTGAAGAAGATGCGTCCCACAATTAGCCTGCATTCCGAGCTGCATGTTGTCGTGCTTACAACATTGGGTGCATATGGACAGTTAAAGAATATAATTCCTCAGCATTCTGTGTAGAGCCATAGTCATTTGGTATAACCTCTGCTGCGTTTCTTTTAAAGGGTGAATGAAATATACCGAAGGGGTGAATACATTTGTATGCAGGTGTCATTTCTGCTTAAATATAATTTGCTACACAACAGTAGAAACTGGTGAGGTGAGAAAACTGTTCCCCAAAGTTACCTTAATTTATGAATGGTTTCAGAATAAACTGGAATTTGAGAGGTACAGAGGAGCAGAACGCTATCTTTTGGATCCGATCGATTCTTAATGTATCTCAAATTATATTGGGGAAGAGAGGTGAAATCTGGTACTTGCAAGTCATGCTTTCAGAAAGAATTTGGAGACCAATGGGCACCAATGTAATTCTCTGGTACCAGATACAAACATGCAATGTATGCGCCCCTCTTTTAATTCCTATGTGGTACTTCAGCTGACTTCTGTTTCCACTTCTTGAATAATAACATTAGTGCATCATAATCTAATGAATAGATAGAAAAAAATGAAGAACAAAGAATCAACTAATCAACCAGCAGATACATACTTATAATGAGCGACTCGATATATATCTATTTTTACACACTTTGAAATCAAGAGCTTCAACAAGACAAACCCATTCTTATCCAGGAAAAACTATCACTGTATGCCGATGACTTTGTACAGGTGTGTTCTTTGTACAGGTTTTGAAAGAAGTGTACTTTGCACCATACGGTGTGAGGTAGACTGTGCCAAGAGCAGGGACGTCCAGCGGTGACACTGACTTTTGAGGAGTAACATGCAGAACACATTCTGGTTGTGAATAGGACAACATCTGTATGTCTCTGCTTGTCTCCACGGCAACATGCATTCAGCAGCGTGAAAGAAAAAAAGTATGTGAAATTGCCCTACCAAACCCACTGAGCACAAGGGTGAGCGAGGGGATGAGGTAGAAAGAGAGAGAATGGGGTCTGGGGCTACAGCGAGAGAGAGCTTAAGATTGACAGCAAGATGAAGTTATTGGGAGAGACACGCATGGAGAATGAAAGAGGAATGAAGGGAAAGAGGTGGACAGACAAAGGCAGGGAGAACAAATGGAAGACTTTATGTAAGGTACAAAAAGGAATTCCTTACATGCCTTGAAAAATAATGGTTGGAACGACACAGCAGAAGGGACAAAGGAAAAGGCCCAAACAGAGCGGGATCTCTATGCTGCCTTCCCTGCCCAGTGAATGTGTTGGTAAAGAGAACTAAACCATGATCCCTCCCCCTACACAACCAGAGTTGGTGTTGGTATGGGTTAGGGATGGGCACGAGCAGTAAATTCCAAACTCGAGTGATCGAATGAATTCCTCGAGGATCAAATCGAGTGCTCGTTTAATCTAATCTATTTTTAGAATGCAACGCATCTGCAGCAGGAATAGGCCTAACGATGAACGGCAATATTACCAACCAAACATGTAATGCTTATTCTCAATCAAAACAGTCAGGGTTATCAGAATATTCATTATTTATTTTTGCAAACGTTCAAAACACATTTTCCTTGAAAAAATAAATATGTGTCTCACAATTTAAATCACGTCGAACAAAGGCCTGTAACGGTTTTTAAAAAAAACCTGAAACAAGTAGCCTAACCATTTTAAATAATTTAAAGCTGCAAACAAAACGGCAGCCAATGAACTAAAAAAATACTCAGCGTTGAGATCTTCTCTACACGGCCGGGATTACAGCTGCGTCTTGCGGCGGTGAAAATAGTCGACACACTTGGTTGCTGCTGGTCTGCTTTCCCGAACTCACCGTTGTGTTTCAGGAGCATATGTTGCCTTGTAGTACAAGTACTACCAGAGTACTTGTAGTACTCTGGTAGCTCAATTTCGCTTGGCATATTTTACATTTCACCTTATGATCTCCTATTTCTGGTAAGTATTTCAATACTTCGCTGCTCTTTGCTTTAACTGCCATCTCTTAACTTTTTGAATTCTGGCGTTGTGCACACGGCAAGGCACGCGCCACACAGAAATTTGATACATTTAATTTGCTTTGTGCACACGGCACACGCCAGTGGCGCCACACAGAAAAGACACATACATTTGCTTCAGAAAACTTGTCTGTGTGTGTATATGCAAACTCGAGTTTGCCTGTCCACCAACGGAGTTCACTTGTAACGAGGAACACTCGAGTAATCGATCTCTCACACGCCCATCCTTAGTATGGAGGATTACTCTCCCAAATCAGACTTTAGATGAATAACCTAAACTCTAAGTTTTAAACTGAAAAAGGGTTTCGCTTCATATATTTGAACCAATCATAATGTTGGAGGCGGGGATCTGAAAGCGTGCAATTGGTAAACCTCAACTCGGCCAGCACTGGCAAAATACAGAGAAAAAACCTTTGAACACTTCATCCATTCACGCAAATTTGTTTTTTTTTGGTAGAACATCTAAAACACAAGAGGGAACAAGACGTCAATGCCCCTTACAGATTTAAGTTTCCGGCCCAGGCTCTGTGGCGTCTCCCCCCAGAAGTTCTGCGATAACAACGTAGGACTGCTGGATCCCCAATTATGGAGGACTAAACTATGTCTAATACCTCTAATCAGATCAGGTGTTGGTATGGAGCACTAAATTATGTCCCCTTACCCTGCCCAACGAGAGCTGGTGTTGGTAAGAAGAACTAAACATTGTCCCTTCCACATGTCCCTGGTCTCTGTAATGAGCAACAGAAGTGTGGTGTGAGAGACAGAGCCAAGCGCCAGAGGCTAGGACGAGCAAGCAGCACATCATTAGGGCTTCCGCCGGCCCCCGAGCCCTGCAGTGCGTAGGTCAGGTTCCGCAGGTCCCTGTTTAGCATCCTGACAGGCCAGAGGCACAGCCTTTATGATGGGCCTCAGATGTGCTCAAATGGCTGTCGGCAATGATGAAACAAAAACTAAACAAAACAAGAAAACACAAATCCCCAAATTCATGAAAGGAAATGTGAAATAAAAAGGAGAAAAGCGAGGCGTGCAAACACATCAATGCCGGAGAAAATAAGAAATTTGTGTCATCCTACGACTACGACAGGACTGAAAAGAAAAAGAACGCAGCCTGACGACTAAGGAAGAAAAAATAGGCTTTGCACATGCAAATATGTTCTCGCGCTGGGGGAACACAAAGACCGTGAGTCAGAGGGGGGGGACGAAACGAATGGGTGAGCTGAAACCAACCAATGGCGGATGGAAGAGGAAGCAGAGGGGAGCCTGTTATCCTCACATCATCAGAGCTGCAACATCACCACCGAAGAGTGAACTGAACCCTCTTTTCTAGCTCCCCGAGGGGGGAGAGGCCACAGATACCTGACCTGTGACCAGGACATCCAAGGGCCGCATAATGCGACTGCACTACCAGCGCTTGGACCGAGTAGCAGCAACAAAAATAACACATCCACAGGCGTACGTACACACACACACACACACACACACACACTCACACCTGAACACTCATGGTGTCATATGCATCTGTCTTCAGTCCTTGTCATTCGAATCAATACTTAACTTCAGTCTACCATCTCCATTCATTTCCAACCACAAATGGGTCAGGTTATTATGCTTCCCTGGGGCCTTTATGCAAACCCAGTTTTATCGTGAAATGAAACATGTAGTACATCCTTTATTTTGCCTACCTCTATCCTGCAATGTCCTGTAATTTCTGTTGCGACGCTCAAAATACTAATAATGATCAAAATAAATGTCTTTGTAACTTTTGTCTGTTTTTTTAACACTTCTTAAAACAGTTGGTTTGATTGGTTTGAAACGGTTCTTTTATAGGTGATGTGTTATTACCTCTGCTGGCTCGGTCCACATGTTCCAGCTCTTCCACGAACTTCACCACGTCACCAAACTCCTCCTCACACACCCGCGCCAGGAAGTGGAGTAGTGTGGTTTTCTGGTCAGCTGACTTGGTGTCCTTCAGCTGCATCACACACACACACACAAAGATTTTTGTCATGTGCGACATACGGATGAGTAATGAATGGCCATGAAGTGATTGAGTTTCAGGCTTCCTCCACATTGAGGAACAAGAAAATGGACGCACAAACCATACAAGGTAGTAGCCTGACAATTATCTTGGATGTTTTCTGTAATCTATTCTGTTGGTAGCTGACCCTTAAGTAGCATCACCAAGTCTAGCTCCCTTAGATTGAAAGTTGACCAACTCTTCCTACCTTAGACATAGTGCTTAATAAGGTAGCGACAAACAAGTGTTGAGGTTTATTCTTGCTACCTTAAGACTTAGTTTTGACTAACTAACTAGCTTCTTCATATTGTAACTAAGTCAGTACATAAACGTATTATAATTATAGCCTTAGACTTAGTGTTGACTAATTTTAGCCACCTTAGACTTAGTGTTGACTAATTTCAGACACCTTAGACTTAATGTTGACTAATTATAGCCACCTAAGATTTGGTGTCGTTTAATTATAGCCACCTTAGACTTAGAATGGACTCTAGTGTTGACTAGACAAACTCTAGCTACCTCAGACTGTTGGCTGGATTACACAAAGCATATTTATAAGCATCTTCACAGAGCAAATCTAGTATATGCCCTCTGTTTTATGTCGATGTTTTCTACAGTACTTGTCGAATCTAAATGATCTAAATTATAAACATTAAGAAAAACACATGCAGACACATACGCGATCCTCCCACCAAAACATCCAAACAAAAACATCATTGCCCGTGCCGCGCACTCCCGCTACGTTTGCCAAACAAACAGATACATATCTTATGGTGTTTTCATTCAAATTATTCTCGTGTCTCTCAGAGCATAACGCCATCTCTCAGAGGCCTCTCGGCCCCCTGTGGAGCAGAGCCTAGCGCCTTGCCTAGTCGCTCTCTCCAGGTGATCCATTGGTACTCCCTGGACAACTCCCTCCTGCTGTGTTTAATCATGTTTGTATTACTTCCTCTAATCAAACACATTCTTACTCCTCTCCTATATTTTTTTCCCTATTTATTTATTGAATCGACTTGCTTTTCAAAAGCATCAAGTGCTCACGCACAAAAGGAAGTTCTTCTGAATTTAGATAAATGGCAATCATAATTGACAATGAGATTTCTTTTGTGCTGGTTTGCGTCGGCGCAATTTCTCGCCATGTTGTAACGCATGGAATTAAGCTGTCAATCTTCAGGCAAAACAGGAAGCCGACATCACGCTTGGTGTCGGATGATGTCATTCAGGCAGCATTGAGGCTTTTGTATGAGAGCATTTTGGAGAGGGTTAGGGAGGCTTTTAAATGCAATCATAAAAAAGAAAGCAAAGCCTTGAAAAGGATCTAAATTTCATGAAAATGAGCACGACTTCATGAAAACTAACCTGCTAACATTAATCAAAAGGATCTTTAGGTGTCGGGGATGGTAATGAGATTATATTGGATGACAGTAGACCATAATGACTAACAACCATTACGGTTTTGTAAGTGGATGGCGATGACAGACCCTATGGATGTGGGAGCTCTGGGGCGATTGCGCCAAGCGGTCCAACAGCACAACGCGTTGACAATGATGGATGGCTGTGCAGGTTGTTACTGTGGAAACTGCAGTTAAGAGTGTCTACAGTCATAATGTAACCCAAGCCAAGCCCTGTTCCTCTGGATTAGGATCTCTCTCCCCCCCCCTTACCCCTGAAATGCATTTTTTTGATAAAGCCGCATTCAGATAATCTCCAGTGTGGCAATTAGATACTAGTGAGGTAACAGGACAAAAAGGGTGTGGTTTGATTAATCAGACGATGGGCGAGAGCATTAGACTTAATGCCTTAGCTTAGTTTCAAACGTTGTTCCAGGCTTTTGAGTCTCATATTGTTCCCAGACGTTCCCCTCTGACAAGGGAGAATGCCTCGAGGCGGATGCCACGATGAGTGGATTGAGGGAGAGAGAGAGTTACCAGTTTCACTGGTAACTGTTAACTGACACACATGCCTCACAGGAACTGTGCGATTGGCTGAACAAATGCTATCTGATAATAGCCTCCAGCGCTAAACTAGGTAGATCAGGCCTATCAGCGTTATAATTTGGCAGAATGTTGAGCCTACTTGGACCGAATGACCCCAATCAGAATAACTTGTTTGAGGGGAGGACAAGATGATTTGTTTCTGATGAAAGGCAAGCAATTCAATTAGAATCATTCATAACAGTTCTATAGTGCTTTTCCAGACACCCAAAGCACTTCACAAAGTGAGTGTATGCATGTGTGTATGTGTGTAGGGGGGATATGACACCTTATCTACCATCTTAAATAATTTGTCGTTTGATGGTCAATAGCGTCATTGCACAGCTCTATAATGTGCATCATTATGGTGCGTAAGGGCAGTGTTTTTCAGAAATGTATGGTCTCGTGTGCCCCTATAGCCCAAAACCACCTTTTTTTTTTTTTTTAACTAATAGTATACTATAATTTTTGAAATTTGTATTTAGGTATAATAAAGCAGATTAAAAACTTTACAAGTACCCCCTGGAGCCTGCTCAGGTTCCCCCTGAGGGGGTAATATGTATACCCCCAAAACTGGGGATCAGGGTTCGATTGTTGCAATACAGGGCAAACAGCCAGGCCTACATGCCATGAGAGTTCCTTATTTCTGTTTGCCTGCTATCTGGCATGGGCATCTAAAGAAGGAGACCAAAGCACTCGGTGGGGTCCTGCTCTGATGGGCTGTAGCGCTGTGGTCTATCTTGGAGGATGATGGAACTCAATCACACGCAGCTTTCCCTTTCAAAACATGAATAGTCCCTACTCAATGGCCTCTCTGATCCACCCAGTGATAGGGGCCCCTGCCTAGCCACGGTGGCATGAGAACAAGGCGGAAGCCAGCAGAGAAAAGATGGAACATATGATCTCAAACACTGCGCCCCCAGGGCTACGCCCCCCAGGCGCCAGAGCAACGCCCCCCAGGCGCCAGAGCAACGCCCCCAGGCGCCAGAGCAACGCCCCCAGGCGCCAGAGCAACACCCCCCAGGCCCAAGGGCTACGCCCCCAGGCCGTAGCCCTGGCGCTCACGCACTGACGTTGCCTTTTGTCTTCTGCTTTAACGCATTGCACTGACTCAGGGCTCTTTGCCGATTCAGTGATTGATGCTTAAAAATGTGTCAAAAGTTGATTGAAATACCAGACCTTTTATGAAAAAAAAACACATCACCGTTATTGCGGAAGTTTTTATCGCGATAAATATGAACATTGATTGAACTACTAGGGATCATGTCCCACCATACGGTACCCGTTACAACTGTACACAGAGCTACTGTATCCATGTGTCAACAGTACGGTGTAGAATAGATACTGTACTGGCAGGGTCATGGCTGGGCTGGGCTGGCCCTCACCTTGCAGAGGGAGCTGAGGTCGAAGCCGTACGACTGGGCGTTGCGGGAGCCGGAGTTCATGTAGTTCCCCAGCAGCAGCACCAGCTCCAGCAGACGGCTGAACGAGCGGCTCTTCCGCACCTCGTCGCACGCCGCGCTCACCGCCAGGATGTCGGGCCGCAGGTTTGATACCTGCTCCTCGAACTGCATCCGGAAGAGCAGGTGGCTGAGGCGAGGGCGCAGCCTCTTCACACTGCTCATCTGGAAGACGGGAGGGAGAGGACTGTTATGGCTTATTGAAACGTTAACCCTTCCCTGTAATAGCATGCGCTCTTCCATCCTGTCTTCACATATTTTAGTTGACATTAAAAAAATGAATAGAAAATATATTATTTGGTGGGCTTTTGCAATGTGTTTTTTTCTCATTCCAATATAGTCCTTTGAATTTAGAGATTTTTTACTCTAGTGACAAAAGGAAGAAAAAGGGATAGATTTGACACACAAACAAAAAGCAAGAAAGACAAACAATTTGAATCTTAAGAGAAGGTCAGCATGAGAAGGCTAAAGAGATAAGAGGAGAGTGCATGAAGAAATAAATACCTCAAAAAATTAAAAAAATGTCTTACGAACACAAACTTTCCATCCGGGTCTACCCTTGTGATGGAGTATGGAAGGTATCGAAGCGCGCTAAGCGAGTGAGGCTGGGCCCTGGTCACGCGTGGTGCCACTGATTTGATTTGGACAGCAGGTCTGCTAGGGTAATTACAGAGGTGCTCTCCATATAGGTCAGCAAACCGCAGCGGAGGAGGCGGAGGAATATACAATGGGCTGCATTGGATTACCACTCTCACACAATTACAGCAAATTGGAAAATATTGCATTGGACCCATGGCCTGCCTACAAGAGTGTGTACGTGTGCCTGCGCACAAGTGCGTGGGCGTGTGGGTTTGTGGACAACAGCTGGCTGTGTGGCAGAGAGTTGGCCTGGATCAAAAGTTTAATCCGGGATACTGTAATGTCATCAAGCAGCTAGTCAGAGAGTTACTGAGAGCGTGTTCCACCACAAAATAAATGGAGAGAGAGAGAACTGGGGCAATGGCAGGACAACAGTGTGGGAAAGAAGGTAAGAAAATGTGCAATAATGAGTGTTCGGCAGCGTGAGGAGAGGAGCGAAACCTCAGGGAATTGTAGATCACCTCTGTCTTCAATATAGCCAGAGCCACTAATAGAGCAAAAACAGATGAAGGTATTTTGCCAAACCGTGGGGGTGTGTGTGCGTGCGCATGTGCGCGTGTTACTATGTGGCTGGCTTTGTGTGTGTGTGTGTGTGTGTGTGTGTGTGTGTGTGTGTGTGTATTTGCCCCGCTGGGCCAGTGGGATTGACAGAGAGGGAGATAGAGGAAGGGAGACCGACAGATAGACAGACAGACAGACAGACAGACAGGAAAGGAGAGAAGAGAGGCAGAGAGAGATGGAAAGAGATAGCAAAATAGGCCAAATACCAAATAGAGTGACAAAGAGCCAGAACGAGTCAAGGAAAGTGAGACTTTAAAGACGGAGCACAGAACATTCAACTGGTTTAAATAAATATTTTGGAGTTGTCAAGCCCCATTAGCATCTGACTTGAAAGAGCGGCCATCAAACGGCCGGCAGCCAGGCGTGTGTTTGACATGTACTGCTACCACAGGCCACACCAAACAGAATTATTCATACACCCGCTTCTCTTTAGCATGGCATTAAAGTTTGGAACTCATTTGCCCTCCCCCTGCCTGTCACTCAGCAGGCAGTAGCCGCGTTTACATGGCACATCGGATCCGCATAGATTTCTATGCGGAATAGATCTGTTCCTAAAATGTGATCCGAATGTACTGTATACATGGCAGTAACAAAAGTGTCCGTTATGTCTCTCACGCACACCTGACACATCTCTATGTCGAACATTAAGCAGGCTACTCTTATGTATTATCAGCCAACCTCAAACCATCGCTAAAAAGCAAACAATAAGTCATGTGTACCCTTGAATTTATCCTAAACCTTATAACAACGGTGACAACTTACTAGAGGATGTTACATTCACGTCCTCGTCCGTTCTAAAACCAACATCAATTCCATTTTCCTCCACATTGAATATTGGCCGTCCTCCGATGAAACTGTTCATCTTTTCATCGAAAAAAAAATTGGTTTGACCCGCACCACTCCGGTCAACTGCTTGTTTGGCCTTGTTGTAAGATGCCTTCAATACCTTACAACAGTTTTTCATCTGCTCAATTGAGCGACTATAGCCCGCATCCGTAAACTTTTGATGCACATCTTTTAAAAGGTCGCTATGTCGAACCTTTCACTGGTCCATCCTTCGGAAGATATCTTGTTCCATAAGAATTTCCAAGAGGACATTTGTCTCCTCGAAGGTCCAATTGCGAACTACTGCAGCTGCCATCTCTCTAAGTTAAGAAGTATTTTAACGTTCAGCCTGCAAAAGTACTAGTAGTAGCCTACTAATTACAGTTATCTCGGGCACGCGCGGACACTACAATACGCGAACACGTCATTAATAAACACCCATGTCCCGTCGCTTAGCAACCGGACACGCCGACCGGACTACTTACGGATTGGTAACAAAGACGTGAATCAGGCAATAAATCCACTTTCCTTGACAGCGGTCAAGTTCGGTGTGCATAAAGGTACAGACGGAGCTCAGTGGACCAATTGCGAACTACTGCAGCTTTCGGACTACGGACTACACCACCTCTTCTATTCGGCATAGAATTCTATGCCGAACAGTTAATTGTATTCCGAATGAGGCGTACATATGATCATTTTCTATTCCGCATAGAAATCTATGCGGATCAGATGTCTCCATGTAAACGCGGCTAGTGTCTTGGATCAAGAGGACTGTTGGGATGGGAGCTAATGAGGTCTCTAGGTGGGGTGTTCTGAATGTTACCACAAACTCATCCACCACCACAACCACATCATCACCATAATGGCCTTGTGCCAGTTGTCATGTTAAGTACAGTACCTCTAGATGGACAGCAGAAGCTATGTTAATATGTCAGCTGGCCATAAAGAACCCATGTTTAGGGTTATTCTCATGTGTTTATTAGGAACAGCTTTAGTAATGACGATTATATGTTTATGGTTATTCTCCGGGGTTGAGAAGGAGCAGCTCTAGCACTGAAGATTATATGTTTTGGGTTATTCTCCTACATTGTGCAGGAATAGCTCTAGGGCTGAAGAAGACATGATGAGGGTTATTCTCCTTTTTTAGTAGGAACACCGCTAGGACTGAAGAACACATGATGAAGGTTCATGTCCTGTGATGAGTAGGAACAGCTCTAGTACTGAAGAACACTGACAGCCTCATGTTGGAGCCTTCTGATTAAGTTTCTATAAACCTATTCCCCTTTTGACCTGTGGCCTTTTCTTTTCTTGTTCTTTTGCACAAAGAAGGCTAGAGTTCAGCTCTCACCGCCAGCACTCTGGAGTGGACAGGCTAGCTGGTCCTCTATGCTGCTCTCTAGCTGGTCGCCTCTGGTCCTCAACCTGGTGCCCCCACTAGCTCTCTGGTTGTGGTGGGGACGCTGCAGGTGGTGGATATGATAGCGCTGGGGGTGGTGGGGGCGGTAGGGGTGTTCTACTGCCAACGCCAGCTAGGGTGATAAGGGCCAGACCAGTCTGAGCATGGCAGCTTAGAGAGCAGAGAAGAAGAAAGGTCGGTGGTGGTGGTGATGGTTTCACAGCAGCAGAATGTCAAATTCCCTTTGAGGGAGAGGTGTTCAGGATATGGAACAAGAGCTGCGATACATCCGAGCAGCACGAAGACATTGGGCCAGGGGGGTTCTGGCTTGGTGTTTGTTTCTCTTTGATGAGACTCTTGTTTGTGTGTCTGGCCTCCTGCTCTCTGCTCTGACAGTATGTGTCCATCTGCCTGGAAAAGCAGGGATCAAACCTCCAGTCATTCGGATCGGCTGACAATATGTTCCTTCATAATATAATTAGAAATGGCTGTAGATCTAACTGTCCAGGGATAACTAGGCACCAGTTTCTGAAGAGCAAAATCCGAAATGCTGCAGTGCTGTGGTGGCAGTGTAAGGTTTACTCCCTGACAAGTAGTACCAGGTTTGATCCCCAGGGATTGAGAGAAACAAAAAGAAAAATAAGGTAAGAGATGACAGAGACATGGAGGGGAGAGAGGGAGAGTAGGAGAAAGCGAAAGGGTGAGGGAGAGCGGGATTGGAGGATGATAGTGAAAGATATGGAGAGAGATGGAGAGAAAGCAAGAGAGAAAGAGAAAGGGATTTGGAGGAAAAGATGAAGAGAGAAAGATAGAGACATATAAAGTGGTTGAGACAGGCAAGGGAGAGCTACAGACAAAAACACTTGGCGAACTCTTCGCTGATTTGATTAAACACAAGTGATTTAAATACAAATTTAACCAATTTGGTAAACAGAAATGCAACGGATAAACTGTGAAATTGCAGGTGTGTGTGCGTGTGTCTGTGTGCGTGCGTGTGTCAGTGTGTCCGTGTGAGTGCCCGTGTGTGGGTAGAAGAGTGCATGAGTGTGGTTGTATGGATGCGTGCGTGTGCTCACCACCAAAACAAACTGCTCAGGCTCTGATAGGCTGCTATACTCCTGCTGGTACTTAGCCAGCGCTGCAAGCTGCTCTGGTTCTGGAAGGTGCTTCACCAGGTTCTATAGGAATATTAATAGATTATTATTAATGATATTAATATTATAGTATAAGGAATGCTTTACCATAGGAATATTAATATATTATTATTAATAATGTTAATCTCATATAGTTTTAGGACTGCTTCACCATAGGAATATGAGTATATTGTTAATAATATTTATACATAAACTAATATTAATATTATTAGTAATAATAAATACAAATCAGGTTGAGGAAGTATTAAGAATGAAAAAGAGGAATATTTTTCAAGACATTATAGTACTTTTCATTATGTTATTGATTATTATATATAATATACGATATCATAAATATTATTATAATTTACTATATCATAAATACTAATACATATTATGACAATCAACAGTAGTATCATTAATACAGAAAGAAATCAAGAATGAATAGCCAAATTTGTATAATATAACTAATATATATCATCATTATATGCTTTTCAGTGATTACCTAACACCATTTTAACTTGCTACTTTTACTGCTACCACTATTGCCAACACCAATATTAAAATGTTTCATTAGCAGACACATGCAGTGTCACGCAGAGATATCTGTAAATCCGTGTCCACAAACACACAGATAATTCTGCACATCTTCTGCACAGTGATGAGTCACTGGCCCTATTATATTATTTACTGCCTCTGGCTGGGTAGTGCAAAAAGGTAACCTGTCAGCGCAGAACCACAATAGACTAATTTGGAATCAAACAACTCGTGTTAAATGTGGGTAACGCCAATGTAAAGAACGCACAGCGTATTCCTATAAGGATAAGGCGGGGGTTAGGGGCAACTTGCCCGAGGATGCCTGCAAATAGACTGAGGGCAACAGGGTTGTGACATCAGGAACAAGGTGAGGTACTGTTGTACCTGGATCATGGACTCAGTCAGCTGTTCTTCATCCACTTCCACAATCATCCGGCGGATCTCCTCGTAAGGCATACGAAACGAGCCCAGAAAGATCGCTGTACAGGGAGAGAGAGAGATCAGTTAGAAATTAAAGCTCACATTTATTTGCAGCCATCATGAGATATGCATAAAGAGACATTTGAAAAATGTGTGCACACACATACACACACAGAATAAAGAGATGAAGCCAGACAAAGAAAGAAAGAGAGAGAGAGAGAAAGAAAGAAAGAAAGAAAGAAAGAAAGAAAGAAAGAAAGAGAGAAAGAGTAGAGGAACCCTTTCACACTGGGAGAGAACAATTACAAGATCACATTTTGGCAGATCACTAATAAAAGTGCACCCGGATGTGTGTGTATAAGAATAAGTAAAATATAATACTGAAAAGAAATTAATATCAGATTATTTGTTGCATGCAAGTGGTGATACATTACATTTTCCCACATACACATCCATTGGGAATAAGGTAAAAACTCTGTCGAAGTCAAATATAAATGCAAATGCTGTGGGCAGAACAATGTTTCAATGCAATGTGATCGTCCTATTAGCAGGGCCATTACAGCAGTAGGCCTGAGAGCTCCGACCCATGGATCGGCCGGAGATAGGAGGGGGATTGGCTGTTAGTTGGCTGGGTGAGAGGGCTTTGGGGTGTGGGAGCTGTGGCAGCTTTAGAGCCATCAGCAGTAATCCATTTACTGATGGGGACGCTTCCACTCATTACATGGTAGTTACTGTATCTCTAAAGTCATGACATCAGGCTGGCTGGAACAATGACATCACACACAGACATTCCCTCTATCACGCTCTGTCGCTCATGTTTGGTGTGTGTACGTGTGCGTGTGTGTGTGTGAGAGAATCAGTAATCAGAGACCGAAAGACAATGAAGCAGAGAGGTATGTGTACAGATTATGTCATATCGGGCAGTGAAATATATAAAACAGGGCAGATATAGTGAAAAGAGAGGAAGGGTTGAAAGTAGGATGAGGATATAAATGAGGACAACATAGAGGAAAGAGAGGATAGAGAGGGTGGTAAATAGACAGAAACATCCCTAGTCTAAAGGGAGAAGAGAGAGAGCAGAGAAGAGCAAACACTTACAGAGATTTTGAGCGATCTTGGGCTCAAGAACTTTGAGCTCCTTGATTCTCTTCTTCAGCGGTTTACGGTCCTCCAGGTCCTCCTCTTCTCTCCGGGCTGTGGGCAGGGAGAAGAGCAAGGTTATACTCACACAATTCGATCCACATCTCACCAATCTAAATGTATTCTGCACATTTACAGGCAGAGCAGGGGGATGTTGGTTTCAAAACCACAGGGTCCTGTCTTTTACTATGGCTCCCTTTATTTTTCTTGTATACCTTTGGATTTTTTAAAGTGATTTCTGAGCTGGTAGGGGTTAGGGCATCCCGCTCAGGGACGCCTTCAGCTAGTCAGCATGCATTGGAGTTCAAACTCAGAACCTTTCATCTGGGAGTCAATCACCGTACCCATGCCTTTCTGTTAACATTACGACGGTGGTTATTATGGTTAATTACATTATAATTGTTTTACTTATATTATTACTTCAACTGTGTGTGTGTTTGTAACTATTATTATCATAACATGGCCGCTACAGTGATAAACTAGACTGATGGAAGATATTCTGTATGGTTGGATATTGACAGGGAGACTCCAGCATTGCTAGATGTGAGTGTGAACACAGACAGGTCATTAAGACATCATTAACACATGATTTATCATTATCACACAAACACCCTTACAAACGGTGAAGGATATCCGGGCTGCAATGAACATGTGTGAAAATGTATGTGTTAGGTTGGTTAATGGTTGCCGAATTAGAGCGAGAGCGAGAGCGTTCGTGCTGGCGTGTTTGTGTGCCTGTGACCTGTGTGTGTGGGTGTTTATATGTGGTGTGCATGTTTTGAGTGCAAGTGTATGCAGTGTGTGCTTGTCTTTGTGTGTTTGTATTAGGTTTGCAATAACCACCCCGTCCATCAGAGCGCATTTAGTTTAATAATTAATAATTAATAATGAACACTCAAACGTTCAAACAAGTCCAAAAGACACCAAAAACCTCTACCTACTAATAACAATGTGTTGGTTATTTAGTCACTGGTAGCGGTGTTTTTCCGTGTATGGCGATCTCTCCCCCACATTAGCGGATGTTTAATTTATCATCGGGTTAATAGCACTAGTCCTGCCTAGAAATGTATTCAAAACTTTGCTGAATGTTCAAACCCCCTATTTGCTTTGTGATAATTGATAATCTCATATTTTCGAAACAGTGTTCAGAAACTTTTAGGCTGCATTGAAGCTCTGCCATAATAACCAAGTCGAACTCCACTGAGGACTGGATCCGAAAGCCACCAACGTGACATTGTTGTTTTGCTTTTTTGTGTTATTAAAATAACACATTTGTATTACCAATTGAGCCAATTTAGAAAAAGATAAGTTGATAAGACCTTGATTCTGCAGCGGTGGTCTCCGCCTGCTACATTTACAGGAAATGAAAGTTTGCACTATCCATGGACTTTTTTCTCTTTTTTTTTATTCTTCACAGAATATTCTGATATTCGTTTGGAAACCTAACGAATATCCGAAGGTTGAAATGATGTATTCGGGCCAGCCCTAACTTGTATGTGTTTGCGTTTCTGTGCGAGTGTGTGGGAGGTTGCGTACCTGTGTGCATGTGCGTTTGTGTGTTTGCACTTGCTTGTGTCACTGCAGAATGTCACGATATAAGATGAGCATGGAGAAAAAGGAATAGTTGTGAAATCACATCACTGAAACAGACAGTAATATATAATGGCGGCAAACAATTGGCTGAAACTGAAAGATATATATAACTGAGGTACAGGATTGTTTCAAACAGAAAGTAATCTATAAGCGATGCACAGGATTGACTCAAACAGACAGTATTACACAGGGATGCACAGGATTGGCTGAAACATACGCTAATAAACAGGGATGCTCTGGATTAGCTCTAATAGACAGTGATATATAACAGAAGCTCAGGATTGGCTGATACAGATATTAATATACAACAGTCGTAGTAGTATACGTAGTTGGTACACAAGGACAGATTCTTTATGAGGAGGGAGTGCAGGGGGCAAATGACAGCAAAAGTAAGAGAGGGATCAAGGAGATTGAGAAGTAAAACAAAGCCATTTAGGGGAAAGCACAGACACGCATACACACACACACCACTCTGGTGTGTGCAGGATTCTCCAGAGCCTGGTCAAAGAGCCGGTTCACGGTCGGTTTTAATAATTTAAAACAGCAGATTAAGAGAACAAAATGTGGTTCCCAGGAGCACCCGGGTAATCGCCTGGTGCTCTAATTATGTTGTGTGGTGAGGCAAGAGGGGGGAAGAGAAGAGAGAGAAGAGCTGGAGAAGACAGAAAGGGGGAGCGGAGATGAGAGAAGATACAAGTAGAGGAGAGAGAATAAGGGGAGAGGAGGAGAGGAGAGAGGTGAGAAGATAGGATAGAGAGGAGAGGAAGAAAGGAGGGGAGGGGTGATAGAAGCAAGAGGAATGGGAGGAGAGGAAGAGGGAAGAAGAGAGATAGAGCAGTTGAGAGCAAAGGAGAGGAGCAGAGAAGGGTAGCGGATGCAAGAGGGAAAAGGAGGAGTCCAGAGAAAATCGCAGAAGAGAGGAAGGAGAAAGATGTGAGGAAAATAAGAGCAGTAGGGATAGAAGAGTCGAGGACATAAGAGGAAAACACGAGGAGAAGATAGATGAGAGGAAATGGAGGAGAGGGAAAAAGAGCAAAGGAGGGGGAGGAGAGTTGATGTGGGGTGAAGGCAGTGGACTTGGTCTAACTCCAAACATCCACACTAGTCTAATTAAAAAGAGAAAAGGTGTTTTTCTGGGACACTGGCATAGAGGATCGCAGGCACACACACAGACGTAAAACTCTCACACAAAATTAAAATACACAAACAACACACACACTGTTGCTCTCTCTCCCTCACACAAGTGTGCACAAAGGGAATTTTTACCACACATTAACACACACACACACAGACACATAAACTTACTGCGCGGCTGGGCTGGTACAGCCTCATCAGAGTCTTGAGACGAAGCGAGAGGAAGGACACAACATGAGCATGAAGATGAATGCAGAAAGAATTAAGGAACCACATGAGGGGGAAAAACTCAGAAAAGGAAAGTATTGTATGTGGGAAGACAGTAGCATGTAGATGGCTGTACAGCATGCAACCAAGCATGTGAATCTATGCTTTCATAGATGTTGTAAATCCAGGGTTACGTAGAGTCTCATATAAACTGCTCTATTATACACAAACTCTTCGAAAAACACACAGCAGTTGACCTGCAAGGACAGTTTAAAACATGCCAGTGGGGAAACTTTATCTTGGACCAGGACACAACCTTCATGAATAACTCTCACCTAACATATGAAGATTACACAAACACTCCCACTTTAGGTGATATCAGCAGGCTAAATGAGCTAATTAGATACCCCCTACATCTTATTAAAACATCCAAAACACACACACACACACACACACACAAGCCCTCTCTGTGCCCCAAAACATTTCCTGTCTGCTCATTATACATCAGCCTATTAAAACGACCTGCAGGAGGTCAGAGGTCGCTAGTTAATCAATCAGAGAGAGAGGGCCTGGTGGTCCTTATCTCCCGCCTCATCATCCAGCTAGTTTGGGAGATAAGAGAGAGAATTCTCCTACTCCTTCTCCCCAACACTCCCCAAGTACCGAACCCAGCTCTCTCAACAGGCTCCAGAATTAACTTTTCTGTGTTTTCTTTTTACAAAGGTGGGAAAATCGACCAGCCAAGCAATTGTTTAAGTACGTTACCCTGAATTTTTGTACCTGCCAAATGGTCCAATCTATCCACCATTGGCAGGTTGCATGTGTTTATTTTGGACCCTGAGCACAGAGTTCCTCGCAGAGAACCCCCCACCTTATCACAACTGGTATCAAGAGATAGAGAACGCCAGATGGTTCTGGAACTAACACCAACACAGAGCACCGCGCAGAGCCCAACGGCTGCCGCCACACAACAAACCTAATTATGTGGAAACAAAAACAAGTAATTGGAGTGCTCTTTGGGCCTCAAAAAAGAGTACACAGTGGCTGACTACTTGACCAGTGTGACAGACCAAGTGCAAAGGAAGTCCAACACCAGGTAGATTCGAGAAAGGACGCAATAGAGAGTCCTGGCTGGTAAGGGAATTCCCTTTGGCAAGGTAAATGTACAATATAGCCCTTTGATTCTTGGTGTGAGCTAGAGTGTAGGAGGACTCATTTTAGATCTCAGGCCGGGGGAGAACGTAAGCTAGCTATAGCGAAGGCTAAAAGGGTGCTATCACTAGGCTAACAGCTGCTAATGCTAAGCCAACAGTCACAGATGAAAGGAAAATAGTTCAATGTCTAGCAAGCGCTTTCAAGTAAAACCCTCCTAATGGAGTCCTGCCATGCCTGTCTAGAATGACAGGGGGATCTCAGAGAGACAGAGAGGGGAGAGGGAGGGAGAAAGTGAGTGATACAGCAATAGAGTCACAGAGAGTTGAGAGGAGTAAAGCGGCAGGAAGAGTAGAAGAGATGCACGGGGAATAGGGCTGGGCGATATGACGATATCATACCGTGGACGATATGAAAGTGTCTACCGGGAGAGATATGGCAATATCGTTTATACCGAGAGAGAAAAAAAAAAAAAAAAGTTTTTTTTATTTTTTATATTGCACTGCACTGACTGAAGCAAGGCAGGTGTGAGACTCACCTGTTAACTTGAAAAAAAATCTCATTTGTATTGAAGAAACAATTCTATTTTTACCACCAGCTATTTGCACAGCACATAACTTTATTTTATAAGTGTATATTAGTATTTAAAATATTTGTGTGATGCTGTGATTTTTATTTTATATTACACTGCACTGACTGACAGCCAGGCAGGTGTGAAGCACACCTTTAAAAAAAAATGTTATTTGTATTGAAAAAACAGTTCAATGTTTACAAGATGTTTGCACTATATGACACTGCAGTTAATGACATTGTTCGCTACTTACTCCTTTGTAAGCATGGAAATTCAAGTTCAAAATAAAAGAAAAAACTGATCAAATGTGAAGTATAGTTATTTTAAATCATTTATTATTTTAATTTACTTCAAAAATACTATATCATGATATATATCCATATCGTGATATAAAATTACTCATATCATGATATAGGATTTTGTCCATATCGCCCAGCCCTAACGGGGAACCCTGCTTCCTTTGGACCTCTGAGTTATCACGACACCCCAAACACTGGTTACATCACTGAGGCAAAACAACATGCTGACAGCCACAAAGACAATACCAACGACTCTAGTAGAGCTAGTGTAATAGCTGTAGTATATACATCCATAATAATCATATATTCTTATAAATGATCACACAAACACACATGCATACAGTCCCTGGAGGCTCCCCGAAGGCTTGTGATGGCTCCAGTAGGCGATCATGCAGGTAAACTTTAATCGTGCATTTTCTCCAGAAGGGAAGTGATCTAAACTGAAATTAAGATGTGGACACACACTTATATGCTTACATGCTGAACAACAGATTTAGAAGCTCACAAAAAAACACACACACACTAAACAACACATACAAAGACTGATGAAAGAATACGTAAAGCGGAGCATGCAAGTACACATTCACAAACGCATCGATGCCTGAAGCGAAAAACATATCTAGGAGACAACTGGTAGTGGTAGTGTGTGTGTGGGGTGAATGTATGCTGTCCGTAAACAGATGTGTGTGCAGACATAGTACTGATCCTACCATGGTCACAACTGAGCAGTGACCAGTCAGCCAGTCAGTCAGCCTATCTTGAGCTCTCTCCATAAGTACAGAAAAGCTAAAAGGGAAGAGGTAAAGAAACACGAGTTGAGAAAAAATGAAGTAGCGAGATAAGAGGAGCAGAGGTAGAGAGGGCGTTTTGGGTTGAGGTAGAGCTAGGTAGAGGGGTGAATTGCGGTAGACAGAGGTAGAGAAAGAGGGGAGTTGGGGTAGAGAGGGGAGATGAGTTAGAGAGAGGGGAGTTGGGTTAGAGAGGTGAGTTGAGATAGAGAGGTGAGTTGAGTTAGAGTTAAAAAGATGAGTTGAGGTAGAGAGGTGAGTTGAGGTAGAGAGGTGAGTTGAGGTAGAGAGGTGAGTTGAGGTAGAGAAGTGAGTTGAGGAAGAGAGAGGTGAGTTGAGGTAGAGAGGTGAGTTGAGGAAGAGAGCGGTGAGTTGAGGTAGAGAGGTGAGATAAGGTAGAGGTGGGTTGAGTTAAAGAGAGATGAGTTGAGTTAGAGAGAGGTGAGTTGAGGTAGAGAGGTGAGTTGAGGTAGAGAGGTGAGTTGAGGTAGAGAGGTGAGTTGAGGTAGAGTGAGATAAAGATAAAGTTAAGTTGAGGCAGAGTGAGGTAGAACATAATGAAGCACAAGTTAATCACAGTGAGCGATACAGGGCCTTACTGCTCTGTGAATCAGACTAGATGACCCACAGACATAATTAGTCTTACACTGCTCTCTGATAACAGCACATTAACACGCTTCTCTTTCCTCTCCCCCATTAGTAAGTCCCCGTCTGCTCACCCCGTCTCTCTCATCCCCCATTACTCTGTCCATCTCTCCGCCCATCCCTCTCCCTATCCTCCCCCCCTCTGGCTCCTCCCCCTTCTCCTCTCCTTCGTCCTCTTTTCCCTTTCTTTTCTCTGCCATCACTCCAACCCTCCCTCCTCACCCCATGACTCCCCAAACCTTATGCCTTCCCTAATGCCACAGTCATACCTCCTCTCTTCTGTCCCATTAGTCTTGAAAACACAGTGCTATGCTGTACTAACGCACACACGCACGCTGGCACACACACTAACACACTGTACTCTGAATACGCAGTTCTACCCTGAACACAACGTAGCACCCTGTAACCGTGTTCAGGAAGCAGATCAGATAGTCGCTACGGCGACACGACAGAGGAAGAGGAAGATGACATCGCTGGAGAGAAATCAATTACTGAGGCCCTAATGTGCCGTGAAATCAGCCACGCTGCTTAGAAGAGGCGCAAATATAACGCTATTCTCTGTGGAGGAGTGCCCTCTAAAGGCCTCTTGGAGAGAACCAGAAAGAGAGAGAGTTGGAAAGAGGGAGAAAGAGGGGAAAGGAGAGAAAAGAAGGGAGGGAGGGGAGAGAGAGAAAGAGGGAGGAGAGATGGAGGGAGAGCTGAACGGGAGAAAAGGAGGGACAGAGAGAGCGAAAGAGACTGAGACCGAGACGGAGACAAATAGAGACAGAGATGGCTGTGTATTTTATTTGACTCTTCGTGTCTTCGTGAGTGCACAGGTGTATACCAGTGTTTGGAATCCGTTTTTTTGTCTCTGTGGGTTGTTAAGGTATAGAGAGGTTTAAGGTGTGTGTGTTTGCGAGAGTCTGCTAGTGATAGTGTATGTGCGTGTTTTGAAGATATTTATTCCACACTCCCCTCGATCCCCACCAGCACCCTCGTATTTCCAAATGGCTCCTTATCCTTGATGATACAGATTCTAAATCTTCCATCTTCTCTCGATTTCTGTCTTCCATTCCTCCCGCCATTATCCCACACACGCTTAGAAAACACGCTTCGAATACCCGCCTCTTCGACAAACCTACACAAAGGACCACGTGTGGATGAGAAATTACCTTTGTGAAATAAAAACGGCAAACCAAATGTGTTTGGAACGAGCTAGGCCATTACTGTGTCATATCATCGCAGGCAAACACAACAGTGTACGTAAATACACCACTGATGGCTGAAAGACCGACACACAACAAATAAATGGGGAACAAAAGGAGCGGGAAGAAGAGGAATGAGATAAACGTGATGAGAAGCCTGAGAAGCAGGACTCATTTAAATAAATGTACAGGGTTGTGTTTAGGGACCGATGAAGGATTATCCTGATTGGTGGACAGAACCGACCAATGACGGTTGGCCCAAGACCAACATAGCTGTGTATATACAAGGAACTACCGAATGATTCGGCACTGCAACACTCGTTGCAGATACTTAAATCCTAATTTATTAAATCGATTATGGATTGGCATTAAGAATATTCTATGAGCAAGGATGTTCGGGGGTTTGTTGACTCCCAGGTGTTTGTGAGTAAATATATATACTTATAAATATATATATATATATATGAATCAAACATTAAAAGCAAAACAACGGACTGAAGCAATCGAGGGAACCACACAAGTCAAGCATTCATAAATATCCTCTGATCACAACTCTTCTGATGAAAAACTTCTGATGATTTAAAGCTGTGGGTCAAGCTGCTAGCCACATCATTTATATAAACTCACAAATAGCATTCAGTTCGACAACTCAATTGCTGCTGCCAGTTTCAAGTCTAGGTTTCAAGAAAACCTTGTTTTGCTTCACATTGAAAAATGTTAAAATGCAAGCAATCGTTTAGTTATGCAACGTTTTGGTTATGCTGCTTAGGAACATCATTATTTTGGAAATCAACCTCGCTCATCTTCCATTACAGCAGTGGAGCCCACACTTTGTTTCACGTGAAGTAGAAGTAAGTAGCAGGGAGCCGCCTCTTCCTATGAGGTTATAGAAAATCTATAGTTTAAACTACCATTAGGATGTGTGAATAATGACAAGTAGAGGAATACTAATACCCACAGACGGGCAGAGTGAAGTCCACATTGAGATGCAGGCTGGTTAGTCCTATAACTGATATCAATGAAACGGGCTAGATGTTTAGGGTTAAGTGTCGCCTGCCTTTATTGAGATCTGGGGCGATTTAAACAGGAATTAGGTTAAATGCAGTACAAGCATTAATTGTCTCAGTGACTGCACATAATGACAGTGTCTTGTCCACAATTCTTCTTGTGCACAATAGTTTGAGTCACGTGGTCGTCTCCTGTAATTGCTAGTTGCCATCCGACAACAAAGTACTGCTCCACGGCGTTCTGCATCAGAAAAAATTGTGCCGTTAAAACTAATACACGCATATATATATATATATATATTATGCTTTTTGTACATGCCTCTCATCTTTTTATACATGAATCTGGCTTTTCAACAGTAATGAAAGGAGGTGAAAACACTCTTTAATAATGCTGTCAGATCTTTCATAATGGAACTAACATTTCTGTAACCAAGGGTTAAGAAAAAAGAAAGATTGAATGGTCTTTTTTTAAATGTCACAGCCCACACAGAGCAATATGAAAGACAGGAGAGAAAAACAGGAGAGAGAGAGCGAATGTGAGGGATAGAGAGACGGAAAGAGACAGAAAAAAGACGGAGGCAGACAGAGGGGGAGAGAAACAGACAGACAGGCTGACAGACAGAGAGACAGACAGAAAAAGAGCGGGGGATAGAGGAAGAAGGAATGAAAACTCGCACACAAAACTTGACATCGCTCACAAAACTCTGTTCAGGTCTGCTGCCATGCGTGATCAGTCAGTCTTTTCATTACAACATTTGACCTTGTAATTGGATATGAAAATGTTATCCTGTATCCTGTATGGATGTACAAACGATTGTGCAAGGGAGTGTGGGTAGGCTCACATGCAGTTGGGGCTTGCGGCACGTTAAAAGGGCGGGACAACATTTAAACTTGTTAACTTTATGCAAATGGTTTGGCCATATGATTGGAAACCCAACTTTCAGGGGGTACAGGCGTTCCGCATACGCAAGGTTTGATACATATTGAATTTCATTGCCTGGTTTGACAACGTTGTAAACTCCCACAAGCAGCAACTAGAGATGTCGCAGGGCAATGCTGAATGTTGCCAATCGTGAGGTTTGTATTAAACCTCATGTTTTCATTCTAAGGGCACATCTTCTCATCGCTATTCCATTAGACTATAAAACTGGGCATCATGTGATTCATCACTTTCATGACGATACAATGCTAGACAAACCCGATCTATGGTTATATTGAATCACGGCGGACATGATGTTTAGAGGCCAACATTATGTTACATAGATGTTACATTATAATTCAGGTGAGCTTTGAGTTCGCCACTCATTTGATTTCCACACTAATCTAAAAAGGAAAAAGGAAGAGGGAAGAGGATTGCTTGCATCCACCCTTTGATCTGGGAAATATCACTTTGATGTGGAGGATGAGAGAGACACAGTTGAGAAGGAGAAACAATACGGAATATGTTGAATGATGATAGAACTGTTGATACTAATAATCATCAGACAAACAGCAGATCAGACTAGTTTAGATTATACATAGTGATATATGTATGATGATAAATCATTCTCAGGTTAGCGATGCATTGCCTAATTGTCTTACGTAAGAAAAACATTGAAAAAATCTAAGGAAGATAGAGTTACATACGTATCTTTTCAACCAGGGGGAGGTCATTTTCAGAAACTCTTTTTGTGTTATGTGTTATACTGTTGTATTTCCCTGTGTGTGTGCGTGTGTGTGTGTGTGTGTGTGTGCGTGTGTGTGTGTGTGCGTGTGTGCGTGCGTGTGTGTCCGTGTGTGTGTGTGTGTGTGTGTGTGTGTGTGACTGTTGTCTGATGTGTGTCTGTTGTCTGGTTTGTGTCTGTTGTCCGGTGTGTATCTCTTGTCTGTGCGTGTCCTGTGTAGAGAGATGGTGTAGTGATGCTGTGATCTTTGGAAGCCTCTTCTAATTGGAGCTTGTTTATTGCCAGAAAGGACGCTGGGAAAGGGCAGCTAATGCTTGTTTACACATTCCTCAAACAGAGAACCTAGCACCACCCCTCTGCTGCTAGACACAGAGAAAACAATCACTCCATATGACAATGTAGGGTAAGTTAATAACAAATTTAGATAAAAATCACTTCACAAAACAATATAGTTAATTCCTTAAACAGATAAAAATCACGAGTAAGTTATTAACATAGATAAAAATCACTCCATTTACAATGTAGTTATTAACTAAAGTGTAGAGAAAACACTCAATCCATAGTATGGAAGACGGCTAGTTACTTACAAAGATAGCAATCTCTCCATATTATGATATAATGTATCCATAGTTACAAGCACAGAGACATTCCAATCACTCCATATTACATAGACTCTTAAGATTAATTACTGAGCTAATACAGAGGCCTTGACAATCTTATTAATTTAGTTTAGAGCAAGAATCAATTTCCAACCATTTTTATCCCTCATACATAATACTAATATTAATTAAATTAATAAACTAATAATAACAAATAATACAATTAATAATACTATTTCTACCACTAATAATATTACAATTAATATAATAGGTCCATAGGCAGAGGAATTCCTCTGGAAGCAAAGAAAAAGTAAGCTAAAACAAGCCGTACATGCGCATGCACGTGTGCGTGCGTGCGTGCGTGCGTGCGTGCGTGCGTGCGTGTGTGCGTGCGTGTGTGTGTGTGTGTGTACTGAAGTGTCATACCTTTTAATAGTCAATAACCCCAGCTCATGTGGATAAGTAGGACAGCGTTGTAATAACATTCAGAAAAAAATGTATGAGAAAGCATCAAGGACTGTCTCTCCTTGGCTTAAATCACCATGTTATGCGAGTTTCATACCTACCACAGGCATTTACGGCTGAAGATTTCCACCTGTAAATCCTGATTACTAAACGTTTCGCATATAAACTGTTAAATCTTTGACAGGTTGGGTAAAGATTTAATAGTTGTCTTTATTTAATTAAAAATATGTCTGCATAAACGCTCCACCTCACCTGAGAAATTGAACCAGCAACCCCCTCTCCCTCATCGCCCACCCCACCACAACTGCTGCTGTCCCTGGGAACGTCCAACATGAACGAGGACAGAGAACACACAAAACCACACACTAATCCATACTGGTGACATTACAATTACAAACAAACAAACAAACAAATGAAGAAATGAAATGCTTCAAGAGAAATACCACTTTAAATAGATCTGTATGGAAATTAGCCAGTCATGCAAACCACTGAAACAGCTGGAGTGTCTTTGTTCCATGCAACAAATACAAGCTATGATGTAATGCCAGGGGACAGTTAAATATTTAAACAACTACAGTGTAACATGAATATATCATTAGTACATTATGTATCCATCTGTTTAGCTTCATTGCTAGACGCCATCTTGACCTTGCATTCTTTGTTTAGGAATCGTCATGAGTATGATTGAAATATAAATACAAATCATGTCGAAGGATTTCCATCTGGGGTCATCATGACAGTCAAGGGACAAACATTGACGTTCCCTGCCTGGCTGCTGTTAAAAGGCATGTCAAACGCTGAATGGTGCTGCTTGACTCCGTTTTCCTGCTCCTGTGAACTCTTCTGCGGTAGTTTTCTGCTGTTTACCATCTTCTAGTCTGGCTCCCTGAACCCCTGAAGTATACGCTTGTTTAGTTCCTGTGTGTTGACACTGATTATTCTAGGAGCTCTTCAGAGTCTCCTTTAGGAAACAGCAACTGCCGAAACTTGCAAGTGCTGTCAGACTCTCGTTGGGCCTCTACTTGCCACGTTTGTTTTTCTCACTGTTAGTTTGTCTTTCCTGGGGAACTAGTCAGATGCTCTGGTGTCTAACCTGCTTCTAGCTATTATAAAATGTCAGGTTTGTTGGGTTGGCAGGACCTGAGCTATGCTGACTACAAGCCTCTTGTGCATACAGCCCCCCCCCCCCCCCCCCCCCCCCCAACACATATGCACCCCAACCCCTTATAGCGCATACACCCCAACCCCCTGCGAAATGCCCTTAATGTAAATGTAACAGCACATCCAGCCCACCCTCATCGCATATACACCGCACCCCCATACCGCACATGCACTCCAACCCCTTATAGGGCATACACCCCACCCCACCTCCGCACATGCACCCAAACCCCCTATCCAAAAAAAGACAACACCAGCATCTTGCACATACACCCCACCAGCATTACCTCTTTGTGCAAAGAGGAGCAAGGCTCACAGCAAACCACCAGACAAACCTCTCATTCAATGAAAAATGCGGACAAATAATTAAAAATGCAACTAATAAGAAGAGGCAGGGACAGAAAATACTTAATGAACACTCATCCCTGCATAAATTCATTAAAATAACACGATAAAAACCTTTAACAGGTTTAAACAATTTTTCTCCATAACTCATATTTGAAGTTCACTTTGAATGAATAGAAGAATGAGCCTTATTAGTATTTGTGTTTGAGACTCAAAAGTGATGGATTCCTTATATCTTCTTCTGTCGATAAATAATGGTTCTTTAAAGGAGACATATCATGGTGTTTTCCCAACAAGTAAACATAGAATATGATTTTTTTCTTTTTGCTCTATATCTATATAATATAAAATAAAATAATAATTATAATAATAATATAATTATAATATATAGGTATTCTTATAACATTATATCTAATATCACGGCCAAAAGCTATGTGCGCCTCGGATGATATCATGAATCATAAAGACTGCGTCTGACGTCTCTGGTACTTCCACAACAAGTAAAGACTCGTAGTGGGGGTTATCTCGGCCATGGTTGAGAAGAATTGGGGGAAGGAACTTTGGCTTTGACTCTCTGAAGCCCATATTGAACCGCGACATGGAGGAGAAAGGGATTGAACACCCGGAGCTAAGCTGTCGGACTCCCGCGGAGCTCCCCCGCCGGAGCTGCTGGACTGCCGCCAGAGCTTCGGCGGCAGACGGCAGCACCGGCGGAGAAAGGAATTGTACTCCCGGAGCTGAGCTGCCGGGCTGCCTTCGAGCCCCCCCCCACCGGAGCTGCCGGACTGCCGCCAAGCCCCCCTCCGCCAGACTCCCTGCCAGGCAGTCACATGGCACACTGACAAATTAGACATCTATTTTTGTATTGAATATACCTGCTTCTGAAATGCGAACATCTCCGCCCAGCGCTCATCGAGAAAATCGTAGCTACGCTCTGATTGGAGGGGGGTGGGGAAATGGGAGGTAATATTCAAATGTGCCCCCTTCCTACGTAGGAGGTGGTGCCGAAACTTACTCGCTCGTTTGCTAACTGTAGGCGAGGTACTTTCAGAAATGCATATCTCTCTCAAAAAATCATGTACAGACTTTTTTCAAAGTTTGTATGCGTGTGGGAGCACCAGAGACCCAAAAAAACACCCCAAATCCCAGATGTTGTTTTCATAATATGTCCCCTTTAAGTATAGAAATGCTAAAATCTCAAATTAGAAATTATTTTAACTAGCATGTAAACAATAACCTTGAAATATCTGTTGTCAATAATGTAATAAAATTGCTGGCAAGCCCATGCTTCTTTCTTTGCCTACAAGAATCCTTTTATTGAGTTTTTTGATTTTGGGACATCTGCTGACTACTTAATAGGGGTGGCTCAATCTTATGCAATTCTACTTTATTGGTATTTTGGTAATAACCAGTAACAACCATTTGTTTTAATGGTCCTATGATAATAACCAGTTAGCAGAGGCAATTTCAGTTTCTTTTTTTTGTTTGTTTTCTATGGGAATAAAGAACTGGTGTAATGTTCACGAAGTGCTATAGCATATGTAAAGGTATAAATCACAACAGGTGAGGCATTGTATTAGTTATTGTATGAAGATTTACAGAGGTACAGGCAAGGGTTTGAGGGTCTGCAATTATGCAATTATAAAGTATGTTATGATTGGCATTTCTCTCTTTAGAAACAGCACATCGAGCAGTTAATTGCGATTTTGTGGGTAATTTATGTTTCTTTGCTTATAAAAATGTGTTGATGCCCTTAGCAAGTCTATCAATAGAGCTCAGTTTGCTTTCATCAAAATGGAAATTCCTTCGGTAACCTTTTGCACCAGAGGTTTTTGTTTTTGTGCAGCACAAGAACGTGTCGAGAGACGAAGAAAACTGCGTAGTCATTTGTCTAGCTCCAGAGAACTGCAAGGACAATGGCTAACATTATATGCAAGTCATCGAGGAATTATTCACCTCTGGTTTCTGATCCCCGTAATGCAAGAAGGCAGACATAATGCTGCCATGCAGATAGAGCAATGCAGATCAAACAGAAAACAAACAGAATAGAATGAGCATGGGAGTGAGACAAATAGATTAGCATGCTTCAAGCACTATGTGTTGACATGAATTTAACTGCAGAAAGAAGACAGAAAGCATGCAGATGGCTCACTTGTAATAACAGCAGCATTATCTGATATATTCCATTATTAGAATCAGTCAACGATGACATTGCAGCCGAACGGCAGTAGGACAATAGCTTTAATCTTATGTCATTAAACTGTCATAATCTACACATATTGGAGTAGGGGAAAATATTAATAAATACACCAACAATGATGATCCAATAACAGTCCAAAAGCACTGAGCACCGGAAGACAGATAGACAGACAAACAGAAGACAGATCATCAGGCTGTGGTCCATAACAAAGACCCATGGAAAATAAGAGTGAAGGGGAGAGGGAGAAAGATAGAGAAGAGAGCGGCAGAGATGGGTTGGAGGTTGAGAAGGAGAGAGATCTGGAGTGGGAACATGAGAGAGCGGGAAAAAAGAGCAGGAGGAGCAAGAGGCAAGGCCGTGGCCCATTTTTATAAACTCCCTGAGATGAAGAAATCATTAGGGAAGGGGATGAGCAATGCAATAGGTATGTTATAAACCAATATAGAGTCGATCAACCCTCTGCTGATGCCTGTTTATCAGATAGCTTCCGGTCCCTGGTCAATCCTACTCTGATAAATCCATGCTCCTACATCCAAAACAATGTTTCCCATCGCCGACCTCCTGTGAGATGCAAACTTAAGACAGGAGTAAGAAGAACAACTACAACACCAACAAGAAAGCCAAGTCCCTCCCCATCTCGTACTGTAATCACACACTGTAAAGCTGCTTTCACACCGCCGCACGGCAACTCGCCGCCTCCATTCATTTCAATGAGGGAAGGGCGGCAGAGGGGAGGCGGTTACAAAAGCGGCTGAAAACCAGGAAGCGGTTGCCGCCCACGTGTACGCGCACAGGGACGACTCGTCACTCGACATACCTGCGAGCGGCAACCGTGCGAACAGCAACCCAGCTCAGTGCGGCAATGGGAGCGGTAATTAAAGGGAGTCGGCAGCGTTGGGAGCGCAGGCAGCAGAGTTCAGGAGCAGGCGGCACGGCATCATTAGCCGCGCTTAATTTACAATCACAATGAGATAATATTGCACACGGATCTGATGATTAACTCCAGTTAACCCACCACCATTCAGACAGCACCTGAAAGCTCTGGGAATAATGACTGCCTCACCACCTACACCAACTCCTACGCTCCACCGTGTCCCTCTTCTCTCCCACCCTTCCTCCTTCCCCCGCTCCTTTTTCATCCTTTCCTCCGTCTCCCTTTCTTTGCCTACTCCTCTTCTTTCACCCTCCAACACCTCTACCACCAGCTAAATTGGCAGCTCCAAACCTGAAACAAGCTATTGATCACACATCCTGCTCCCATCCCTCCACCTGTTCAAAGAGAACATTTACATCTTTAATTACATGTTTAGGCAGGAGGAGGATATGGCCCTGGATGCCTGTGTGAATGTGACTTTGCTTAAAATGTGTGTTTTATAAAGTGTAAAGGAACAAAATGTATAACTGCCTTTTTGATTTGCAAAACGACATTGCCAGACATAGAAATGACTTTGAGGGTACTACTTAGTGAGCTAATTAGTATGGGAAAGATCAAGGCGTCGTGTGGAGCTGAAATCCACCTCAGACTGAAATAGAAGCACCTATATTCAAGTTCCATGGCTTTGAGGTTAACTCCATTGTGCTCGTTCACATAGCTATTCAACAATATTAGAAGCAAATGATCTCTGTGTAACTGTTTTTATTTGCAAGCTGATTGTCCTAATTGATGACATCTCGCTAAATACTTTATGTCCTCCTGTCAAAATGCATTATGGGTTATTTAAGCACAAAACATTTTTGATATAGTGAGAAAATGTACACCAAATGTACACCATGACTTAACGTTTGAACACGATTCAAGATAGACATGATATTCTTACCTACTGCATACTTTATTTCACTCTTGCGATTCAATATGGTATTCTAGTAAACAATCCCGTAGGTTGTATATTTATGAGGAAAGGGGTTGGGGCACCTAAAGGATAAGGCATAAGACTGAGGTGAAGGTAAAGGTTTGGGTGTATGCTGTGCGATTAGCCTGAGGATGGAGCTCTGTAACGTATCAAGGAGACAGCCAACTGGCCTGCCGGCTGGCTTCTGATGACCGCTCGAGTGCTGGGAGAAAGCATCCCTTCAACAGGCAGTGTCTGAGGTGGTAGGAGCGCGCTTTGCCTCTTTTCAACTTCTTCAAAGATGTTAAAGTGCCTGACAGCCTTTCGAGTCCCAGAACATTTTTCAAACGCTCCCCTCAGATCAGTGGCCGGCGGCTGGTGTGAAACACCGGGACTACTCTCTGGCTCCCAACATAACAGGCTGTGGGTGAAGGGGCTCCCCTCAACCGCGTATGCACAGCAGACCCAGCACATCTAGACTTGTATCAGTGTGTACTTCACTTCGTGTATGTATGAGAAGCAGTTGCATTTACAAATATGGGCTGTATACATTCCTTCTCAGATAAACAGAATACAATTAATGAAATTAACCTACCGTTGCTTACATTTGCCCGACCATCCTAAGCACAGGGCTGAAATGTTGGTATTAAGCTTCCCTACTGTGGAAAATCCATATCTAGGTGTGGATCGAGTTTGTATATGGATATTAAAAAGTGAGGTTTCTCCTCGCCCATGGAGCGTCTTCTCTTGAACACTGCTGACTTTTCGTTTTAAGATGAACTTGCGTAGATAAAAGGTGCATCGTTAACTCTAGGCAAAGTACACGTCTGGCGGAACACAGCATCACGTTGCATGCCCAGGGAGGGCGTTTATCTGGGCATCGAATGGGACTCATAATTAAGAACACAAGCACAGCACCACAGCTATCACAGCTCTCTAATGAGAGAGGAAATAGGAAATCAAAACAGCCTTTCCTGGGGCGAGGTACAATCTCACAATGAAGGCCACTAGTGATTTACAATAGCTGGCCACAATTAGAGCTGATTCATGCACACCGTCTCCGGTCGTACCCGGCAGCGTCGTAGCGCTAGGGTTAGGCTTTAAAGTGCACATGTACACACACTGGGATCTCAATGTAAATGTCATCAGCAGATATGGGCATATCAAAGCTCGATCACATTAATTGTAGCCTATTGACCGGCAAAGGCAAAGCCAGATCTTTTTCTCAGGTGTTGTAAAGTATGTTGGTTCTTTGAGTTTTAATTTTGTGATTATTGTACACTGTATATTTGTGTCAAAATGTTGGGCGTGTGGAAAACAAATAGAAACTTCATAGAATTAATTACTTGATTGTTAAACAGACAAGTGTTTGGCAAGCCTAACAGTTGAATAAACAAGCCTCCTCTACCGCAATGCAAAAAGGTGTCTCCCAGTGTTTACATGCCTGCCGTCTCATCCAATTACGCCATCCCTCCGCTTCAACCCCACGTCCAAACAAAAATAAACAAAATGTTTGGTTAGGCCGCTGTTCTTTAGAAACATTTACTGTGTCTCCATCAAGATTGAATTTTGAGTCAACAAGGTGCGTTGCTATTAATTCAGAATAAAATACACTGATTCTTCGCTTCAAAATGCGCCGATTAATTTGCGGCATGAAGAAACGGGATCACTTAAGATGTGGCTTCAGAGATGGTGATGTGATATTAGCCAGCTAATGTGTTTTTAACCAGTGGTGCAGGTGTTGTGTGCCGCATGCCGCAATTAGTCTGACATGTCCAATCTCTGGCCAACAGCGGCCATTTACACAGCAGTGGTAATTACAGCTGTCACATTAACCTTGAGTTGGCCGAATTCAAAGCTGTTGTGTGGAGAGCAGGAATTGGGAGGGGGGGGGGGGGGGGGTAGAGCAGGAAAAACTAATTGGGTGAGGGTGGGGAAGGGAAGGAAAAGAAACCCAGTGTTATTCTGAACATAAGTCTTGAAGAAGACTGGGAGGTCTGTAGTTATGTGGGCCATTTCTCAACGCCGAGTACTTTTGTACCACAAATTGTATTAGACCATTCTGTCTTGTTTTAATTTGGAATTTGTACAAGCATTGTATGTGTGTTGATTAAACTCTTGGAATTTAATTTAAATCATGAATCTTGTTTAATCTGCTGTGTTTTTCATCTCTTGTTTTGACCCCTTTTTCTTACCACTAGTCACTAAAGTTCACAAAATGTTGATAACAAAACGGTTTTGAGATAAAAGCAGTGAAGGCTATGTGCCCTTGTGGAAGAATCTGCCTTTCTTTCACCTTCAGCTCTGGCTTATGGTGGGTGTGCTGCTTCCTGCTCCGAAACGTCTTCTTCCTGTAAGCCAATGCGCCTTTTACCACCTGCCACCAGCCACCCGTCAGCCCCACCATGCATCCCCCTCCCACCCCCTACCACCTTCCCTCACACCCCTCTGGCACCAGAGCCATGGGGGGGGGGGCATCACACCCACCTGCATGCAACACGCAGATGCCGCGGCAACAAAGGGGCAAAAGCATGGAGGCTCCAAGAGTTGCCGTGGTGAAAAGTTGTCAGCACAGACAACATCCGCCTGAGGTGCAATTAGGAGGAGAAGGAGGAGGAGGAGGAGCAGGGCTGTCTTCTAACGGGCCGCGCGATGAGCAACAGAGCAAAACACAGTTCAGTCCCACCACTGCAAACTCCTTCATCTTCATAATGTGTCACAAAACGCAGGCGAGGTAGCAGAGAGCAGGGACCGAAGCCAATTAAGAAAACAAACTATTTCTTCAGTTCTAATTCCTTGTCTGTCTGACCTCGTGGCAGTAGCCTTCCAGGAGACGCATGCCAAATCAAATTGTTAAATCGTTGCCTAGATACCTCGTCACATTGTTTCTGAACTTCACTTTTAGATGATTACAATTTTGCTGCTGGCCAGAATCAGCAATGCATGAAAAAAAATCTGCACATTGAATATAGAATCATTAAAGGAAAAAGACACACACACACACAATAGTCTAAACTGTGAATACTCACACACTTGCACCAGACAGACACCGCTCTACGATGCAATAAACACACACGTGTCGCGTATGCCACATGCACCGCTCTACCACACCATACATGGACCACACACACACTTCCCAAAAATGTATTTATATTTTATTATTCATTCCTGATTGTTTGTGATCGACTTGGAGGCGGTCTACCAGTAAAATGGATCAATGGACGCTGCTTTACAGCGGGCCGTAATTAAGTGCAAGTCTGGTGGATCAATGGAGTTTGGTCTCCCCCACAGCCATCCATCTGTTATCATCAGAGGGACGCACATGGAAATGACGCATGGTCCATCTCCTATACATTACTCTGCTGACCTCCGGAGGCCTTGGGAAGCAGAGCTGCAAGCGATGCATGGGGGCTGCATCACTCTTAAGGTAAAGGCATTGATTGAATCGAGTGCTGCTGAACCCATTGTACTACAAGGACCAACAAAGACCTGAACCAAACTAAGTTGTTGTCGACAATGTGGTCATGTTTATAATTCTCTGGAACCGTGGGTGTGTTAAGGCTGTTCAATTCGTCAGAGGCCTGAGTCAGAAGAAGTATAAATGGCCTCCTTGATTTCCTTCCAAGTTGAGTGCTTTTACTTGATTGTTTCAACATTGGACTGTTGGACTGTTTGGCAGCCAGCGTGATCCTTTGCTGGCTGTACAGTTCTTTATGTTTTAGAATCTCATGTCCATCCAGTTGCCTTTACTCGGCCTCCATAATATTACCACAAATAAAAACAAATGAATCAGCAACAAATGAGCGAGACAGCGGGAGATTATCAGCAATAGATCCTAGCAACGTACAATACTCGGCTTAGTGCATGGGCATTCCCATGAAGACGCATCGCTAAAACCATAAGGCTAGGCCAAAGCTCGATTGGTGTTACAGATTCATAGTTCATACTAAAGAATGGTCTTAACAAAAGACAGACTTAAAAGTTATGTTGGTCTTAACAAAGAACAACAAAGTTTGGTGTAAATAAACCCCCAGATTCAGCTTTCGGCGGTTTCCTGCCCCTTTAAGGGGGCCAACGATTCGTTCACCTACTTAGTAGAAGACTAGTGAGGTTGAGATTCCCGTAGACTTCGTACGCGGTCAAGCACTACACCGCCTTTTGACCCACAATGCACTGAGGTTTACTTTGCTTCCCACAGGTGTTAACAGGCTCTGAAAGCAGCAGCGAGACTGCATCTTGTGCCTCTGTTTCCAAACAACAAACTGTTTTTGATACAAGGAGATGTTAGCACTGTGGTAAGAGTTACAGGGGAAAGTCGATGCAATTGTACAGCTAATAAACAGCATAGCACGGACAGCCCAGATACCAAGTCCTATTAAGCCAGAGTTCCTCCTGTTTTCTCTCCTCTGAAAAGCAGACCCCCAATTTATTTTAATGTGTTGACTCAAGAGTTCTGTTGAGCTAGAAAAAACACTCCAGCCTACTCCACGTTGAGATGAGATGATCAAACAGACCGATGACCCAGAGCCAAGCAGGACACCGGGGTGGTGGGCTCAATAACCGGCGTGGAAGTGTGTTGGTTTGGTCAGGGACTCTGCACCAAAACTCACCCAAACACCAGCCCTCAGCTAGTGGTTTTCATGTTGATGAAGCAAGCCATTACTGGAGGTCTCATGCTCTAAAAAGTAGAATATTTAATCAATGTCAAGAGTGTGTGTCCTTTCCGCGCTCAGCGTGTTGTGTACAAGTGTTTCGCCAACGTCAGGACAGAACATAGTGGAGCTGTACTATGACTGGCTGCCAAGGGAGTGGATTAATATTTAAAGGGCAGAGCTGAAAGAACACTGTCGATTTTTAATCTTTAATGTTGATCCAGATGCTGTTGCTTTTAAGTGAGATGAAACATGCAAATACATGGCTCCTTTAATGAGCACAAACCCCTAACACGCACCCAAACACACATTTACAGGACAGGCAATAACACACGGCCAGTCTCTTTGTGTGTGTTTGGCTAAACAGTCAGTCACTCTCTCTCTCTCGTATATATATATATATATATATATATATATATATATATATATATATATATATGTACGTAAAATATATATATACTATTAGGGATTGTAGGATGCTGTTGGTCAGGTGGATACAGGCTCTGATTCCCCAGAGAGAAGAGGAGGAGGAAACACACCCATTCACCAGTGTTGATTTGGAGACTTTGGACCCACAACAAATTCAGCATCCAACATGTGAGATGATTTATCCATGAGCAGGGATGTTCAAGGCAGGCATTGGGTGTGTGCGCCATGATGCATTTGTGTGTGTGTTTGTTTGTGTGTGTACCACTGTGTTGCTGGCTGTTCCCTCCACACCTGGTTGTTTGTCTGCCCGAGTGCCATTTAGCAACCGCTATATTAATCAACAATGTGACAGGTTTGGGGCAGGCAAGACTATGTGCTTAGATCGTTAGTGTGTATGTGTCCGTCTGTCTGTATCTGCGTGCGTGCGTGTATGTGTCCGTCTGTCTGTATCTGCGTGCGTGCGTGTATGTGTCCGTCTGTCTGTATCTGCGTGCAGACGTGCGTGCGTGCGTGCGTGCGTGCGTGCGTGCGTGCGTTGCAAGCTTGTCTCAAGTTTAGAGGTGTGTGAAAATAATCATCACTGTATACTAATACATCACAAGCAACAAAGACCTTAGAGAGAAAACTCTCGAACACTCCAATACATCATCACCTGTGTCAGCCACACCTTTGCCACTGACACCTGTGGCAGCCAGAAGGTGATCGGTATCTGCCAAGGCCGGGTAACTGATAATAGTATTGGTAATGACATAATAACAGTCCTGAACGTGCCTTATTGTCCAGCCTTTTTTCAAAACCAGCAATTTTAGCTTGGGAATACCACCAGCAAGGTTAGCTTAGCAAGGTTAACTTGGTAATACCAGCTAGGTTAGCTCAGCAAGGTCAGCTCGGATAACTAAGCGACATTAGCTTGGTAAGATCAGAGAGGTTATCTTGGCAAGGTTAAATTGACAACACCATTAATCTAGTGATCATTTTTCGATTAATCGACTAATCTCAGGATACCGGGGTATAAATCACATGTCTGGTTTAAGCAAAATACCGTAAGTACGTGGAGCTCTGTGAGCTCCAAGTTTCAAATGCTCATTCATTGCTGATTTTGCACAATCTGCAATCACCAGACAGGTTTAATGTGAAAAATTCCCAGGCTTTTGAATGCCGTGGTCTTTTTTGTTTGTACAGTGCTTGTTCTGCTGCTCGCGCATAGCTTTAGCTTTTGGTGCATTATTGCCGACATTGGACTGGATTTTGGGGCAAGAGTTCAATTATCGGTAGTTGTTTAGGGCGACGGATCGAGGAAAATGATTTGTGTCGACAAATTGCTGTAGTCGATTACGTTAACTAAGTTGACGCAACGTTGTAGCCCTATAGGTTAGTTTACCAAGGACGGCTTATAATATTTGCTTAGTTAGTTTAGCGATGTTAGCTTGATAACACTAGCAAGGTTAACTTGTTAACACACACAAGGACATCCAAGCAAAGCCAGAAGCATGTCCGACTCAGTTTGACAACAAGAGCGCATCACGATTATCAGAAACATGGCATCCACATAAGACACTGATTAAATCAAGCAGATAGGCCATGGAGGAGGAATAAGTCATCTACTTAATTTGGTGCTTAGAGAATCTCATCCCCCTGCATCGGAAACTGCATAGGAAATTAGACTGAATTGAAGCCTAACAAATGAGTGTTCGCAACTCTTATGGGCGTAGCACCCTCCTTTTATTGAAAGTGATGAAAAGCAATTTGACTGCTAATAGAAGCCAGCAGTGTTGAAACAAGCATGCCAACACTTATTCCTGTCTTAGTCTGTTATGGCAAGACGGGCGCATGACAGCGCACACGCACATGCGCAAGCACACACCCCATCATAAAGGTTCATTCACTTTTACCACCAACATTCAAATCACACACATACAAAAAAGTCAAGAAATTTGAACTACCACACACACACACATACACACACACACACAAATAGGAGATAAAATCTGTGACATCACTCTAAAAGACATACAAATTTTTCCATCTTACATTCAAACTGAACAGTTGAGGGGAACATGAGGGCCGTATCTGGGTATCTGAACTAATGTAGTGATGCTTTCGGACCAGGGCCCTCCACTCAGCGAGGAGGTTTGAGGACGATGTTGAACTACAGAACCAGGTGGTTGTGGAACAGGCCAAGGTCCTGACTCCCTGTGGTCACTAAAGATCCCATGGCTCTGGTCCTGAGCCACCCTGGGTGGTCGCCATGGTGCCATAACCTCCATGCCAACATGGCCACCTTATGATCCCCTGGTCTCTCATCAGACAGTTTCACTCCACACCTCTTCACTGTGATGAGCGATTTGTGAGCTTTGACGAGGTGTAATACCCCTCAACAACTCATGATGAAAAAGCGCTTTGGGTGTCATGGAAAGCACTATATAAATGAACCGGACTGACCTGGTCTTTGGGATCCGAAGGCGTAGGCCAGCCTGCTGAGGAGGTCTGGCTTGGCGTAGCGATCCTCGTCCGCCAGCACCCAGAAACAGCCCTCAGACATCTCCTGTGGACGGATCTGAACATACACACACACACACACACACACACACACACTAATTAAGCCCCACTTCAACATGTTTAATTAATACTGATTGCACCAGTCTTCAGACCTTTACATAGCATGGCAGAAATATCAGGAAAAAAACGGACTGTGGTCGTCAAACCACTGTGGCCACTCAGACCACTTCACAATCAACGGCTCCTTTTCGGCCAATCAGAGCCATTGATACACCCAGCGGCCCATCAACACGCAGGGCCTGCGCTACTTCCTGAGCTTCGCACACACAACATTATGTAACAAGTATGAATCCATGGTGAGAGGGTGAATTATATGATGAGTGTGGATTTAATTAATTTGTAGGCGTGAATGGCTCACTGAGTTTAAAGTGTATGTGCGTGGGTGGGTGGGTGTGTGTGTGTACTGACATTCACTAAGCTGTAGTTGTAGGCATGTCAATCCATCGATGGTATATTTAGCTCCTGTTCTGCCTCTAGCGTGGGCTATATTAAATCAAGGCATTGTGATGTATCATTGTCATCAAAATCTCAATGAGGAAAGTATTGCCGAACAGGTATATTTTCACTGCGCTACACATATTCGAGAATTTAAATGAATATTTCAAAAGTTTTGCGTGAAACTATTGAAACTATTGACAACATAATCTCACAAGCTACCATGCAGAGTATATTGACTATGATATTATGGACAACATTCCTTCTGAAATATAAACTTGTGTTTGGCGGTCAATATTATTACTATTTCAACCATTTTTGTAATTTAGCAGGTGCTTTTTAAAAAGCAATGAGCAGTGGATTCAGATACCTGTCAAGAAGGAGCAGGTAGTGGTAAGGCGGCACCCTGCTCTAGGATGCCTAGCATTGCTCAAACCCAAATTAATTTGGTTCAACATCATAACCACTAGACTTTCATGTCCCACAATGCTGATTTATTGACTTTGGAAAAGCTCCATGTGACGTTGTGTGTATATATTTTTTATCTGTCCCCTTAAGCGCACTTCACATTGGGTGCACGTCAAACTGAACCGGACACGGGGAGGAACAGAAACCAGATGTTGATGGTTGAAAACAAGGTGATGACTGTCAGCACTCAGAGGACAGTAGAGGGGATGGAGCAACACGCAGAGAGAATGACAAACAGAGCGAGGGAAATGTCATCAGTTTACCATTTTTATTGACGCTCCTCTGGTTTCTCCATTGAACACATAGTGACCGAAGGGGAAACGGAAGGGGTTCTCAGAAAATAACCTAGCCTTAACCCCCAGCCGATAAGTCCAATTGCTTCCTAAATACGCGCAAGGTTATTCTAACTCAACAAAATTTGCATTCATCCAATATTGAGAGGCCTACTTTAACCGACTGTGGTGGAGGCGGCTTAATACACTGCGACACACAGAGATGTCAATTTGTAACCTTCATATAGACATCCTGTAGTCGTGGAGAGGACAGAATCGAACAGCTTCGTTGTATGGTATATTTAAAGCCTAGTGTCAACGACTAATGCAGCTTGAACAACGGCCCAGCATACATGTGGGAAAGTAGAGAGTGCTGTAGCTGCAGTGAGTGCTATGTTGTTTGATCTGTTTCTGTGCAGACATGAAAGGCTGGGAACCTGCATTATGTTCGTCTTAATTATGTTCTGAGAAAGGCTGGGTACACAGCAAAAGAACCGAAAGGTTCACAAAGGTAAACAGCAAACTTGGATCCTTCTAATTGCACCAGTTTCGGAACAACTTCCTCTGTGTAGTGGGGAGGGACGTCGTGCCAGGCAGCTGTGCATCTTAACATCTTATCTTGTGCCCTGCCAGAAAATAAGTGTTAATGCCCATAATGTCTTCCTTCTCCAATACACCTCAACACCAAGCATATGGTCCCCTTTGCAAAACATATGTAGCCTCATACCGATTACATTCAATTATTAATCACCCAACACGCTAATGCCACTTGTAGCAGTCGCTGTACAGAGAAAGAGCAACATCTGCTAAGGAACTGTCTAGCGGCCCCAACAATAGGACCACATGAAGAAACCTGCCAGAATGTTCTTAATGACTTCTGGCAGAGGATGCAGGCAGAGTGGTTTTCTGAGCGGGTGCCAGGAACATCTGTAAGGTTTGCGGAGCCAATTCCCAACAGAAGCTAAGTTAGAGGACGGCAACATTAACCGTGGCGAGACACGCTCTAGATCGTCACGCACACTTTCTTTAACGAAGGGGACTTAAAATACTTGGATGACACACTTTTTAGTTTGGTTTTTCCACTTACTTTAACAAATGTATTCATCTGTGTATTGTCAACCTAATAAAATAATGTGGCAGTGGGCCTCTTACTATTCGAATAATAAAATGGTATTTATAGTAGCTGTACCTCACCAAGTGAAGAACAGCTAGAGGTTAGAATTAGAGCTGTCAGTTAAACGCGTTATTAACGGCGTTAACGCAAACCAAATTTAACGGCGTTAATTTTTTTATCGCGCGATTAACGCAATTATTTTATACAAAAAAAAAAAAAAAAAAATGTTTTTTTTTTCTTTGGCTCAAAACAAAGAAGCAGTAGCCTGACTGCTATGTTCAAATGACATTTGTTCAAAGCAGTCGTTTAATTGCACTATAGGCTATTTTTTTGTATCGTCCTGTTTTGATCAGTGTATATGCCAATGTTGTTATCAATAAAAAATAATTTGCACAAAGCAAGCCGATGAAGCCGACAAAAAAATCAAGGGATATTTAGCATAGAAAAAGAATTTGCGATTAATCGCGATTAATTAGAGTTAACTATTACATTAATGCGATTAATCACGATTAAATATTTTAATCGCTTGACAGCTCTAGTTAGAATACATCAACTCTTAGTTTAAGTCTCAGGTCCACAGGAGCCACCAGGGAACTGAGTCAACAACCCTTTACTTGCTAAAGTGACTGCTCTACACTGCTAACCTAAAGACACCAATATCCTTGAAACAAAGCAAATTGGCATGTTAGCAGAGACACAAGGGCAGGTTTTTAACTGAACCAAAGCATCATATTGGGCTTGTATCGCAGGGAATTATCCATACTAGTGGGACATCAAGCCCTTCCAATACACTACTGCCTACAATTGGACCACACTAACGCGTTGATGATTATGTCCAGTCACACCGTGACTCAAGTCATCGAACAAACTGCTTACACATTGCAGTGACTATTGTACCCTTGTCAAATCACTGTGTTGGACAGCACATGGACAGCCTATGCAGCCTATGCAAAGTATTTCAAGACCTTAAGAGATATGGGTCTTGAGTTTGGGTCTCAAGGCTCTTACCTTGGACCAGTTAAGGCGTCTCATGGAGGTCTCTAGTTTGAACTCCTTCTTGGGTCTCAGGCCGTAGGGGAGAACCAGGGGTTTGGGGGAGCCTAGGAGGCTCGCCATCCCAGGGGGAGGAGGTGGTGGAGGAGGAGCACCGAATGGAGGAGGAGGTGGTGGTGGGACACCACATCCAGGCAGTGGAGGAGGTGGAGGAGGAGGCGGTGGAGGAGGAGGACAGCCGGGAGCAGCAGAAGGAGCAGAAGATCCATGGAGACCAAGAGACGCAGCAGAGGTCAAGGCCCCCGGTGCAGCTCCAAACTGAGCAGAGGGAGATGGTAAGTGTTATAATGTGAGCATTATACGATGGATATTATAATGCGATGATACGATAAGCAATAATGTGATGATGATAATCAATGCTATGATTGTGATGATGAGAAGTGATAGATTATATTGGGATTAAGATGAGGTTATAATGGTGATGAGAGATACATTATGTGATTATGATACCGTATGGTATAATGTGATTATGATAAAATAGGGAGATTATATTAGTTTTATGTGATTATGATGAGATGTTATAATTGTGTATATGATACGAGATGGTAAAATGGTGATTATATTAGTCATAGGTAATTATGATTATAGAAAGAGTATGATCTGATTATGATATGATTTATGAGGGAGATTAATACTGTTTTTTGTGATTATGATGTAAAATCATTGTAATATGATTGTGATAGGAGAATGTAAGTGTTATTAGAATATGATAGGGAATTATATTTGATCATGATCAAATAGATTATAATGTGATGATTATGAGAAATCTAATGTTATTATGATGAGATGGTATCATGTGATTAAGATAAAAACAATTAGAACTTGTGATAAGAGATATTATTGTTGATTACTTATTGATTAAGTGAGGGAGATGTTTTGTTGTGTGTCAGTGTGTGTGTGTGCGTGCGTGTGTCTGTGCACGTATGTTTGCAGTGTGTGTGCGTGCGTGCATGTAGCAGTGTGTGTGGGCCACCTTTTCGTCAGTAAAAGGTAAAATATGTTGCGTAGTAAGCGGGGGAAGCTCTGTAAATGGTATGGTAGAGAGTAAATGGCTTATTGATCCAAGCAACAGTTTTAGATTAAAGACGAACGCAGAAGGTCAGGCCTAGGGCTCCGTACCTTCCTCCACTGGGAGACGGCTCCCTTTAACCACTGGTGGGTGGCTGCGTGTGCGCCAGAGAGACAGACAGAAAAAGACAGAACCTAGAGAGACGGATTAGTAGAGAGCGAGAGAGAGCGACAAAAAGACAAAGACCAAGAGGGAGCGATGGAGAAAGAACGAGCAGAAGAGAGAGAAAACAAGACGCAGAGGCTGAGAAAGTGTGCAGGAGAGAAAGAGCCAACACAGAGGAAGGAGAGAGAGAGAGAGAGAGCGAGAGAGAGAGAAAGAGGGAACACAGAGGAGAGAGAGAACCAAAGCGAAAGAGAGAGCGAGAGCGGCTTGTGTGCAAGTGTAGCCACTAGAGCTTAATGTATCTGCAGCCATCTGAGTCTCCACTATTTGAGTATTCTCTCACCGTTTACTTTCCAAATTGAAAACTTATCTGGAAAATAAAAGCGAAGTTCCCTGGTGCTCTCGGAGAGAGTAGTTATCTCGCCATGCGGACGCAGCTAGGGACAGGGTGTGAGGGGGACGGGGGGGAGACCGTGTAGAGGCGAGGGCCCCCGTTGGTGAGGCGAACAGAAAGAGCAGGGAGGGGTGTCAGAATAAATTGCTTTTTAGAACAATTCCCCCTCATGGGAGAGAAATGAGAAAATTAGGAATGGAGCAACGGACAGAAGCGGCGGAGGATGTCATTAGACTTAGTGTCAGGAGAACAGTGGGGAACGCTGTCAACGGCCCACCACAGCCAATACAGACGAACAGAAAGACATACATGTACATCCTAATATTACCATATAGAGATATATGGCTATACATCCCACAACAGAGGAGGTCAAACTCCTTTGATTATAGCTTTGGTAGCTGAGAGAGAGAGAGAGAGAGAGAGAGAGAGAGAGAGAGAGAGAGAGAGAGAGAGAGAGAGAGAGAGAGAGAGAGAGAGAGAGAGAGAGAGAGAGAGAACGAGAGAACGAGAGAACGAGAGAGAGAGAGTCAAAGCAAAATTGGATGGAACTAATATTTGAACAGAGCCGGTGTGGGAGGTAGACCGTCACAAATAGAAACAGAGATAACCAGAAAGCTGGGTGTACCTGAGTCCTGAAGGCCTGTAGCTCGGTGGTGAGCTCTGTTATTTTCTCCTCACACTTCAGAAGCTCTGCCTGAGTCTCCTGTCTGCTAAGGAAGTCCTCCTCAGACTACAAACACACACACACACATTGGTTAGAACAGGGTTCCCAAAAGTTCTCTGACCATGTGAAGATTGTGTGTTTATTATTGACGTAGCTCAAAGTACAATATTACAGGCATTTTAATAAATGATTGATAGTTTATAGTAAAATCAAATTAATCCACGTGTATCAACCCATTTCCTGGACTACAGAATACAGTTCATGTTGCTCATAAGGTAGAAATGAGGCTGCCTTCCTTTGTTTACACTTGCAATGGAGCAAACACACAGTTAAGGCATTATTAAGTCTTTCCTCAATTCAGATGTGAGGAAATCAGCAATTGAAATGTGTCTTTAAACCTTAGCAGTATTCAATGAAACTAAGAGCAGACATCAGAAAGGGAATATTTGGAAAAACTTGCTTTCTGAGCCAGCTCTGAAGCTCTCTGTTCGTACTCATCAATCCGGGCTTGATCCACACACACATCTAGAAAACAAGGAGACAATGTCAACATACACAAGTATTAAGTGCCATTAAGATAGGGAGGAGGTAGCTTATTGGAGGTGTTTAAGATAGTTAGGAGGTAGCTTTCTGAGGTGTTTAAGGTCACCTAGGAGGTGACTGAAGTCCACATCAAGGCGCTTGCGGTAGGAGAAGTCGGGGTCGGTTCCACTGCGGTGGAGAACGATCTGAGAGACACATTCCTCTATAATCTTAAAGTACTGAGGCCTGGAGAGAACACTCACACACACACACACACACACACACACACACACACACACACACACACACACACACACACACACACACACACACACACACACACACACACACACACACACACACAGAATGAGATGGTGGAGAGAAAGGGAGAGATAAAATAAACTTTAGATCATAAAGAAATCAAGAATTCAGCAAGGCAAAAAAATTAATACATCAGAGGATTTTTGCCCCCCTGTTCAGAATCAGGTCCAACAGTATTCCTAGCCTGGCTAACACCAGACCTCATCTCAATCTACTTTGAGATGAGGTCTGGGAACCACACATTCATTTTCTCGTATTTGAGGCGTGGTTTACGATTGCCCGGAGCCGTTTATTTGGCGCTACGAATGTCTATCATATCAGTCTGTACGTAGCTCATAGCCAATCAAAGCCTGTTGGAAGCAGGGCAAAATCATCCTTCTTGGTAATGAAAGAGTTTAGCGCCGAAAGTTGCTGCTTTTTCAAAATAAACTTGCATTCTGAACTACCGTACTTAGAACATTATCTAAGGCTGCATCGAAAGGTAACGTGTCTGCTGCCATTTTGGATACGTAAACTACAAGCTTCGGTGTGTTGCATAGACGTCGTCATCGTCCTGCCATCCCTCCCCGTTCTGTGATTGGTACCCTATCTCAGGCAAAAATCTGATCCATGGAATACAGGCCTAGCAGCGCGAAAAGAAATTGCGCGCAAGGCAGCCTGGGTATACCCAGGCTACAGTATTCCTGGAGCTGAGTTCACCTGGCCTTGTTAAAGAAGCAAAGAGGAGTTGTTTTGAGGAAGAGCCTGTATGTTAACATCTCAGCCAAGTCTGATGTGTCTGACAACGGTAGAGAGGAAGCCCAATTCCTGTGACAACGTTGGCACAGCAGGTAGCAGAGCTACACAGAAGGAGCTGGGGCACCGCTATCAAAAAGAATCAGTACTGTGCACGCTTGGCTGTGAAGAGGATGTTCCACACACTGTACCGTGTGACAACAGCACAATAAATACACTACTGTATCAAAAAAGATATTCCCAGGCAACGTTGTTTGTGGCGAGGTGAAAGGGGAGATGTTTTGAAGCTTCAACAGTTGAAGCTAAGTTGTCTGTGTGGTATTACTACAATGGGATAAATAACAAACAGCACATGAAAAGGGCCATGATTGTCTTGTGAAAGCAGATGTACTAAAGGCGGCACAAACACAGCACGACAGTAGATCTGCTCCAATAATATCAACACGTTTGTGTAGTATGTGGTTTGACATGTACTTCCTGAACAGTAAAGGAAATATAGTTGTTGATATATATATTTTGTAGTATATATATATATATATATATATATATATATATATATATATATATATATATATATATATATATATATATATATATATTATAAAGTTGTTGATATATATATATATATATATATATATATATATATATATCAGTGGCGGCTGGTGTTTTTTAAACTGAGGAAGGAAGGTCTGCGCGCTTGGTTGCCATTGGCCTGCTTGCACTGTTAGTGGCGTATGGTGGCATAAGTATGTGTGACTCAAGTTGTTTCAGGGTGTTTTGGTGAACTACAAAATAGCAGGGAGGGATAATTATGGAAATAAAATTTATACGAATCCACCAGTGGCAGCATTGTACTTTGAAAGCTGGTGGGCAGCATGTCTTGGACTACAAGGGCATAAGGAAAGGATGCAAAGCCAATTAGTCAAATCAGGCCTACCCTTGATTTGTAAAACAAAATTAAAAAAATCTGGGCCTATCATTGGGCCTATTTTTGCCCTCAATTACTGAAGCCATTGGTTGCACTTTGGCTATGTTTACGAAATTAAAACTGTTTAAAGAATGAAGAAAAGACCAAAAGTGATTCCATTTATAATGCATAATGCTCTGAATCATTCACTACAATCCTTTCCACTATATCAAACAGAACATTCAGATAAACAAACAATTAAAAGAACAACAAGAACACAAAAATATGTAAGCTCAGTGTATTTATTTTGGGGACCTTGCCCAACTTTTGGCGATGGAAACGCCAATATAAGCGAACCGGGCCGCATCGAACCGCACCGCTCGGTGGAAACGCCAATATGCAAACAGAGCCGCACTATACCGCAACGAACAGAAGTGCACCGCTCGGTGGAAACGAGGCATTCGACTGAGCGTGTTTGTTTGTTCTCCTAGCCTAGACTTGAGGGGATAACCCCTCCCTCCAGGCTGCTCCACAGCCAGGGCTCCTGCTTATTGGTTCATAGCGCAGCCATGAACCAGCATATTCATGAATAGATGTTAGCGCGATTCAGATCCCTTAGCAAGTCACACCCACTCAGAGGAGGACTTTCCTCATCTCTCTCCCATTGAACCCCATGTTATCACCGGCCGCCAACACTTTCAGGGAAATGTATGGGTGTCAATGGAGGCTGAGGGAGGAACGTCCTCCCTGCAGTAATTGTCAATTGGCAATAGGGGTTGCTAATGTCCCTTTACCCAGGGAAATGAACAATACATACACAGATACATTAATTCATTACAATAGTCTAGGCGATCTTATTTTTTTTTATACTCAACAATGTTATCGAGGATCTTCCTCCCTCTCCTCACTGGAGAAGCTTCCACTGATTATATATATATATATATATATATATATATATATATATATATATATATATATATATATAGAGATATATATATATATATATATATATATATATATATATGATGATATACAAGACAAAACTTCATTTTAATTAGATGTATTTATTCCAGATGGGAAATGTGGACGTGACAGCAGGTGAAGTACACATTGATATAATTATGACACACATCTGGGTCTTCTTCCGTGCTTCTGTACCTCTGCCCGTGTCTGTGTGTGTCTGCATGCGTGTGTGCATCTGCCTATTTCTGTGTGTGAACCAGGGAGCGAGTATGCCTATGTGTACGTGTGTGTTTGGGATGGGGTGAAGGGGGGGGGAGGACTTGGGAGGCGAGAGATCCAGGTGAGCTCGTTTGATTCCCTCATTATCTGACAGCAGCCCACGGCCTGCGGCTGCATGCATAGCAAGTGGCCGTGTGTTCCGCAGGCCTTTCAACCCACCGCCCCCTTACCGCGCCCCACGCAGCCACGTCCGTCTCTCCGCTGTGAGGTAGCTGCCCGCTATCATAAAGCAGCCTTCGACTCTGGTGGCGCATTGTACAATTCAATTGATTTATTTTAAGTTGACCTTACTACGCGTCCTACGCAGTGGTCGGTCCACAACTAATTAAAGATTAAAATAATGAGCATGCAGGTATTTGAGATTCAGAGGAGGTCACTGCCGATGTTGGTCTCTCGTGTCTTTTAGAGGTGCTGTTAGGGAAAACTGCCTGAACGGGAGGTGGAAGGGGGTGGGGGGGTAAGGCTGGGTTGACTTAAAAGATATCTGGGATCAAGTCCTCGGATTTGAGACACAGCAGGCAGTCTAGGTAGGTATGTTAATAGGTTCAGAATCACATACACAGGGCTGCTTGCGGTCATGTTCTGGAGGTGAGTATGATCAAGAGAGGTGCGTTTATTCAGTGAAACTAGCAAATAGGCAGTGAAAGATCCTCACAGAAGCGGCTGAATATGTTGGATGACTCAGCTGGGTGCTGGCGCTCTGATCTGTAGAAGAGAGCCCTGTGACTGATGCGCTACATCACGTACCATGAGAGGGATCTCAATTATACTCTGGTTCCACACGTTGGGCCTCCAGACAAGAGCAGAGGAATGGAAAATTCGGATATACATACACATACATCTCAATGAATTAATCATGTTCTGAACTAGACATATTTCATAGTTCAACACTTTAAAGGGCTTTCGTCCTGTATGTGAAGCACCTGGTGATAATAATGCCTATTAGGACTTGTGTCTTAGTTTAATGGGAAGCCGCTACGCTTTACAGACTTCATTTAAGGATGTAGTCGACTCGAGGATAACAAGACGTCCCTGAGCGGATTACAGCGCTGGACGCGCTGCAGGTGTGGGAACATGTGAGGCAGTGACCCGGAGCCAGGGACGACAATGAAGACGATGAGGTCTGCTGGGCTGCAGTGCTCTCTCTGCTCTGTACATCAGTGCTAGCTACAGGGATCACATGCTATGCTACGCTACGTTAGCCAGCTGAATACTTGGAACCAGCAGCACTGGTTTAAAGGTTGCAGCACAATTCAAACTAAATCATACACGCAACACATTGCGTGTATGATCAGAGTGCCTCTGTGTGTGTGGGGGTTTGCACCTAAGGTATTGGTGCCATTCCCAAAGCCCAGCAAGAGCAGATAATGCTCTGAAAACACCTTTTATAATTATACTAATAATGAGAGAGTATCTCTGCATTCCCTCTGGATATTCTTCACTATCCAAGTCCCTGGGTCACAGCAGAGTGTGTGTGTGTGTGTGTGTGTGTGTGTGTGTGTGTGTGTGTGTGTGTGTGTGTGTGTGTGTGTGTGTGTGTGTGTGTGTGTGTGTGTGTGTGCGCGCGCGCGCGTTGTCGTCTCCACTCTCTGTTCCCTAATGGCTTCAGACGCAGGGATATTAATCATCCGTTTGGGGGACTAATGAACAGGGAACATGCGTGTTGTTTTTCCCCCGCCACGGGAGTGTCGGCGGGTGTTACATTTCATATTCCCCAAATCACGGGCTCATCTTTTGATTAAGCTGAGGTTTAGCAGTGGCACGCTGCGCACCACGCACACATTAAGGGATCCTTTGAAAAGAGCCCTGTTCAGAAGGAGCGAGGGGAGATCCGCCTTGGCCAAGGATTGCCCGGAGATGAAAGAGCGGCCGTTCTCTTTGTTGGTCAAGGTCGTGGAGGGGGTCAGGCCATAAACACTTCACACGGCATACTCAATTTTAAAGATGTATGTGTGTGTGTGTGTGTGTGTGTGTGTGCGTGCGTGTGTGTGTGCGTGTTTTTTTGTTCAAAGCAATGGTCTTTCTCTATTAGGCACACGCAGGTGCGCAAACACCACAACCCCAGCACACACACAATCTCCCCCCCTCCTCAGGTGTGCCAGTGGTTACCTGGCCAGGTAGTCGTTGCGGATTAGCATCAGGTGTTGGAGGATGGACAGGAAGTAGTTCTCAGCACTGGAGTCCTTCGCCATGCTCTGGACCACGCTGAACACATCCCCCACATCAGTGCACCCAGTCAAGGACCAACACGCACTTCAATATGTGGAGCGTACGTTAAATACACCAGTGTATTCAACTCAGTTTGAAACCATCTGCGTTTCCAGCTGTCTGTTTCCCTCCTCCGTTGGTTATTGTTCCTAGCGTCTCTGTGTCCAGTCAAATGTATTTATTTATTCATGATCTATTTGTACTATTGTTGTCTATATCCTGTGCCCTGTAATGAGTGTCCTGAAAGTAAATAAATAAAACGCATTCTTATTTGAGTCGAACTTAAGGAATAGACTAGATTACTATTGCATATTATTGTGTATTATTAATGTGGGAGAGTTTATTTTCCTTTTCACATTGTCCTCAACTGAAACGTCTTTGTGTGTTTGGTTTTATAATAATGCTGTGTTCTTGGGCAGGGCACACTTTGAAAATAAACGTTTAAGCTCACGGAGACAGTTCTGATTGAATAAAAGTATTTATACATAATACCTTCTACATTAAATACACCAGAGTGTACCAACAGACAAAAGAGAATTATAAATGACAGGTGGAATGCGGTGTGTGTGTTATGTGTTATTTGGATATTAATGTTTTATAAGCAGCATCTCCCTGTCCTCCTGTTTTTATCCTCTAGCCTTGGAATGAAGCATGAAGCGGGACTTAAAATCAACAGAGTGGTAACAAGGCTGTTGTGTTCTTATTTTCTCATAAAATCCAAGTGAACACTGTTTCTAATGGACTCCAAACTCCAGAGACAGTGCCTCGGGCTTTAGAGTGTACCGCGCTTTGTGGCGAGAGCAGAAGGAAAGGATATGTGATCTCACAGCGGATGTCTTCCAGTCGGTGGGAGAACTCCATCATGTCTTCCTCCTTGTTCTCCTCAAACACCTTCAGCTGGATCTCCAACGCCTCATTCCTGGTGGATGACAGGTGCTTCAGGAGGAGAGGAGGGAGGAGAATGAAGAGAGAGAAGGGAGAAGGGAGAGTGTAAGAGAGAGAAGGGAGAGGTAGATGAGAAGGGAGAGCCGAGGGGGAGAAGGGAAGGAAGATGAGAAGAGAGAGAAGGGAGACGAGAAGGAAGAGAGGAAGAGAGAGGGTAGAGGGAGATGAGAAGAGAGAGAAGATGAGAGAGAAGGAAGAGAAGGAGGATGAGGGAAGAGAGTAAATAAGGTCAGACATCGCAAGTGAAGATATTGAAGGCAAAGTCATGAGCGAGAGAGATGGGGTGGGTTTGATTAAACTTTGAGACTAATCAACATTGAAACATAAAGCGTGAGATGGGGCAGGCCTCAATCAGAGCGGTCTCTTCATCTCACACAGCCCCCCGTGATAAACCGCCACAGCTCAGCTCAACGCCTTCATTTATTTGTTTACTTGGCAGCCGGTGGCATTGTTTACAGCAGGTGAGCGCGTCGGCTGGGGGGGCCGCGAGCCAGGGATCCCATTGGCTCTCTCGGGGTGGGTAGCTGCGGGCGTAGAGGCGTGTGGCTGCTCCACCAGGATTCATTAATTATTTGCCAGAGCAAATCCACAATATTTCACTCAAGTGGACATCTGATTTAAATATTAATACAAGGTGAGGGTGTGTTAATGTAGTGTGTGTGTGCACGGGCCAACGATGGTGAAGTGCGCCTCACCGGTAATATCTCTTTGAGGCCGCAGCGCATAAATTCATTCCTGAGGTGCAGTCTGAAGTCCAGCTCGTCCGGAGACGTCACCAAGGCGTTGATAAGCTGCATGCAGGCCACCTGGACCCCCGAGGAGAGATAGGAGGAGGTTAAACATGAAAACAAACCATACAGTCCCACAGTCTGGACATGAGACCCTCCTTGCAATGCCCTCAGGTCTAGGGTCGACTACCTATACCAAAACAAACATAAAGGGCCCTATTTTAACGGTCTGAAACGCAAGTGAGAAGCGCCATGCGCAAGTAGCTTTGTGGGCGGTTGTATTGCGACGTGGCGCATGAATTACTCTTACGCCCGGCGCAAATCTAAAAAGGGTTGGTTTGAAGTAGCCTTAATACCCGTAGGTGTGGTTTGGGCGTAACGTGCAATAAACCAATGAGAGTGCCATCTCCCATCCCCTTTAAGATCCATGAGCGCATTTGAATCTGACGAGTTGATATTTTGACAGCGCGTTTGCAGTCTCCGATGAGACAGATGCATGAACACATGAATTTCAAACTTCAAATGGCTCAGTTTATGGCCAAATAATATGGCCTAATTCACACATGGAATAGCGATTTCTTCCACAACTTCAAAAACACTGAGACCTCGAATAAATTTCGGCAAAGAAAAATTAACACACATATGATATGCTGTAGCTGTGGTTCTATTTAATGATATACGCAATACATTAACAAACATAGTTTCTTACCAGTATTGTATGCATTATCGTTATCGACTTGTGTTCCTAATATGCATGCGTCCCTCCGTTAATATACATTGCCTGTAATATTCGTTACGTGTTTAGTTTTGCGTGTTTAAACAGATGGACGCACACACGTGCGCCCGCTTTCATTAATTATTTTTACACATACACACACGCGCGTCAGCATTCATTCATTCTTTTTAACAGTCAATCGCGGTAAAACAATGTTTTCTCACGATCAAATACTCATCAATCCTAAAAGTTATGGGCTTGTACACGATGTCTGTGTCAAGAAAATATGTGTTGCTGTACGGTGTTTGCAGATGCATTGATCTAAAAGTACAACTTATTACCGCTGTATCAGCTGTTCTTTCCCAAATAATTTCCCAAGAATGTGTGGCTAGGTAGATGAGGGAAGCAAAGTGTATGCGCGAGGTGCACAAGCAACATTATGCATGCGCTTTTAAAATAGCATCTGAACAACGCGCCACTGACTTTAAACCAGGTATTTCCTGGTTTGTGGCGCAAATGTTTTCTGAAACTGCATAACAGCACCAGGGAACGTTTGCGCCAGAACACGCCTCCTCTTTTTGCCGAACCGCCCCCTGGGGCGCAAGATCATTCCCTAATTTACAGGAGTGTGGCGGTGGAGGGAAAAGAATGCTCTGCGCCAGTTGCAAACTAGCAATGACACATGCGTCAGTGTAGAAAGCCAATTGCGCTGGATGCAAGATAGGGCCCAAAGAATCAAATACAATAGAAATAAAGAAAATAATCAACAAAGATAAATCGATGTATTCATGGAAAGAACCATCAAGAACAGCTCCACACAAACAGACAGAAGATACACAAACCAGACGTTTAGGCAGAAAACCCCACACTGCCTGGCTTTCACAAAGAGGCAGAGAACCAGACTGCTTTACATGGAGGCAGAGAACCACACCAATTGACATGTAAGGAGAGAACGCAGAAGCAAATTTCCTCCCTGAAAATACAAAAGCATACCAAACATGTCGGGGAGAGAACAAAGAACCCCAGGATTTCGTCCAAACACAGACCGCACCAAACGCAACAAACATAGAACCAGGGGTGGCCGGAGACCAGGAAGAACAAGATATTAAAAGAGAGGAGACAAAGGAGGCGGTGAAGGAAGCTGAATCCGTCTAGGGGGGAGATGAGTTGCACGGCACATGCATTCTTAATGAGTATAGAGCCAAAGCACACAACCATAACTAATGTACATCCTTTGCTCCTCAGTCAACGAAAGACGGTGATTTAAATATTAATGCAACAACTGCACGCGCAGACGAGCCCAACAAAACAGTCCGTTTAAGGCCAAGCTGGCTGTTCTGGGAGCCATTTTCATCCTCTCCCCGATGTGTTTTCTACGCTTTCCTGGCTTTACAGATCTACGCCCGGCAAACACATAACGGAATTCTTTTTCAATCAATTATTTAATAGTGATCCACTCATGTGTGGAATGAGAGACAGATACACTTCGCATAGGAAGGATGACATGATTATCAAAGTTGTGTTTTTGTGCCACGACACTCTGAAATGATCGGGAGTTTAAGAGAAGCCTTCACATCGAAAGGACATATATAGGTCTGTGCTAACTATTCACTCTATTAGCATTTCGGCTATACTTAGCCTTCAGCTTCCATTTGTCTCAGAAGATTACCTTAATATTAAGCAAAGCCTTACTCAATTAAAGAGTCAACCACCACACCAGGGTGATGTACCTGCGTGATTTTTTTCTCTCTCTCTAAAAGGTAACACCTCAACATGGCTGGGCTAAAGTGAGACGTGAGAGCATTACAATCATCACAGATGACTGTAATGTTCTAACATTTTAGGAATATTACAGGTTCCCACTGCAATCTCACATGCTCTTAACCAATACGATTCTCCTGAGCTCCTCGCACCAGCCAGAGCAGGGATGGGCAACTTTCATGATAAAGAGGGCCACATTTTTCATCATAACCATCAGAGGGCCACATGACTGCACACTTCAACTAAACGTGAGCTGAGAGAAGCTACACAATTTTGAATTTGGTAGATATGATTTCCTGTATTCTGGTGCATTTTGGGGATGGCCACTACCTAAAAAATCATCCAGAATCATAACCTATGCACGGTATATTAATTGAACCAACATACATTCATTTCATGTTTTCCATGCTCAAACAGCCACATGAATGGTCAGTATTTTTATCAGTGCAAAGGGCTCACATACATCATCATTCAGTGAAGTCAAAAAACTGAAAAACAGTGGCCCAACATTATGTGCAACAACTCAACGAACTCAAACCCAAAAAGCAGTTGTAGTAGTTGTAGTGGCGACTTGAGTGGATATCTAAAATGACTGATATTGCTTCCAAGCAAACTAGACGCATGGGTTTGCCTTCGAATTCTATGAATTCTTCTCATCTTTCTTGACCGAGTTTTCTGTAACTCGATCAATTATTATTATTCTTTTTTTTTTTTTTTTTTTTATTATGTGCGGGCCTGACTGAGTGAGGATGCGGGGAACCCAACATCCTCACTCAGTGTTGGGTTCTTCTGGTCCAGTAAAACATCCACCAGAGGGATGGGAGCCAGGGAGGGAGAACTGGGAGCAGGGGACTGGTAAAGATGTGGGGGGAGGGCAGTACTGAGCATGGGAGAGAAGGGGCGAGAGGAAAAGACAAAGAAAGAGACAGAGGGAGCCAGGGTTGCTATGGGGGGGAGATCAAGTGAGAGAGGCTTGCTTCAGTAGAGAAAGGACCAGATCCCAGGGCGTGAAAAGTTGTCTGCAGGTCTCAGCAGTGCAGAACGCTAGCGTTAAGCTGAGCCTATATAACGTGTAGGGTAAATAATGTATAGGGTTAAAGCACCCACTGCCAGACATACTGAGGAAAAGGAATCACGTCCAGCGGTTAAGGTAATAAGGAAGGTTGTGGTTTAATGACTCAACATCTGTCTGTTTACAGACTCTGGCTCTGCTTGTCCCTAATTAAGGCATTAATATTTGAGAGGCGATGCGCTTTTAAAAAACATCCCGCCGTTTTTATTTTCCCGTTTTTGTTGTCTTCATCTCCTGCATGCTCAACTAGTGCCTCGCCTCCCCCCTTCACCCTCAGTCATCCTTCCTCTACATATCAAGGGACTCCCGCTGACCCACCTCCCCTGCGACTTTCTCTCCCTCATCTCCGCTCCCCTGGTGCCAGCTACAGCAGGATGCATTCAAACACACTCTTAACACTACAGGCAGCAGAACACTACAAACAACATGAATGCAACAAGGGGGGGGGGGGGATTGAGACAGAGAAGAAGAGCCTCATCACTCATATAAGTTGAATGAGAGTGTTGTAAGATGCCGAGGAATTGCCAATAAGGAGAATAAAGAGAATAGGAGGAATACATGAAGAGACAAAGATGAAGGGCGAAGGAATACATTTACATTTAGTCCTTAAGTCAACGCTTTCATACGACGCAAGTTACAAGCAACGGTTGAGATATAATCAGAACATGAATAGAAGTAAGAAAAGACAAATAGGAAGAAATTGTGAAAGGATATGAGGAATGAATAAAGGGAATGATAACAGTAGTAAAATATATGGTAGTTGTAAATTCCTAGATTGTGTGTCATCTATTTAAATGGAGAAAAGTCTGCCATGCAACCAGCAATGTGTGTCAGCACACACCACACTACTACAGCAGACTCAAACTCATTATCCCACAGGATATCATCCCCTTACAGTGTGTAAATGATATCAGGGAGTAGGGATTGTGTAAATATTATCAGGGAGCAGTGAGGGATTTGAGGAACTCGGTTAACTCTATTGAACATAACTAGGTTCAGCTCTCAGGCTGGAATGGTAATAATGTGGACCGTCGCAGCAGCAGCAGTGAGGGAAAAGTCTTCAGAACCAACAGCACCCCAAGAACCAATGGACACTCCTCCTCTGAACTCAGACTTCACAACACCATGATTATATTTCATTCCTGAAATGTATACCTCAAGCTGAAATAGCAACATAAATCTTGTAATGGATCTCAGTTTAAAAGAGCAGAAAAATCTAAGAAAACCGAGGGAAAACCGTGAAGAATACATACGAGGGGATAGAGAAAAGGGCTATACTAATGCTACACATGTAGTGAAACAACCTCTGTTTAAATTAGCGGTTAGCGGCTAGGTTATGCAAGGTTCCTACTGCATTATAGATGGTTGTGTGGCTTGCTAATAGCCGAGACGGAGACGTGGCTGAAATGCTAATTGGTCCACAAGTGGCTCAGGCCATTCCATGGCAGTGCCAGCTCAGGTCTCCTGGCTTTTAATTGTGCTGCTGTCAACCACTTAGGAAGCCAGTCTAAGCAAGAACTGGCTCTCGTCCACCCCCACCAGTACTGCTATAAAACACACAACTCACATTTGCTAAATCTTGCCAACATACCAACGCATTTCAGCTATGTACATTTCATGCCTGCCATACAGTCAAAATTGCACAGATGAAAAATGTATACCGTAATTGACTTGTTTTATTCAACACAATACACTAGGATACAATATGCCACTGTGAGCTGATTTAAGCCAATGATTTAACTGGGGTTTTATCGTCAGTACCATGAGGTTTGGATCAAATACATTTCAAACTCCTATGTAGAGATTGACCGATACAGATTTATTAGGGCCGATACCGATACAGTTTTTTTTTTTTAATCAAACTTAGCCGATAACCGATACGCCAATAGCGATTTTCTTGAGACGATATTTGGAGCCGATAATACCCTGGAAATCCAGAGTTCTCGCGAGAGCACAATTTGAATTTGCTCAGCGAGTCACTCCGGGAACGTGCAATATACTAGTGTATATTCTTGGCCTCCCCTGGCCCAGAACATAATCAATCATATCGATGTATCAATATAGGCGTGCCATAAGCGTTGCTGTTTTACCGACCGGTTACGGCAAGAGTCTTATCTATTGGTTAGCTCCACTGTTCTGGATACGTCACCCCTTGTATTCTTCTGATTGGTCATAGTGTTATCCAGTGATACTTTCAAATGCATGCTTGGTGCAGCCCCTCGAGTTGGGCCATTTCATTACTCATACCCAGACCCTACAGCTTTCTAGATGTGGGTCTGGATTTCCAGGCTAAGGGCGCACACACACTAGGCAAGTTTGCCTGTTCCGTGCTGCAGGAAGAGAAGGGTCGCGCAAGGACTACGTCATCCAGCTCACGTTGCGTATCCGCGCGCGTCATCTCATTAGCATCTGTACTTTGGCTATGGCACACCTCTCCCAAGTGTGTCGTGGCCAAGGGGCTGTTCTGTGCTGGAATACGGATGGCGTGGTCACACTAGCCAAACATTCTAGACATTAGTATGCAAATGAGCTCGGGCACGGGGCCGCGGCCCTAGTGTGAGTGGCCCCTAAGCCTCTCTCAATTTATATCATAAAAATGACACAACGATGGTAACAAATGTTACAATGTGTCAATTTAAAAAAATTCTGTTAATCACGGCAAAGATAAATAAAAAGATAAATAAAAAAATCGGCAGATACCGATACACGTAAAAAACGCAGATATCGGCCGATAATATCGGCCATCAGATATATCGGTCGATCAATACTCCTATGGAATAGAGAATGAGGCTGACGAGCACAGTAAGTGGAATGCGATAGTGATGTGTTGGGTTCTTCTGGTCCAGTAAAACATCCACCTGCTTCAAAGCAATCACATGGTGAAACGCACTCGCCTGTTGCGACACACTGGCCTGGTACAGCACTCGCCTGTGCGACACACTGGCCTGGTGCAGCACTCGCCTGTGCGACACACTGGCCTGGTACAGCACTCGCCTGTGCGACACATTGGCCTGGTACATCACTCGCCTGCTGTGAGACATTCCCCTGGTACGACACAATCACCTGGTACAGCACTCTCCCATGGGACAATACACTTACTGGTACAATACACGCACCTGCTACAACAATCATCTGGTAAAAGAAATCACTCAACTGGTATCACAACGTAACTGCTGGTACACCAGGTAAACCACACCCCAACCTCAAGCCCTATAACTCACCTGTAGCTGTACAGAGCGGTCTCGGAGTCCCTGTACGATGGGAGCGAACCGCTCGATGGCTCTCTTCTCCCCGGCTGCGGTGATGGCTTCAAGTACCTTCTCCAAGCTACAGGGGAACACCAGACACACGAGTAAAACACAAACAAAAACGTCTTGTAAGTCATATGCATATTCTGTTGATTTATTTATTTTTTATTGGACCTCTCTGAGCACATGGAGATCAGAATGCAGAATTGGAGAAATGGAACGTTACCATTCCAGCACTGTTATATTGATATTGCACAGCTGGAATGATTACTTTCCACTGACATGGTCCCATTTTTCACAATATTCCTTTCCGTTTTGAGTAAAAGTCTTGGTGAGGCTGTTATTGAATGTTTACTATTTGGTCATTTAGTGCATGTTTTACTAAAACAACTTTGCAATTATTTCGCTCAAACCAGCACCAGACAATGTCAGTGTGTCGCTATGGGACCAACTGGGTAGTGCAGGGTCCATGGTGCCGTAGCCTTACGCCAGGGCTCCACTAATGCCTCAACACACCGCCGACAGTGCGGCATCAACTTGAGTCATATGTGCTCCACAGTGCGCATTGACATATGTATTAAAGACGCTGTTCGCGAGTTTGGCGTTTTGGCTAACTTCCTGTCAATTTTTGCAGGTAGTACCGCCCTCCCTCATTCCCATGTCAGGACTTATTTTTCCCTGGCAGCTTTCTGGTCTTCTTTCTTTTTGTTTTCGCTTGGTGGGTTTGGTTCTGTAAGCCGTTCTTGGGAGGGCTTGAAGCTTCGCCTGACTGCCATTTTCAGTCAACATGGAAATCCTGCTGCCTTACGTGCATGCACGCCGCTTTGTGGAGTTCAATTTCCTGACTGGATAAACTAGGAACGGGAACCCATGTAACCAAACACTCTATATCCGTGATGGCGGTCAGAATACAGAGCTATTATTTATAATTTAACCAATTGAGATTGTTAACAGTGCATTTTAACACTTGATTACACATAGTCAGAAAGCAATCAATGTAAAAAGAATGTCAATAATTATGAGTGAAAGTGGCATGTTGACGCCTGCGTTTGCCATGTAGAATTGTTATTTAGGTTTGGACAGAACAATCAGCACTATCAGCACATCAGTGGGGCACCTTCCATTGATAATAATATAATGATATATATTATATTTCCCATCTGAACGCAAAAGTTGAGTGAACGCTGTTGAAAAGAGTGAGAGAAAGGACCTACGTGTTCTCTTCGCCTACGATGCAGATGGCGGACAGGAGCTTGACAGCGTCCGTCATCATGGCTGACTGGCTTGGCTCGATCGCCAAGGCCAACAGAGCCAGAGACTTCTCTTCGCCCAGGATACGCTCCAAGCCATACTGGAGACAAACACAGAGATTACAGTCACACTTCATGTAAAGTTTCAATAGACGAGCAGACACCGTCACTAATACAGTCTGCCCTTACGGTCGATAGTGTTACATTTGCACCTACATTTCTTATTGTGCATATAGTATAGACATATGTTCTGTATAATTTGTGTAGTTTTATTTGTAACTTCAAATTTCTACTATTGTCAGCAATGATTTTCATTATTAACCTTCAATTGGTCAAATCTATCTGCAATGGGCTGGTTACATCTATTAATGTTGGATACTTGCTTAGATAACTTCAGACTAAATAAGTGTAAACATGATTACAGCAGCTTAATTAATCCTTTAAAAATGGTTATTCCAAGACAGCCCCAAATAGAGCAAAAGCCTTAGAACATTAAAGACAAATACTTAAAACAAATAATAATGAAGTGAATTTTATTATATTGAAGCAATGAAGCAAGCGAGTTTTGGTGTTATTATTTGTTTTTACACTGGAAATCGTTGTTGTCAAGCAGGCCAATAGATACTCCTGAATAAGGTCATCATTGGTAGCAACAAAGGCAAATGGTTGGCTGGCCGTGTTGCAGCAGTTCAATTACAGGAGTGGATGCGTTCAATTGCAGGTAAACAGTGAAACCTAAAAGGCAACCAAGTTTATTTTTTATTAAATTATTCAGTTCCAGAATTATTTCAAGGTGTTTTTTTATGTTTCAGAGCTGAAAGAATGCCTGTTGAATAAATTGATGGGTGGAAAGAATAACTCAAACAAAAGCACAGAAATCCTTGGAAGAAGATGAGGCAACAGACAGGCAATGAGCATAGCGGAACAAAATAACCAGCACGAGATATGACCAAAAGACATGCAAATGTACACCTGTCTATGTCTGATATTCAACAGAAAGGTCAGAGCAAAACAAATCTGCTGGAAGCGCTGGCAAAAATTCTGTGTTTCCTGACCCTCAGGTCCCAGTTAATTGTGACATTTTAGGGGGACGGGGGGGGGGACCGTCGGACAAACCCAGCAGTGTGGCAGACCTTGGTTCTCTGGTGGATAACAAGACGGGCTTGTCTTACATTTTCTAAGACAAGAAAATGTAAGACAATCTATACGGGAACCACCATTTCTACATGTATTTACATTTTAGAGAGACAGAGATTGAGAAAGAGTGAAAACGAGTGAGCAAGAGGAGGAGAGTGAGAGCGAGGACAAGAATGAGGGAGAGCACGAGGGATTCCTTACTGCAGGGTCCAGTTGGATGATTGGGACATTAGCCTCTACACTGGCCTGCCTCCCACCAAACCGCCTCGACCTGTCAGCATTCACCACCACTATTATCCAGACATCCTTCTACTATAAGAACAAGAGATCTGGACAGGCTCTGACTAGGACCTGGTGATGGTGGCCCTGTGTTGACCAGGAACAGGTGGACCTCAAGAGGAAGGGCCAACAAGAAGCAAAATCCAGGGAGCAGAAAGTAGCTCAGAGGGTCGTTTGGGGCAACACTCCTCCCCATTGTGTGGAGTGTTGTGGTTTAGGGTGACTACCAGCCCAGTGTCCACTGGGGACTTCCACCCCAGTGTCCAGTCTGCAAAATGTCATTTGTTTGCTAGAAATTACAGATTAAACCAACCCGCTAACCTGTTTAAGACATTGTCAAATGTAAATTGTAAAAATGTGTATTATTTATTGATATGGTTTAGTCATGCTTGTTTTATTTTTCCTATTTCAGCATCAAGGCTGTAGTGACACGGCCATGACAAGAGGGACATATAGCAGGGTTTGTGATTTCCTTTTTCATCAATTTTATTCCCCCTTGTTCTAAGCTGCTCAGACAGCTGGCAGACAACACCTGCCCTCTCCAGCACTATGGGTAAAAGCTATCCCATAATGCCAGAGGAGCCAGGGAAAGGTCTTGGCAGGGAGAGGGGCTGGTGCCTGTAGAGACGCTGGATTACACGAGAGTGCTGCGTGTTCGGCGACGAAGAGCGATGGAGGAACACAGACTACGGGAGACTCAGTGAACAGGAGGGCCGGGGAGTTAGGCTGGCAGGGCCTGCCGCGCTACACACCGGCTCCTTGCAGGTAATCTGATGGTTGCTGGCTCCAATCCCACGCTGCTGCTGCTACTGGAGCAAAGAGGACACTAAACCCAGAGTGAGCATACTTCTGCCCTTGGTAACTCACTCCTAGAGACTCACCTCTGCTGTCTCACCTCCACGCATCATCCTGTTCATACATTTCAATGCATTTATATGATGACAAATAAATGACACATCTATGATGAAAGATTTAGAGAGCATTTGCATCAACTGCATAAGTCAGGGAACAATATTTGAAGTGATTAACATTATCTAAAAAGGTCCTTGACTAAGATTTCGCATGATTGAATCTGATTAGCCAGGCAAGGCCCATCGTTAAGTGATCTTAGAATTTTTTGGTAAATGCGGCACAATAAGGCCCAATTATTTTTGACCTTTTGTGTGGTGCACACGCTTGCAAACATTTAATTGGCTTATCAGGGTTTACCATAGCTAAATAGGCAAGGCACAGCAGCTCCACTATATGAGACACTCTTCAAACAGATTCACATTCACATCATGAAAACAATGTGCTCTTCTGTTCATGTCCTAATTTTCGGTCAATTTCTCAGAGAAGATAGCTAAATACACCATAAGGCCGTGTTCACATGTAGTGTTTTTCTAAATCTGCCAGCGCTTGTTTTACATTATATACCTATGGAGCAGATGTGAACACGGCCTAAGGAAGGATAAAAAGAATATGCCTCGGTTAAAATAATACGTCTATCAAATCTAACCGTGGCGGGTCTCTAGAGATGGACACATCCAATCTGTTTGATGACCAACATGTTAACATCTGATTATGACAAATCCCCCACTGTAAAAGTAGGTTGCATAAGAATTGGACTGATACACATTACATGTACATGTTAAGAGATGCATTTGAGTGTACAGAACAAATGTGTCACAAATCAATAACCGGAACAGGGAAAATACACAACAGAGTATAGACGGAGGGAATCCCTTTCTCATATCAAGTAGTATGATATGAAAGCGCCCGTGGACACAGTGTATATTACACTTTGGACCATCTTAAATGGTTTCCAAATGCTGCCAAAGTCTTTTTCCTGACATTGTGTAACCTACTAGAAAATATATTGGAATGTGCCAAAGCCATTGCACATAGGGGATATCCAACAAACAATACGGACATTTATTGAACGAAAAACATAACAGCAAATTGCACACAGAAGTCAATCCCCTCCACCAACAAAAAAAACAAAAACATAGGCTTTTCCATCTAGAAGCCAAGCAATGCTGTAGTTATCACTCAATGGACAGCTCTATCCTCCCAATGGTATGTCCCGTTGTTTTTCTCGACACGACGATTCGATTCGATTACTAAAGACTAGGTTGACTAAATGTCGAAGATTTGAATCCTTGACGTTTCGAGGTCACCCCTAACAAGGTTAGGCCGCCAAAAGGATTTCTGAGACGACCAAAGCTAAAACCTGACGGCCAAAGTGAGAGTTGAGTGAGCAAGTGTTTTCAGATAGATATCTCTGATTCAAGTGATTTTTGTTTGTAGAGTCTTTAGTACATTGAAGCCCTACTAATAGCCAGCCAAGTGCAGATATAGACAGTCCCATGGATGAGAACGTCTATGGCTGGCTACTACCAAAGAAGAACATACTGACTATCTGTTGCTTTTGTTTTCAGACAGGACGGATCGTTCTTACTATATAATAAATTGGACCAGCCAGTCTCATACTGCGGGAGTGGCAGTGAAAAAACAAGAAGACAACATTTATTTAGCAAAAGAATTTGATGTGAAGCGGTTATGCAGCATATTCCTATACTATTCGCGCAGGTAAAAAGACAGACAGATGAAATGCTCAAACTCAATAGCCTAGTGAAGACGAACTTATGCTCCACCATTCCATACCGTTGCCTTGTCCTACTGTATTGGCCATGGTAACTGATAAAGATACGCTAATGGGATTAGTTAACCTGATTTAGTCGCTGGTTAGAACCCTAAAACATCGACATTGTTGTGCTTACAATTTATGCCACTTTTCACAAAATTGCCTTGTATGTGTACAGTCCCATTCAACTCAATGAAATGTTATTATTTGATTGTAGTGTGAATAAATCTCAGCGGACAGTAGCGTTCAATGTTAAAGGACTTTAGAATGTGACTCTTGAGTTAGTGTTCTGCATCACCACAGACAACGCAGATTATAAAAATAATGCTGCAGAGAGATAGGCTTAATATAATATAATTTGGTGCCTAATATTATTATTATCTTAACAAGAAAAATGAAATTGGTAGAATGCCCTCTAGTGTTTTAACAACCACATGCGGACGGTGGCACTGGCAATGTATAAACCTGTGTATTAGGGTATAGGTACATTTTAAATATGCTAAATTTGAGGATTACAATTTTAATATAATTAAAATATTGTAGATAATGAGGAATGAATGAAATGAAATTTGAATGGGATAATAGAGGACAGCAAATATCAGTCATGTAATTTCTAATAAAACAATTATGCAACAATAGGTAAATTATGTAACGTCAAATATGGTCAAACTCAATTGAATAATCTCTGCCTTGCCGATTGAAACAATGTTAAATGTTCCACTAGTTGCACAAGTAACTTCACAGACCAATACTACTCTCAAGGGGCTGTAGAGAATCATGTAGCGTCATGGCAAGGATGAGAGCGGAGGAATGCATTTTTCTGCTTGTACTTTTAAGTTATGTTCTTATGCTGCAAGGACTTTTGATTTTTTAAACACCAACACCTCCAAGGGGAGGTATCACAAATTAATATTGCCTTTTACAAATAGCTATATAGATACAAATGTTTAGTCATTTGGGGACCAGAATCAGCCTGGTCCTCCCAATGTTGTAATAAAATGGGGCTTTCCTTTATTCAAGCATAATATATATTTTTGTTTATCAAACGGTCATTATAACAGCAACATTCATTAATTTCTATTGAATACGGTAACATAAACTCATTGCCTTTACTGTATGCAGACCAATCATGCTTCCTGTTCTGTGTAGTCACTCCCCAAAGGCCCATTCTGAGCCAGGAAAAAAAACCTGCACTGAAATTATGTATAAAACTCTATAGTAAAAATGAACTTCTTACGTTGATGTGTATTTAACTCAAATTGATATCTGAGGATCAAATTCAGGCGAACAACCAAAATTATTGTGAATTTTTTTATATAATTGTTAGTGATTAAGGGTAATTGATTTTTATATCGGAGTGGGTATTATCATATATATTAAGTATCAGCGAGGAAAGGATAACCAAAGTTAGTATATTCATGTACTTCGTATCAAAGTGATTATTATTATAATTATGTATATTATGTATCGTGAGGAGAAGATAACCAATGTGGAGAATATTATTATTATCTCTAATGTATCCAACCAGTACTATTATGTGTAACGTGCATCAGTGAGGAAAGGATAACCAAAGTGAAAATGATTGTGTATATTAGGTACGAGTGTGATGAGGCGATTACCAAGTGAGCATTATTATACCTGAGCCTGAGGAGGGAGCATTACCTTGTTGTTCATGAAGGCTTTGAGACACTGCACCACTTTGTGTTGGTTCCTCCTGTCCATCTTCTCCTGCCTGGGATTACAGTGGGTCAACACATTCAGCTCAAAACACTTTGTCACACTGTGTGTGTGTGTGTGTGTGTGTGTGTGTGTGTGTGTGTGTGTGTGTGTGTGTGTGTGTGTGTGTGTGTGTGTGTGTGTGTGTTTGAACATAATAACCATGTGTGGAAGTATTCATGTAAACATCTGCTTGTGCCCTTCCGTGTGTGTGTCCTTGAGTGTATGGGTCTGGGTGTGTATATGTACATGTATCAGTGCATGTGTTAACGACGTGTGCGTACATATGCATGTGTGCATTTCCGTGTGTGCATGTGTGTACAAATGCATGTGCTGTGTCCAACTGTGCGATTGAGTGTAGGTTTATGATTGAGCTTCCAGCTGATTGTGATGGTTGCACGTGGTGTAAACCTACTGTTTTCTGGACAGCAGTCTCTCCAGCACGTCCAGCAGCAGGCCCAGACCCTCGTGGCCAAAGCCCTGCACCCAGCTGTTTCGGATCCAAACACAAACACAGGGATGGAAGGCATCAAGCACGGAAATAAATGAGCAGTGAACAGTACTCTGACACCCGCCAGCACATAGACAGAAACTACAGTGCTCGTCTTTTGATCTGTGCACAGACCTGTGTTCTTTCCCACAGGAAATACAGCATGAACTAAGAAGCCTTTACACAAGTGGACACACAAAGGGATAGCTTAGAAGCACAACTTTATCGTTATACCAAGTCATTCAAAGCTATTGCTAAACAACATGTAAGTGTGTGGTAGATTATCAGGATAATAATAATTACCGGTAAGTCACAATTGGTCTGCTCAGGAAAATCGTAACTAACTGGATGTCATATCACAGGAATATATTCATAAGAGGTTCATTGCAGGGCCCGACCGATTCATCGGCCTGCCGATTTAATCGGCCGATTATAGCCTTTTTGAAAATAATCGGCATCGGCCAAAAAGACGCAGATTACAACCGATTTTATTTTTTTCTAATGTTATTCCGCTTAGTATCCTGCAGATTGCGCTCCTACTCGCCTTGCTAACCATCAAATTTAGCTGGAGTAAAAAAGAGGAGATTGAATTTTACCGTACAACATGAAAGCACGCTCGCTCAGGCAGCTGCGCGCTCACCTCACCAATGTACACAAGACGCGTTGTTTGAGCATGTTGTGCCTGTTTTTCTTTAGGTCCCAGGCCATGTTAATTTGTTATACTGTAGACTCTAACGGTGAGACCATACTGCTCAGCACGCACGTGTTAGTCACTGCTCACGAGCGCAGCACATTGGGAGTTAGTTATTTATTTTACATTTTACATTACACTCATTTTTGACTGTAAATGTATTCTAAAACACTCAAAGGTTCTGCATTAAATTCACGCATTTGTCAAAAGTGTTTAAAGTATATTTAAGGTATCAAAAACTATGTATATGTTTGTTTGTTTTTTTTTTGTTTGTTTTTTTTGTTTTTTGTTTTTTGTTTTTTTAAATCGGCCGATAAAATCGTAATCGTAATTTTTCTCTGAAAAGATCGGCATCGGCACTCAAAAAACAATATCGGTCGGGCCCTAGTTCATTGTATTAACAACCAGAACAAATATACAGGTTTGGCCACAGGAATTACTGTATTAAGTCAAGCAGAGGTTACAGGAGACTGTACAAAAATGTAATACATCATCCTGATAGTATTTTAATAAATATAATCATTCAACCAGAGAGTGAGAGAGAGAGAAACGAGAGAGCGCGAGAGTAGCCAAATACTTAAAAAGGTATGGCCGTGAGTGACAGTGTCAAAGGAGCATTTGATTTCTATGGAACAAATATTTGAAAAGAGCTGTTGACATTTCAGACGCCTATGGAAGAATCAAACAGGGTTACAGTTGGCCACGTACGATCAATGGATGGAGATCTACCCTTGGCCGGGTCTTTAAGACCAGGGTGTCCCCAAAGAGCTCTCATGTAGAGATGGCTTTAGTTGGGACACAGGGAACTCCACGGAGCCCTTGATTAAAAGATCTGGGGGCAACATATTGCACAGATTTATTTTCCTGCAAAGGCTTTCCATTGTGCCCTTTTTCAAGTATCTAACCGCAGGGTACATCACCTATATGATGGCCTAGGGAGCCAGGCTTTAAACCCAAGCCGGCACACAGCGTTGTGGAGAGGAGACTTTCATGTGTTATGTATGGAAGGAAATGGCTTTCATGCCAAAGGTGTCAAGGAAATCAGCCTCAATCTCTTCAGTAGTCCTGTCTATTCCAAGCTGCGGTTGATAGGAAAAAACGTCAATATTTCATATATTTGGTAATTGTTTGAAATAGGACAACATTGGGCACTGAAAATATCAGATAATTTATTTTACTTATTTAACTGTTGAATCAATTTTCATTACAAGTCAGCAGGCACCCGTCTATGGCACAAAAGTATCTGGTTTCAGACTTACCCAACTTTGGCGCTATCCTTACCTCACACTAAAAGATTATTTTAACCAGTTCCCAGCACCATTAAAAAAACATTTTCTCAACAGGGTTCTCGCCAATTGCTGCCATCATGTTGCGTAAACTCATGTGTAACAGTGCATGGCAACAGAGTACCTATTCAGCAACTCATGGCCCATCGATTGCAGCCGTCAGGTTGGCTACATGCTATCCAGCACACACAAAACCTATCAATTTGAAACACCTTCAAAGTTGATCCAACTCTTGAAAGACTGTGTGGATCAATATTCCAGTGGGTATGAATGTAAGACTGGAAGTAACAGGGATATCAGGGAGGCTATGTGCACTGAGCCATCAGGGGTACTCCAAAAAGGACCCTTGCATTTGTAATCACTCACTATTCTATGAGGTTATCTGACCATCCATCAAAAAAAAAACGGAATGTTTGAGAATAAATTACAGTAACTGACACTGCATTAATGTCCTTGAAGGTTCAGTTCAGACATAGAAAAAAAGCAAAGAAAAAATCAAAGCAAAGAACTGAGACGAAGTCAAAGCTTCTTAGGACGTGTGAGAGCGACGGTACCCAACCCATGGGTGCGACCCGGTACTGGGGTGCAGCTCATGTGGTACCGGGGTGCGAAGAAAGAATATATTTCTTTTTGACTTTTATTATTGCTGCCTTGCAAATAACTCCTCGTTCAAAGCCAGATCATTGTTCATCAAGCTTGTTCAGAAAACGGGCATTGGTTTAATTAATTGGAAATAGAACAGGACATTGACATTGGCCCCTGGTTACCAATCATATGCCTGCCACAACACATCTCCGCGTCCACGAGCGATGCATGGTGCATCATCCATGCCGCTCGTTGTTTTCATTTGTTTCGGCTTTATGTGACTTTTAGGCTATACTTAAACTAAACTATATGACCTAATTTGATCCTACAGTGTGGTTAGACTGCACGTTACAATTCATTTTTTTACTTTTCTTTTGAATGTCTCTCTCATTTGGACTAATTTTCTCTAACCTCTTTCGACACAGACTCGAGAAGCCAGTTTAAGGCTGAGTGTCCTAAAAGCAGACAAGTTCAGAAAAGTCAACATGAACCTAAATCAGTAATGGGTAAAAGCTGAAAATGTTAGCAAATTCTCGGTGGACAATAAAGTTGTAATTTGCCTAAAGGCCCTGGACTCTTCTCAAATAGCTCAGGAACATTTCCTTTCCCATTGGGATGCCACATGTCAAGCGTTATATTTCTCTAACGTCTCCATGAAATTTCAGGGGCAAACCAGACACAAAACACCATAGAACACGACTGCAGGAAAACAAGAAAAAGTCAAAACGACATGACTGGAAGCAATTTCCTGTCTGAGTGGTGAATGACAGATGTCATAATTTGCATTTCTTGTTTGTACGGTTAACTCTCCAAGCTGTGCACCTGCTGGCATCACACAATCACATCAGCAGGAAGTCTCAAGGTGAGTGTGCGGCAATGGAAAGTTGTTTGATGATTAGATGTGTTGGAAGTGTGCAGGGCTTTGTCACTTCAGTAATCTGACCCGATGGAGCACTGACAATGAAGCCCTCAGGTAGGATTTTTATTCGATGTGTCACTATGCCAACCCCTGCTACTATAAATGCATTTATTACACGGGTCTCCTCAATGCCGTGGAACGCTCCGTTCACTTGCAAGGGCCCTTCACAACTTCCGGCTAAGTATAATTGACCATTGTCAAGGAAAACAAAGGAGGATGACGCCTAACTTGTCAACCCCAGCGTCTTCGGTTGGTTGTACTTCTGACAATGACCGGCGTTCTATACAATATCCATTACTTAGTAGTCACCGGTATGCATAGGGTTTGCACCGAATTCCTTTTCAAGCACCTTCTACAACGATGGACACTCCAGACGGCTCTACCTCTGCTCCAACTTCCTGTACAGCCATGATCATTCTAACTCTATTACAACCTGTATCACTGCTTCTTCAAACTCTGTGAGGACTTAATTATATTATACCTATAATCATCCTGTGGAAAAACTTGTAGGTCCTCTACTCACTCACATAAAAAGGAGTTCTGAACATCCTACCTCTGTAACAAAATACATTAAGAACCTGTACTCATTCCAATGAGTTTACATATTTCACCCAACATGCTGATATTTTGTAAAATTGGTCGAAACGGATGTTGTCAATCAATGCCGTGAGGCTGAGAACAATCAAAGTATACAATCAAAATTTGAGCTAATACAAAAAAATATAAAGTGCGGCACAAAGTATTTTGTATTTCGTTATACTTAGTTATTTCGATGTCACGATGTTCAACTAGGCAAGCTGACGAGACCCATCAACTAGGAACTATTAGTTAACGAACAGAAGTCGTGTGCATGATTGAGTGGCCTTCACTTTAAGCAACGACACCAGAGGACTGTGACGGTAATTACAGAAAATCCTATTAATGCTTTACTGTCCAGCGGAGGCAATCTCCAGGGTAGGTACAAGGGGGACTACCAGTGCGTGCGTGTGCGTCTGCATGTGCGTGCATGTCGGTTCAACAGGGTAAGGGAAACGAGGGACCCTGGCAGAGATTGACAGGGCCCGGGCTGGCGGATAGAGGGGCGACTGCTGCCAGGGATGGAGAGGATCAGGGGTGACAATGTCAGGGAGGAAATTAAATTTAGCTCCCTGCTTTGCACGGGGCCACGGCCCAGGCTGGTGTGGATATTGAGTAGTCGGGGCAGGAGGTCCCGACAAGCACTTCATTGAAATGCACAGCAGAGCAGAGCGGCGGGCTGCATCTCCATCATTGGCCGAGGTTAGGTGAGGGGAGGAGGGCGAAAAGGGGGAAATAATATTCAGCTGATCCACAGCAGAGGACGGAAGGATAGAAGGAAGGAAGGGGGGTGACGGAGCAACTGGCACCCAACCTCCTTTGCTCGCTTTCCGGCTTGCTGGAGAGAGGGGCATAGGATGCAGGCCAGCAAGTGGATAATTGTTACACAGCTCACCACTCCTCCAAAGCGAGATGACGAGATGCACCCTCACCCCTCCCCCACAAATCAATTTGGTGTTGATGCAAAAGGGAAAAAAATAAGAGAGAGAGGAATAAAAGAACTGATGGGCAGGCAGCAATGCTGCAGTGTGAGTAGAAATGTAATCTAGAAAAGGAGGAGAAATTAGGCGGAGGCTGTAATCCATCTACTGTTGCTTTGTGTGGCACACAGAGGTGAGCATATGAGAGCAAACTCAATCACTCCGAGTGTGGGGGGGGGGAAGAGAGAGAGAGAGAGAGAGAGAGAGAGAGAGAGAGAGAGAGAGAGAGAGAGAGAGAGAGAGAGAGAGAGAGAGAGAGAGAGAGAGAGAGAGAGAGAGAGAGAGAGAGAGGGAGGGAGAGAGAGAGAGAGAGAGAGAGAGAGAAATAGAGAAAAAAAAATTGATACAGGAAGAGAAAGAGAGAAGTAAAGATAGACAGATAGTGAACACTGCAGCAGAGGAGAAAAGACTAATCAAACTGAAAACTTGATGAGAAGTAATCAATATGTTAAAAGGCACCTGGGTGATTGACAGAACCAGTAGATACAACTCTGGATAAACTATCTTCCCAAAACAAGACACATATAGCACAACTTTAAGGGCATAAATGTGGTTCTATCCCCAATTGATCAATCTCAATTATGCAATTTCAATTGTATGTTCTCTGTTGAAAGCTGCACTTGTTTTTTTTTACATCAATTGATTTTCTGTTTAGAAGAGGTTTGTAGCTGCAGAGGAAAATCCAACACAATTATCCGAAAGTAATAAAAAGTCAAAATTGACAATAATTTAATACAACCAAGTCATGTGTCAGAAGGATAATAATAGATGATAACACTTTGCATCAGATAGTCTTAGAAGTAAAATAATAGATATTTAGTCTTTAATAATCAGATATTGTTTCAGAAGTAAATATATTGAAGGTGGCATCAAATTGTGTTTCCGAAGTAGATATTAATTATAAAATAGAAGTGAAACTGTTTGTTTATGGTTTAATGTACCCCAGTGATAAAACGGATAATAATAAATTAGCCCAAGCATTACTACAATGAAGTCATCCATTGAAATAAGAAATGTTTGCGTTGTGGCAACCCTACTTTGAAAGCAACATGGAGGCGCTGGAAAGGAGCATAGACCGCAGCGCCAAGATCAGATCACTTGGGAAGAACCCTGTGCATATTAGTGATACATTTTTCGTAGCATGTGTCACCGAGATAAGGGTAAATAATGTTTATTTGTATTAGGAGAACAGTAGGACTTGACCATCATCTGAAACAGCTCAAAGGCAATGTAACAGGGCGATAGATGACACCACACACAGAGAGAGGGAGAGAGGGAGAACGGGAACGAGAGACTACAAGAGAGAAAGGGGGATGATAGGGATTGAGAGAGAGAATGAGAGAGAGATGGGGGCAAGAGAGAGAGCATTGAAAAAGATGAAAACAAATTCATCATCCGATTCCCAGGGAAACATAAACAGTCATAAATCAAAGAGAAAAATGAGCCACCTTATCTGGCTAACTTCACGGCTAAAGTAGCCTGACTCCTAGCGGTATCTCAGGAGAGTCTGGTGGGCCCAGGGTATGATGCTGTGGTTACAGAGGGGGGAGCGCTACCTTAGCTGCTGGGCGCAGCGTGGCGGGACAGCCACCCTCCCTCCAGGGACGGAAGAACAAGGCCCAGGGGACGGCCGACCCAAATACACTCCACATAGTACTGCAGAGCACTCCCCTTTACTCGGCAGCAGCATCAGCTTATACCAGTAAACACCATCTAGTACAAAGCATTGTCTAGTACAAAATGTCATCTAGTACCGGGTGCCTCTCGTACCACACAGTACATTATCTAGTTTGTATACCTCTAGTATTAGACAGTATCATGAAGTACTACATAGTACTATCGAAGTACAGACTACTGCCTTACTACACAGTATCAGAGGAAAGCAAAATTGTCATTGAGATTTCTCTGCCTTTCTACTCAATCTCAATCCCTTTCTCTCTCTCTCTCTCTCTCTCTCTCTCTCTCTCACTGCATTGAGGCGTGCAGTCAACCCTCAAACAAAACCGGTTTGTTTATTTTTACTATTGCAAAATTTGAATTGTGTTCATTTCTCAGGAAACACATTTCAGCGTTTCTATGTTCTGCCAGGAGTAGATTCAGTACTTAGTCAGAAAGAGAAGGATGTCGTTTGTACGGGTACATTCCGTTTCCTCTCGACCGCATTACTCCCCTCTGGAACCAGATATGGAGACTTATTTTTCAGGTTTATTTTTGCAGGAGAGATGAATGGACTTTATTATTAAACATTTTCTTCGACAACAAGAAACAACAAGCTATACAATGTTCCATTCCTCCATTGCACGCAGAACAAATAACACAAGACCAATAAATGGCATGTGTGTTATCTGAATACTAGCTTAAGAAGTAAGTGATCACATTCATTAAGAAGAACATAAGAAAGAGAAAAGTTGGGCAGAAAAAAATAGAGGAAAAATATCGAATGGAAAGGGAGAGAGAGAGAGAGAGAGCTAAATAAATGATGTGTTAATTGGCAGCATTGAGATGGCAGCTCTGCTATCGCATTAAACAAGAGAGCGAGAGAGAGGTAGCGAGAGGGACAAATAGAAGAGCACAAGAGGGAGAGAGAGCAAGAGAAAGTGGGAAGAGAGAGAGCGCAGTAGAACACATAGCTTTTTAAAACCCTCTATATCTGGCACTGACATTTTAGCCAAGAAAATAAATAGAAAGTCACCGGGAAGGCTATGGAAGGGAAATTGAAGACTCGCACCCAGCGCCCAAATACACAAGCACTGTCCCCCACACACACACACACACACACACACACACACACACACACACACACACACACACACACACACACACACACACACACACACACACACACACACACACACACACACGTCATGTTTAATCTGTGTCTTGGCTCTCCACAGGACATTTGAGGGTCCAGACCTAAGAGTGTTGACCAAACGGTTAGGAGACCCCCGGGGGAGAGACCGCCGACACTGCCAAACACTACCCAACATCATCCACATAGGCAATCTGTATTCTCACACACACACACACACACACACACACACACACACACACACACACACACACACACACACACACACACACACACACACACACACACACACACACACACACACACACACACACAATCTTGACCGCTTCTCAACAAAAAACCTTCACGGTTCTCCAGCTCCACCAAATTCAGAATGAGTAAGATTGCACCCCTCCCAGTTAGTAGGCATAAGACTTTCAGAAATCTGCACACACTTATTTTGTTCTTTCCACTTTAGCTGGCTGTGCTAATGGGTGACCCACACCTCAGCCTGCTGGTTATCGTGAGTGTGAGGGGGGTTGAGAATGTCGATAGTATAAAATAATGTTAGCAAATATAAATAGTATAAAATAATGTTAGGTTTTTAATCAATGCAGGAAACAACCATCAGTTAAAGGATCTGATGTTATTGGTATTATTGAGATCACTAAGGATCAGAATTGACTAAATTCAATGCTATTAATTAGTGGTGTAACGGTACACAAAAGTCACGGTTCGATAAGTACCTTGGTTTTGAAGTCACGGTATGGTACGGTAAAATTGAATTTTAGACTTGGTTATGGAATTTGCCCGTTCTGAATTCCCAGACAGGGTTTGTTGAAATAGTGTCGTGAGCTGGGTTTGCTCGTTGTTTTTTTCACAGGAACGGCGATAGTAACACCTGGATGTTGCTTTTTAAAACGCTTGTGCATGTTGAAGTGCTGTACGTAGACACGGAGAGCCCTCTCTGTAGCCGGAGAGCCTGTTGATGACCCTCTCCATAGCTTACGTGCGCAACCAATATTTTTTAACTATCTGTCGACGAAACGGAGACGGCAAGGGGTGCGATTGGTCCTCTTACAAAATCGTTTACGGAATCACTTCTCCGGTTTGACTTTGCACCTTATTTACTTTGTACATTGTTTACTTTGCACATTAAGGACCAATAAAACACCAACTAAGATTTGCAAAGCTTGGGAAATTTATTTCCAACACTACTTACATGGTTTGTATAACAATGAGTTGTATGGTGCTGCGATAAGCTCCAAGGTTTTAAACATTGCTGGAAGGTTTAGCGCGGCTGTATGGTGTTGCCGGTATTCAATCTATATTCTAGCTTCATTGGAAACACAACCCACTAAGGTTCCACTGCTTTGAATGTGTTGGAGTACTTCAAATGACCATGAAACTAAAAAGGTGGTACTTTTCATCAGGCACAGCGTTATGGGTGGGCCTGACGGACCCAGGTCCACCCACTGTTCAACAGGCCCACCCAAAACTTTTCTTAAAGATCCCATGCCATTCTATTTTATGATGCTGTAATATAGGTATTAGTGGGCCACAAACACAGTATTCAAAGACGTCCCCGAAATTCAGCCGTGGTGCAGAGTTACAGTCACTCCGAAACAGTCGCACATTGAGCTTCCCCCAAACGCGCTGTTTCGGTGGGCGTGTCAAGGCAGGTCAAGGAGGGGGGTGGGGGTGTGGCCCTGAGCAGCTTGTAGCCACTACCATGCGCTCTGTATACGGTGGGCGTGTCAAGGCAGGTCAAGGAGGGGGGTGGGGGTGTGGCCCTGAGCAGCTTGTAGCCACTGACAGTACCATGCGCTCTGTTTACGGTGGATGTATCGCAATGGCTCGTAGAAACCCATATTATACGATGATATCTATATCATATAATATATAATATATATTATCACCTGGCCCTGAGCAGCTTGTAGCCACGGTACCATGCGCTCTGTTTACGGTGGATGTATCGCAATGGCTCTTAGAAACCCATATTATACATAGATATCTATATCATATAATATATAATATATATTATCACGGCCAAAAGCTGTGTGAGCCTCCAGACGATAGGTTATTATGAATCTCAAACGACCGCGTCTACTTCAGATTGATGTGGAAGTGGAAGAACCAGAGACGTTGGAGAACCCGACGAAGTCCTTAGTGATTCATTATATCGTCTGGACGCGCACACAGCTTTTGGCTGTGATAATATGTATTATTTGATATAGATATCTATGTATTATATGATATTATTTAGATATAGAGCAGAGCTCCAGGACTGTAACGCAAGTGTTGTACACTCCTCGTTATTTGGATAACCGTTCTGCTGTTGGTGTGATGGCGCATAACACGTCGGACTCTCGTCGTCTCTGGTATTTCTACAACGAGACTCGTAGTGGGGGTTATCTCAGCCATGGTTGAGAATGAATTGGGGGAAAGGAACTTTGGCTTTGACTCCCTGAAGTAGGCTACATGAACCACGACATGGAGGAGAAAGGGATTGTTGGCCGCGAATGTATCCCGCTTGAGCCCTGCTTCCCGCCGCCTCGGCAGCGGTCAGCGCTAATCACCGCATCCTGAAGCCGAGGCGGTGGTCCATCGGCAGCGAGGCTCCGGCGGGAGACGACCGCAGTCAACAATCCCTTTCTCCTCCATGTCGTGGTTCATGACTTCAGGGAGTCAAAGCCAAAGTTCCTTTCCCCCAATTCATTCTCAACCATGGCTGAGATAACCCCCACTACGGGTCTAGTTGTAGAAATACCATAGACGAGAGTCCGACGTGATGCGCCATCACACCAACAGCAGAACGGTTATCCAAATAACAAGGAAGTGTACAACACTTGCGTTACATTCCTGGAGCTCTATATCTAAATAATATCATATAATACATAGATATCTATATCAAATAATACATATTATCACGGCCAAAAGATGTGTGCACGTCGAGACGATATAATGAATCACAAAGGACTTCGTCGGGTTCTCCGACGTCTCTGGTTCTTCCACTTCCACATCAATCTGTAGTAGACAGAACCGTGCGCTGCCTGCTGCCTGCTGCCGGCGCGAGGCACCACCGCCCGGCTGCCCGCTGCCGGGCGGTGGTGCTTCGCGGCGGTGGTGCCTCGCGGCAACCGGCGGCAGGCAGCATGTCGCAGTTCATGTAGTTCGATGTCATTCTGCCATTGCATTCAAAATTCTGTAACTAGCCTGTTACTACGAACTAAGCAACTACCGTACACGTATTAGCATTTAGCACTAGCTCAATCACGATTCCTTCAGAATTCTTGTGGGTGGTTACGAACCAACCAAGTGGGCAGGGCCATGAATAATAATTTGACAACGCTACGTCACAGTGTCACCTTATCCAGATCGGCTCATTTCTTCTGCCTTTTTCCTTTCATTGCCTATTGCATTCAGCAGACAAACTGCATAGATTTCAAACTTACCACAGCTCACAAACTTATTCAGACCTATGTTATTTAACAAACAATAGGAAAAATGTGATTTTAATGGCATGGGCTCTTTAAAAAATTAAAAAATAATGTGTTATATATTTAATTTATTGCTCTTACGGCTCTTTTCAATGCTGTGGAACGAAAGTGTCAAGGGAAGTGTTTTTGCCTCTGAATCACGTCTTTGATATCACTCCGCATGTAGTGAGGTAATTCATCAACCCCAGCATATTCTGTTGCTAAGCAACGTAAACGTCTTATGCTGACTATTTCTCTGCTAATCAACACTAGGAATGGTAATTATAAAAAGACACACCTTGTGAAGTTACTTTTTCGCTTTGGCAATATAGCCGTGTAATAAGCGGCTTTTAATTTGTGTAAAATTAAATATGTATTTTTAAATAAATAAAAATGGTTACGTCTAGGTTGATGTCTCGGCGCGAGTTCAGCAGACAGTTACAGAGACACTAGCTAAAGCCTCCATGTGATCTGAAAGTGTAAACATCATTCCAGTAAAGGACAATGTTGCAGCCGTCGTTGTTTAGGTACCTTAAACGTACACGAACGGTCTCGGAGTCATCACTGCAACCAGGAGATGAAGGAGAGCTGAGATCCACAACACAATTCTATCGCCTCTGCCTCTGCCTCTAACCATTGAGTGGATGATAGCCCTGTGGATCTGTCTCCCGTGGATGAGCCCGCAACTCAACCAGTGCTTAAGTATCCAGTCACAGTGATGGGTGAAAAAGCAAGGAGTTCTCCAAAAACTGGTATAGCAGATACAATTTCCTTGAGTACAGCATTAAGAAGGATGCAGTCTTCTGTAAGATGTGCAGGCACTTTGGTGAGCGGGGCAGGGAGGAGAAGTTTAGCCAGACTGGATACCGGGACTGGAAGCACCTCAATCACGCTGGTTTAAAGGACCAAATTAGCAAATCGCACACGTTTGCACTGGATAAATTTAACAATTACAGGTCAATGTCTGAGCGTGGCTCTGTCATCCATCAACTCAACAACACAGATGGCAGACAGGGTGAAATAATAGAGAGGAATCGGGAGCACATCAATGTCATTCTGGACGTTCTTATCACTTGTGCCTAACAAGAAGTACCTCTGCGTGGCAACCCAGAGAATGATGATCTCAAAAACGCAGATAATTTCCTTGACTAGACTAGATGCAATCCCTAGCAATGCAAAGATGCTCAGTAACGAAATTCAAAACGACCTGTTGGACGCTGCGTGCACTCTCCTGTTGCGACGGATTAAACGTGAGCTGCATGAGGGATCTTTCTATGCTATTTTATCAGACAAGTGTAAGGATGTATCTAAAAAGCAGTTGGTCGCCGTTTGCTAACGGTATGTTCACATGGGAACTGTGCGAGAACGCGCTGTTGTCCTCGTAGCCACAGACAACATGACTGCTGTTGCGATAGCACAGAAAATATTGGAAGTTGTTGCACATTTTGGACTAGACCCAAGCCTTTGCGTTGCTTTTGGGTTTGATGGTGCATTGGTGATGTCTGGGCATAAGGGTGGTGTCCAAGCCATCCTTAAAGGCACCTTTGAATATGCTGTCTACGTCACTCACATAAGTTAAACCTCATCCTGGTAGCTGTGGCTCGGACATCGCAGGATGCCTCAACTTTTTTTGACTCTCTCAACACCTTGCACAACTTCATGTGCTGCAGCGAACGTCATGCCCGTTTTCTTAACGTGCAAAGAGAGATGCGACCCGATCTTAGGTCATTGGAATTGGAGCGCGGCTGTGACACCAGGTGGGATTCAAGATCGGCCGCCGTGACAAAAGTTTATATTCTGTATGATGTTATCGTTGAGGTGCTGGCACAGTACGCGGAAGAGGGGGGGAAGAGTGAGATTGAGGCACAGTCACTGTTTCAGCAGATCAGAACAAAAAAGTTCATCTTGTGTACTTTTTTTTTCAAGCAGTTGTTCAGTAAATCAGACTTCACGTCTAAAAGCCTCCAGTCCATCACCGCATCAGTGACGGACACGATTGATTTGATCGAGAACCTCAAACAAAAACTGACAGACATTCGCTCAGGTGACTCTGCGTTCTTAAACATGTTGGCAACAACAAATAAGATGATGGAAGATCATGATTTCAAGAACTGGGATGTACCCAGTTTTCCCTCCCGCTCAAGAAATCTCCCAGGCCGATTTGAGGGAAGTATTGTCACATGCACGTTGGGGAAATCGACAAGAGTGAGGAGTGACCTGCGCACCATTTCCAACGCGCCAATAGACTGCCAGCTTAATGAACTGAACACCCGATTCCACAGTGACACCTACTGGCTCATGGCATCTGCAGCAATCCTGATGTCCCCTAGCATCGATATAAATGACACCACTTTGGCTACTAAAACAAACTCTCTCAATGATGCAGGAAAGCGCTTCCAGATAACCATATCAGAGTCGGAGCTCGCAGTGTTTGTGCAACTCATTGAGAGGAAGAAAACATCTCAGAACATCTCAAAAGTATTCTTGAAGTGATGGACATGTGCAATGAGGACGTTTCCCGAATATCCATGCTTTCTTAAAAGCTCTGATTACACTACCAATGACATCCTGTTCAGTTGAACGTGTCTTTTCCAATGTCAACCGAATTAAAACAGCAAATAGGAGCAGCATGCTTACAACTCGCCTTATGTCCCTCTGTCTGTTGACATTTGAGAGAGCTTACAGTAACTCTCGACTTCGATGAAATCATTGACATTTTCAAGAGCAAACCCCGCCGATTACTCCTGTAAATGAATTAATACATTTTCTTCCCATGCCTATCTATTTTCATGTTTGGCAATCTTTTAAGCCTGCCTGTTGGCGCAGAACTACCCAGTTGTTATTTTGAAGTTCTGCCCATAAGGATATTGTTAGTTTGCCTGATAAGTTAAAGGCTTCTGAAATGCTTTGTTTTTGAAATGCAGCAAAATAAATGTTGATATTGATGTTTGCTCTGATTTGCGTTAAAGGGCTGTTAATCTTCTGACTTCGGATGACCGTGAATTGGCGGTAGACTATTGTATTTTACAGTCTATCTATAGGCCTTAGGTCTATAAAGTGACGCCCTAAAGCATGATGCGTAATTTAGATTCCAAAAGCGCTCTTCTTTGTTCAGATCCAAGGAGGGCGATCGCGGATAGGTCCGTCCTATGCAACGAAACATTATACAATGCAACAAAATATTAAAGAGCATCAAGCTATTAAAATCTCTATTATGCACAGATAATATAACAGTATATTAGTCAGTCATTTTCATTAGGTTAAACAGGGATTCGATAACGTTTTTAATTTAAGGACCACCCACAATTGGTCTGGCCCACCCACAACTGGAATCCTGACGCCGTGCCTGCTTTACATTGAGCACAGTTTCAACCAAATTGGAGCACTAGCACTATTAACGAAGCATGCAGAAGAATTCACAATTGTAGATGACGGAACACCAGATAAAAAACTAAAAATAAAGTGTATTATAAGTAATAGAGTGTATTAGCTGAGCAGCCCGTTATTATTAATAGGTAGAGCTGATGTAAGAGGGGGATATTACCTTAGCAGCCTGTTATTATTAGTAAGAAGAGCTGATATAGGAGGAGTATACTACCTTAGTAGCCTGTTATTATAAGTAGGTAGAGCTGATCTAGGAGTATATTACCTGAGCAGCCCGTTATATAAGTAGGTAAGGTTTTTTAATAGGGGTGGAGAGTGTATAGTTGGTTCATGAGGAAATATGTCGAGGTAGTATAAAAAATAAGAACCACCTATGCGAATAAAACATTTTACAATTAATTTGAAGTGCTAGAATATTTTATAATGAATGTACACAGATGGGTGGTACTTAAAAGGATATGCCAATACTGCCAAAAAGCAGAGAAATAAGGGGTAGGACCAAATTTGTTAGGATGCCACCAAATGAAAATGTTAATTTTGAGCCCTAGCTGGATGGCGGCTACTAGGAATGGGTCGGACGGTCTCGAACGATTCGTTCACAACGAACGAATCCCGAAGGTGAACGACGAGAACCGATTACCAAAACAAAAGAACTGATTCTTTGATTTATTTATTTACATAAAAAAAAATGGTCACGTAGATAAAATATACAAACAAACAGAGCTCCGTCTCCCCACTAACTTATATTGATTGAGTCTAAAACGTTCTCAAAGATTCAGCCATTAAGAGTACTAGAGCAGGTAGCAATCGCGTTGCCATGGCACATGGGTAAACAAATGACAAGGCACTGCCACACAAGTTAACTAACTATCGCTGTAGGCTTCAATATCATGCAAGCACTTTACACGTTTAATTTTTATTTTGTTCTATAACACAATTGCATGCTTTAATAAAGTATTGTTTAACCTACCATGGAAATGGTCGAATAGCGTCGTATAGGCCAATGCTACAGAAATTCGTTTTTTTTGTTTTCCGAGTGCATCGGACTGAAAACTTTTTTCATCTCCGTTTTATTCCCCCTCGTTTCCACCGCGCGGTGTGGTTTGGTGCAGCATGGCGCAGCTCAATTACAGCTGGCGTTTCTTCCGCTGACAGTACCCTGATGGTAGGGCAGGCTGTGAAAAAGCCTTAATTGGCGGGCGTACCCAATACTTACAAGCATTGGCGTAATCTGACTTAACAAACAAATCAAACAAACGAATCTTGATAGTGAACTGAACTGAAAGAACTGATACCCGGAAAAGAATTGTTTTGCCCATCCCTAGAGGCTACACATCGTCCGAGACTGAGAAGATTTACTTGGTACCATAATTCAGTGCCGCCCCCAAGGGTTGGCCAGGAGGGGCCTGGGCCACCCTGATTCAATGTTTTGTTCCTTATTATCAATGTACTCCTTTAAATTAAAGCTGTCTATTTATCTTTTTAATGAAAAGGACAACTAGCCTAATTGGAAAACAAGGTATCTACACAGATCTATACCATAGGATTGTTGTGGAATATATATAGACATCGATACACACACACACTGTACACACACACACACACACACACGTAGAGACAAAAAGCTAGAAAAGTAAAAAGACAGAGGGAAAGAGACGGATGGAGGGACTAATATTTAAAAACCATAACAATTATAATTCCCTGATGTCAATCCCAAAAAAGCTTGGGATCAGGACATAAGTGACTTGGCAACAAAAAACAAATGGAAAAAACATTTGTGATGGGTTCTTTTTTTACTATATATATTAATATTTTTCTAATATCTCTGTGACTTGTGGCTCTTGTTCTGTCAGTCATGAGAAACCGTAGGAAATAATTACTGAATAATTAATAAATAATAATTGACCACCTGGAAATGGGTGACAGGTGAGACAGCCCTGTGTTTGATCAGAGGTGTCAAGGCTTCATCATCACGCTTAAATCAAAGTTAAAAGATGACTTGAAATAGTTTTGGAATTTAGGAAGCCCTTTAAAACTTTTAGACTAGGTCACCCCGCAGTAGAACCTCTTTGTAGCTGCTTCACCCTTGTTTGTGTGGTTTGTGTTCTTGGACTCAAAGCATCTGCTAAATGACTATCAACCAAGGTTAACTAAACATTACTTGTGATGTCAGCACCGAAAATGCTAAATAATACAATAAGAAATATTTATATATTAATAATAATGAAAACTATCACACCAATCTTATACAGAGTCACTTATGACTTGCGTAAAGGTCCCATGACATGCTATTTTATGTATTCTTTAATATAGGTATTAGTGGGCAACTAACACAGTATTCAAAGACGTTCCCGAAATTCAGCCGTGGTGCAGAGTTACAGCCACTCCGAGCCAGTCGCACATTGAGCTTCCCCCAAATGCGCTGTTTCGGTGGGTGTGTAAAGGAGGAGGGTGGGGGTGTGGCCCTGAGCAGCTTGCAGCCACGGTACCGTGCGCTCTGTTTACAGTGGATGTATCGCAATGGCGAGGCGCACACAGCCTTTAGCCGTGTTCTGTAAATATTCTAGTCCTGGAGCTCTATATCTAAATATTATCATATAGCCTACACAGATATCTATATCATATAATATATATTATCACGGCCAAAAGCTGTGTGAGCCGATATTATGAATCTCAAATGACCGCGTTGGGTTCTCCGACGTTCCTGGTTCTTCAACGTCCACATCAATGTGAATACACACACTGTAACGCAAGTGTTTCTTGTCGGTTCTTTGACGTGTCTTGTATTTCCACAACGAGACTGTCGTGGGGGTTATCTGAGCCATGGTTGAGAAGGAATTGGGGGAAAGGAACTTTGGTTTGACTCGCTGAAGTACATGAACTGCGACATGCCGCCGGTTGCCGCGAGGCACCATCGCCCGGCAGCGGGCAGCCGGCAGCAGGCAGCGCGCGGTTCAGTCGACTTCAGGTTGATGTGAAAGTGGAAGAACCAGAGACGTCGCAGAACCCGACAAAGTCGTTTGTGATTCATAATATCGTCTGGAGGCGCACACAATATGTTATATGATATAGATATCTATGTATTATATGATATTATTTAGATATAGAGCTCCAGGACTGTAACGCAAGTGTTGTACACTTCCTTGTTATTTGGATAACCGTTCTGCTGTTGGTGTGATGGCGCACCCGCTGAGGGACCACCGCCGGAGGCGGAGGTGCATAAGCGCTGCCCGGCAAAGATCCCTTTCTCCTCCTTGTCGTGGTTCATGTTCTTGAGGGAGTAAAAGCCAAAGTTCCTTCCCCCCAATTCATTCTCAGCCTTGGCTGAGATAACCCCCAATACGAGTCTCGTTGTAGAAATACCAGAGACGAGAGTCCGACGTGTTATGCGCCATCACACCAACAGCAGAACGGTTATCCAAATAACAAGGAAGTGTACAACACTTGCGTTACAGTCCTGGAGCTCTATATCTAAATAATATCATATAATACATAGATATCTATATCATATAACAGATTGTGTGCGCCAGTCCAGACGATATTATGAATCACAAACGACTTTGTCGGGTTCTGCGACGTCTCTGGTTCTTCCACTTTCACATCAACCTGAAGTCGACTGAACCGCGCGCTGCCTGCTGCTGGCTGCCCGCTGCCGGGCGATGGTGCCTCGCGGCAACCGGCGGCATGTCGCAGTTCATGTAGGCTACTTCAGCGAGTCAAACCAAAGTTCCTTTCCCCCAATTCCTTCTCAACCATGGCTCAGATAACCCCCACGACAGTCTCGTTGTGGAAATACAAGACACATCAAAGAACCGACAAGAAACACTTGCGTTACAGTGTGTGTATTCACACACACACACACACACATGTGGCGCTCGCACGGTCGAGTCTCATTGGCGGGCCAACGTCTCTGGGCGGGCCAGGCAGAGTAAGGGGAGGAGCTGAGATTCCTGATGACGTCATGAGAACAGACATTCCAAATCAGCGCGCTTGAGCCTCCGTTTTTTCAAAGGCGAGCATAACAGCTAGTGCTAGTTTTACACCAAACGCAAGTTTTAGCCACTGGGGGACCATAGGCAGGCTAGGGGAACTCATATTTATGTTAGAAAACCTCACAAAGTGAGATTTTCATGTCATGGGACCTTTAACATTGATATTGAGCTGTTGTTCTCATCACTGCAATGTAAAACAAAGGATGTCATATGTGTTGAATCCCCTGGTAGACTTTTGGTTTGTGGACAAAATCATAAAGGGTTGAAAGGGTTCTTGTCATAAAGATCCATGAATGCAATTGTCTTTCTGTCTTTCCTCACATGCAGTTTGTGTGTGGGTGTTTGGTTTTGGGGTTTGTGTGTGTACAGATTCCTCGAAGATTCAGTGCTGATGTGCATGTACAATGGCGATGTACGTGTACACAGTGCTGATGTGTACGATGGCTCATTGCATTCACTCAATAATAAAAATTTCACCAGGTTATCTCATAATTATGAGATAATTATCTCATAATTACGAGATAATTATCTCATAATTATGAGATAGTATCTCATAATTATGAGATAATTATCTCGTAATTATGAGATACTATCTCATAATTATGAGATAATTATCTCATAATTATGAGATAACTGGTGTTCTGACCATCAATAGTGTTGCCAGATTGGGCGGTTTCCCACCCAATTAAGCTGCTTAGGATGGCCGTCTGCGGGTAAAAATGGGTAAAAAGGGTATTTGGGTGGGTTTTTCTGCAGATTTCTGGCCATAGAAAGCAATATAATTTAGTTAAAATTGGGCGGGATTGGGTGCTTCCAGGTGGATTTTGAGCATTTTTGGGCTGGACATCATCAGTCTCACCTGGCAACCGTGCAGTTGCACTAGTCCCAGGCTTGCTGAGGGTTGCTTTCGTGATATAGATGTACGTGCGTATGTCACGCAGCTAAAATGTTGCTTGACCATTTTGTGTCAAAAATTGTCCTACGTACGCAGCTACGCGCCTGTGGCTGCGCTGGATTTAGGAGTCCCAGGAAGGAAACCCAAACGCCGCCGTGTTTGGGTGCATGATAGAGCTTGGATCGGGTTAGATTAAATAATCTTGGATATAAATAACAATAATCGGGTTAAATAACTTCACATGTTGTGTCGGGTGTGTTTCCAGCATTCGTAGTGTTGATCAGCAGAGAAATAGTCCGCCAAGACGTTGAGGTTGCTTAGCAACCAGAGACTCTGTCCATGCAAGTGAACGGAGCATTCGAGATAATGAGATAATTATCTCATAATTATGAGATACTATCTCATAATTATGAGATAACCTGGTGAAATTTTTATTATTGAGTGAATGCAATGAGCCATCGTAGATGTGCGAGCAGTCATTCGAATATAAATGGTATAAGAATATAACATAACATGTGTACGAGGCCAATAAAGTTGCAAATAATGATAGCCCAAAAATAGTTTTCCGTGTGTAATTTTGTAGACATCCTACCATCAGGGTTTAATAATACTGTTGTTTCTATTATCCACAAACAAATGTGTAGGCTACTATATATTATTAGGTCTGTAGTAATTGAGCTTTAAGCCATTCATGAGCTAATGCCAACCAGCTTCATCGTGCATTTTTTATTCTACTCACTCATTCTACTCTACTCACATGCAGTCAGTAAAACAAGTAACAATCCACAATCTACAAAACAGTCTACAATCTTTCGTTGAAGAGAAGCTCCTGTTACTCTGCGGCAAACTGTCGACAGCTAGACCAGTTTCGAACAATAATGCGCGCATGTGCTTCAAACCGCGGTGTATTAACAGAGGGATACCTTGGGTACATCTCCTACCCTACGTAAAGCCTTACAGACAAAATAACAATTCTGGAGCTTTAAACCTGAAGGTCAGCTTTAATATAATATCAGAAACCAATTTCGACTAGTTTGTCACAACCATTTATCAAATCCATTTAATACAATTACAGTGCTGGTGTGGGGAGCTGTACTGTGGGCACCCCAGCAGAGGAGCAGAGGATCAGGGTACAGCATCCAGAGGGGGCACAGCATGGGGTCAGAGGCCTGGCTAGCAGATTGCCTCCAGCTCCATCTTGGGCCCAAGAACCATATGAAATGGGTGAATAAACCTGCTGCGTACATCGTCTGGCCCAACAAACACACAAAACCTTTGAGGAAGGAGGCTGTGAGCTGGGAACCATCAGGGTTTCTATCTAACAAAATGCACAAATAAACAAAATAAAAACGTACTGAAAAACAACAACAAAACTAACTGTCAAACTGACCAACTATTCCAAATCACGTACTTTCTAACTGACCGACCAACTTTAGCAAGCATTAAAAGGTCTTTGCCATTGGTGATATGTCTTTATTTACTGAGATACTATTCAAGGTATCTCCTTAAGCCTCAATGCGAAATACACACGTTATGGAATGAAATGATTGACAATTTCCCTGATCTGGAAATGTTAGGCAGGCAAAATGATGGGTCGGTTTGGCAGTGACTTGATAGGAACCGTTTTTTTGGGATAATATGTGCGCCATGTTCAATCAAAAACCAACCCTTGCGTTTTAGGGGAGGGGCTGGCAAAAGATGTATGCATAAAAATCGTGTTCATATGGATTTTGGTGGCAGGAACCTTTAAGAGCATTCAGAAAAAATACCTATGATACTAGGTAACTGAATACTTGGATAAGCCCATCCTGGCAAACCAAACAAGTAATTTAACGGAAATTTAACAAAGGATAAATTCCTCTATTCTTCCTTGGGTTGGCAAAAAACCCTAGTCTATGCCAGGAGCCAGGAGTGGCAGCAAGTTACATATGTAATGAATAATGTTTGGAACGCCGGTTAATATCGGGAGAATAAGCCCCCATGTTATCGAAAATAAGTCGTAATTATTATGCTTGCTTCATAACATAAGAAGGAAATGATTATGCTTGCTTCATTACGTAATAGGTGAACCAAAATGTTATACGTTGTAACATTAAAGGCAAAATGTTATTATATTATGCCCCCAGAAATTTGTTACATTATGGACTGGGGTTTCCACATTATTGCTATGGGTTTAATTACAACTAGAGGTTGATTCTAATCGTTATAAAATAACACTGTACTTGCAGCATTGCTTGCAGTTGGCGTAACCCCCCCCCACCCACCCACTCCAGCAATCTATATTAACCATGATTAACAATATGAAAAAATAAACGATTGGCCAACCCTAATCACAGATGGGAGAGTTCATTCAGATGTATGATGGGCGGATTATCTCCTGCCTAACAGTTGGTACAGTCCACGGTCTAGACCTCCTTCAAGCATTACAGTTGGTGCAGTTCACAACCGGTTTGCTCCATCCAGTTTACTGGTTGGTACAGTCCAACTTTCCCCCATTCCCCATCCCTTGGACGTCACAGAGTGATTTCACACTGTGACAGACTTTAAAATGGCCTGTAATGGCTATCTACAGGGCACATGGTGGTAAAATGGGGGCTCTTTAAGCAGGTCCGGTCCCAACCATGGGATTGTAAACGCCTCCAAAATGTCACACAGAGAACATTATGAGCCCTATCTATCAGTGAATAGACCATCTGGGGTGTTTAACAATATTATTAAAAAGGTGTTAGAGGTGTTAGAGAGGCTGAACCCAGAATGCCACGTAAGGCCTAAACCACGGAGACGGACATCTTTATCATAAACGGTGGAAAAACAACCCTGACGCAGGCCTCGCGCCGTGCGCTGATGGATCTTCAGGAAACAACAAGACTATCACGGTACACTTTCAATCGTAGCCTTGAAGCCCGACCCAGCATCCAGTTACAAAGGATGTTTCCTACATAAATAAATAGATATTTATAGATTTAAATTTCCCTGGGCAGAACACAGACAACAGTTTCTAGTGTTTAAACGACTGAAAGATTCAGACCCCCTCTGATATGCAATTTGGACCTAGGTTGATTTCAAACGGTGACCGGTATTAATAATGTCTATGTGGTGAATTATACAGCTCAGCAGCAACGACTACAAACGTAATGCTGCTTTTGTTCTGCTGTGCTGCTAGATTTGTTATTGTTTAGTCACATCAAGCACACCGTGGGGTCAGTGGCACAACAAAGAAGACGATTGTTTATTCAAAAAAAGTTTGACACTGTAGGCGTGTAGCAGTGAATCATCAACATTTTGCTGTGTTCAGAGATATAACTTGTTAGGCTGTTAGGTGTTAAAATCAGAAAGCTATTTGTATCATAACTTTGAAAGCTTAAACCTTATGTATCAATCAATTACATCAATAAATAAGGTTAAAAAAAAGAAAGAAAATAAGCCATCAACTTACTAAGAATAATAGGTTTCAAACCAATGGGATGGAATTGCCGGGCAGACCTCAAGGGAGGGTCAGGATGTTTTTTTGGGCCTGATCTAAGGTTTAGTTCAAGATTTACTGTGCATTTCCATGGCAACAATGTATTCAGCAACAGAGGGATTAACCGAGTCAGCACCATAGGTAGTATACACTATACAACTACATTAGTGGTTTAAGAATTTGGCACCATACCCGAAATAAGCTAAATATAAAACCACTGTCAAACCAACTTGTTACGTGATAGAGGAAAGAGAGGCAGAGTTCTGTCTACATTCTGACCTTGGTCTCATAAAGTAAAGATCATAAAATGTGTTATTAGTCGAACAGTTCCCCAGCCTCATCATTTGCGAGCACATCTTCTCACTACAGAGCGTATTGTGTTATCAATCCTGATAACCAGAGAAGTGGCTGGCGAGGGCGGACCCAGGGCCTGATTCAAATCCCTCAGCGTGAACAAGTGCCCTCTGCTAATTGTCTTTGGCCCATCTCGGAGCCACGGCAACAACACAGCAGTGCGTGGAGAGCCTCTCCAAAAACATAATGGTGGCTTTGTTCCTTCCCTCCCACGCCATGATGCCTTTAGCCCTGGAGGGCCTCTGTACACGAGAGAGAGCGAGAGCGAGGAAGATATAGAGAGAGAGAATGAGAGAGAACAAGAGCAAGATAGCGAGAGAGAGAGAGAGAGAGAACGAGAGAACGAGAGAGAAAAAGAGACAACGAGAGAGAGAACAAAAGAGAGTGAGAGAGAGCGAGAACGAGAGCGAGAGAGACGTAGAAAAGAAAGATTCGCTACGAGGGGGGAGAGATAGAGAACACAGCTAGGGCAGAGGAGGTATGTGGGGTTGAAGTAGGAGAGGAGGCCAGGCTACCTAGGTGGAAGTGGAGTTAAAGCGCAGCAGGGGGCTCCATGCACCTCTCCACCACTCACCATTACAGCCCTGTCTGACGCCGACAGAAAACACAGGGAGTGAGACTGGGGGCGACGTACACACATACAGCAGCGAAGAGACTGAAAACATAAAATAAAGGAAGAAAAACAAAATAATAATGTAGACACAGAGTGAATAGAGACACTAGAGAGAAACACTACGAGATAGAGACTTGCTATGAAAGCCAGAGAGCAAGAGCGCGAGCAAGAGAGCGCAAGCAACAGACAGGCAGACTGGGCAGAATACATTACAGGTGTGGTAGAGTGCCATCGGAGAGGGCCAGAGTGTAGTCAGGCTGTACCAGATGATGTATTAACATGGATGAAGGCGTCTCACTGACTCGAGGGAAGCAAGAACTTTGTATTGCCAGAAAATATAAGAGAAGCAGAACAGCCTCCTTCAAACACAGAGCAGGGAGGATGTTTGTAAACTTAATCAGGATTATTCACCGCGTTTCCAAAGCATCATGTTTAGGTTTTTCGGTTAGCCAAGGTCCATACCTGAAAGAACCTGCATTTGTTCAGTGTCTTGGTCGTGCTATTGTGCCTTCAGTTACAATACTAATGGATATTCTTCTAAAAAATAACACTGTATTCATGAGACATCCCTTCATTTCACTCCCGATGCCTATACGACTCATTCTTAATGCCTTAAATGAATGTCTTCTGATTGAATTCCTAATGAATGTCATAATACATTTCTGAATAATGCCGCACATACTCTTCATTCATGGCTAATGCTGCCAAATGCATCTCCGTGGATAATGTTCAACTTCAATAGAATAACTCCTTATTCATACGACTCCGCCATTGCTCTTGATGAAGTCCACTAAGGTGCTTCTGTAAGAGACGAGGACAGGACGTGTGAATGATGTGTGGTGACATAATGAGCCAGACGCTCTGCTATTGGATGCCAGGGAGAAGAGATGGAACCTTACACAAGGACAACTCTGCATAAAACATTTAAGGACAGCATTCATACCATTGTACCATTTAGGAAAGTGCATCTGCCTATGTTTGGGACACACCGAGTTTTACAATGTATTAGGTACAGAGAGAAACTGACACCTTTATTTGCCGTGCTTTGGAGCAGTAGACTTTAATGAAGTTATCCATTGCTTACCAATATTTAACAGAATCTTGTATTACTATTGAGCTGAAACATGTAGTACCATTTAGCAGAAGCATGGAATACCGTTTAGCAGAGTATTGTATAACTATTTAACAGAACCTTGCATTACGAATTAGCAGAATCGTTTTACGCAGTGGTGGGCCGTCAGGGCCAGCAGGGCCTTCTCTGCTGGCCCTGTCAAAATCTAAATAATATATATATTTTATTTATTTCAAAATTACATTAATTTGTGCCTAAAGCATCTTAATTCCATATTTTTTTCAATACTTACAACATAATTCCAGAAGGAAAACCTTTTTTTTTTTGTAATGCTGAACTCAGCTGAATAACGCATCACAGCTAGTTTACATGGACCGGCGGGGCCACCACTAAAAGTATTGCTACCCTTTCGCTGAAGCTGCCACATCCTATTGGATAATAAATTTGACTGACGTGTGTAATCAGCCAATCAAATGTTGATGTGTAGTAATTGGAGCTGTCAAGCGATTAAATTATTTAATCGTGATTAATCGCATTAATGTCATAGTTAACACTAATTAATCGCGATTAATCGCAAATTATTTTTCTATGCTAAATATCCCTTGATTTTTTTGTCCCATAATTCTTCTCATTTTAATTCTCTTATCAACATGATGAAGTGCATCGGCTTGCCTTGCGCAAATGATTTTTTATTGATAACAACATTGGCATATACACTGATCAAAACAGGACGATACAAAAAAAGAGCCTATAGTGCAATTAAACGACTGCTTTGAACAAATGTCATTTGAACATAGCAGTCAGGCTACTGCTTCTTTGTTTTGAGCCAAATAAAAAAAAAAAAAAAAGTTTTTTTTTTTTTTTTTAATAAAGTAATTGCGTTAATCGTGCGATAAAAATTTTAACGCCGTTAAATTTGGTTTGCGTTAACGCCGTTAATAACGCGTTTAACTGACAGCTCTAGTAGTAATAGAACGACCCCAGGGACCAGCTATATGCCGGCGCTGGCCGTCGCTGTGATGTCATCAGCGAATTTTGAATCGTTGGCGGTACAGAGTTCATAGTGAACTACTATGGCCACCGCCTTCACAGCACCTAGCGATCCTGTTTCTGATCTCCTTAGCTTGCCTTTTTCAAGGCGATCGTTTGGAGAGAAGACAGATTTAATTTCAAGAGGAAGACCTACACCGAAGCCTGATGGGCTGACCCAGGCCGGTAAAGGTTTTGTGCGGCACTTTACAAAGTGCAACTACATCCACTATGAATGGCTAACGGATAGCACCGTTCAGAACAACCTGTTCTACTCGCCGTGTTTGCTTTTCAACATCAGTGAGGGGAGCGATAAAGTTGTTGTGGTACTTTAGTTCATAACGCAATTTTTTAATGAAACACAAATAAACTGCTGGAATTTGGGCAGTAGGCTTAATGGTAATGCTTTGTGTGGATGCCGCTTAATAAGCATTATTATGCTTATCAAGCAGCATTAAATTAACCCGTTCACTACTACTCCTGTGGGCTTAATATTCTGGCTGGAATAGCTGTTGTATGTCTACTTGTATGTTTCATTGTTAATGAACTGGCGTTGCACTTGTAATATTGTCGCTATAGGCTACTGAATCCGTTGAAGTTGCGAAAGCATCCGGGGAAAATAACAATAACTGAACACTTGTTTTTGCGTCATGTTTGTGATGTGCAAACAGGTTGCGGAGGGAAACAAGGTAAGATCTGATGGTGATGCTGCATTACTCTAGCTCTGCGGTAATGCAAAATGGTGGGCGTGTGCGCTGTTGTTGTTGAGGATCAACTGTCTTGTTGTGGATGTTATGCAGTAGCGCATATTGTGGCTGTGTTGGCACTTAATATGAAATTTGTGTGCATGTCTGAGTGTTTTGGGGTTGGCCGTTGGTGGAGTTCGTTACTGAAGGCTCTGACTTAAACCCCACGGTACGCTACTGGTTTTTTACGATATTATTATTAAGGTTTTTAATACGATAATCCGGGAAATCTGCACCAGCAATTAGCTGGTTACTCAAGACCTATTAACATTCCTGGATCACTGCCGGTACGGCTGTGTTGTAAATGAAAGCAGCTACGGAAGGCCATTAGTGCAAATAATATTTTGAAGTGTTAACACACCAAAAAAGTACACGCCAACATGCATTTTCTGGTTGTGGCCAATGAGTGACCTGGAATCATGGCAGTCATAAATATTCATGATACGCTTTCTTGACTGATTTTGAACCACAACGCAAGGGAGCATGTTTTACATCAATTACTGATGTGGGCATCTAAACACGTACCAAGCACTCTTTCAAGCACCTAGGTGTACCCTAAAGAGAAATTATGTGAATGAAATTCAAACGAGAGTTATGGTTTAGATAGGGGGGGGGGGGGACATTTAAAATACTTGTTGATGGTGCTGGAGAATATTCTGTCTTTTGTAAACGTGCATTTATGAAATGTTTTCGACTAGCAACAGGATTGTGTCCTCTTCGTTCAGGATGGAATCAATCCAAGGAGCTTTTGCAAGGACATCACTAGCTTCATGCTGTAACGTAACACCCCTATAATATGTTAACATGCTAAGTTTGGTCGCATTAAAGCGCAATTTCTGAGACGTAATTTGCACTAATGCACTAATGGCACTAACAAGCAACATTGCTAGGAGAGGCACGAAATGGGCTACGTTTGTCTGGTGTAAGACGCTTTCACATAGAGCCAGCGAACCAATCACCAAAGAATCAGAGGTGCACATATTTTAATCTATGACTCTACGACTGTATGTTAGACTGTATGTTAACACAACAATGCTTTTTGGGAGATTCAAAAATATCAATATAGAGATTCGGAAATAAGGGAGCTCCTCTCCATTTGCGGTATTTACGGCAGTTGGCATTACCGCCATCCTCTGATTTGTCCCGTGGCCCAATTATTCTGTCATAGCTATGCTATAAGGGAAAGGGCACAATACAAAAAAGTTCCAGAAAGTAGTTGCATGTGTGAATAGTGCAAATCCCTTGCGGAACCTGAAAGACCATCCCAGTAATTTACTATGTCATCTATGTGTGCAAGAGGCTGTAGACATCCAGGATCAAACCCAGAACCACTAAACTATACTGCCCCCTTTATCTAGGATAACAGCCCGATTTGACAATGTTGGATAATGTAGATCAGTGCAGATTGATCCAGTTAGAGACGCTGACATGTTTGGTTGTGATTGATGTTAAACATGTTTGTTAGTGGGATCACATTAACCGATTGGTTCTGTAATAACTCTACATCTCCCTGTTAAATCAAACTGACACTATTGCCTGTCTGTGCATTATATTTCCCTGTTGTTTCATGTGTTTGTCAATCACTTAACAAAGTGCAGCATATTCAGGTTGAGGATTCCAGCTCACAAATTACAGCCGTCATACACATTTTCTAATCAACAGTTTATACCGCGATACAACCACATAGTCCCAGAGCCTGGAGCTTGCATGCAGCCATCATTAAGGCTCCATGGTTGGTTTACGTTGTTTACAATGTTCAGCTATCATTTATCAATTCCAAATGAAATATACAGAATTGCCAAGGCAAGCAACACCTAAACGTAGCTAATATCAACCATAAGCTTGGCGTAGACGTAACTGGGGCTAGTGTCAGGGTCTGCCTCAAATACACTGCATAAATCAAGTGATTTGATTATTTTCCAGTGGAGCGATCCATTTCTTCATTAGGCATACAGTCCAATACAGCTGCATTTTTTGTCAATAAATATCGCAAACTTCCGTGGTGTGAATTGAATAATATGCGGTGCGAAGCCTGGGATACACAGCCATCCCTCTCCTCAGAAATATGTGCACCGCGGACGCTTCCCTCTTCCTAAGCGCCCCCCAGTGAAGTGGAAGACAGGTCTGCTATTGGGCCCCTGGGAAATTATGGGTTGTGCACCCCAACCTTTCCATCGCATCGGCCCACACAGTCAACATGTTCTGACGGACAAAAAAAAACACACATCCGAGGAGAAATAAAAAAGCACGGTCAATAACTGATGGAGAGAGGGATGGAGAGGGATGGAAAAACAACACAACGTATGAATGAGTGAAGACGAGGTAGGTGAAGTGTTAGTGTTGAACCATAATGGAAGAAAAGGGATGGAGGGGGAGTCAGAAGAAAAAGATCAGAGGATGGATAGATTCTTAACAGTGAGCGGGAGGAACAGTAGGCCCCAAGGAGAGAGCAAGGTTTAAGTGAGTGGAAATTACTAGATGCGGACAGAGGAGCAGAAGCAGGAGGAAGAGAGGGCCAATGATGTATGATGTCAGATAAATGAGGAGAGCAAAGGCAGTACTGTACACCCACACACACACACACACACACACACACACACACACACACACACACACACACACACACACACACACACACAGTGTTCTCATAAAGCACGGACGCCTGAAGAGAGATGGTGGGTTGTGATTGCAGCATGAAGCAGTATGGCTCACTATTGATTTGGTATTAATACAAGTGCAATTGCAGGCCGACTCTACATGGAGCAATATAGAATGTTTCCCCCTGAATTGGCTGCCTTTCACAAGTCAGAGCTTAGGCGCTCAGCCATCGATCGCTCGCTGAAAAAAAAGAAAAAGGAAATCTAAAAATATATAATGTCCCGTACATGTTTCAGGAAGACGTAAACAAAAATGAGCAAACCAAACTGAAGTGTCGCTGTGTGTGTGTGTGAGATAAGAAAAATAACAAAATAGCAAAATGAATGCCTATGCTTCTTAAATGATGATTCAACATACACATTACAATAGTGGTCCATATTAGATAGAGAAACCCATGACCAACACTACAGCTTTAAGGCTTTTGGGGAAACTCTGCATTAAAGATCTAGCAAGCAGTTCACACGCTCCTTTCTATGGAATACATTCCAGGTTCTTCAGGTTGGATCGCATCGCTTGTGGACCAAGCACTTTCCCAACCAACTTTGCATGGCAAAAGAAACGAAATCATGCTTTCTGTGAACATTAAAATTTGGTAATGTAAAAAATATTTCATTAGTCACACAGAAGTCCATTACGGTGCAGCGTTAAAAGCTGGCAGGTCTGAGTAAACAACTTCAAGTAAAATTCACTATTTACTTTAACACATTTTGACTTGTTCGTTCTCCAAGACAATAGATGCGTTTTGCAATGATTACTCTTTTCTCACCAAATTATTTTAATCAGACTGCCGCTGTTTAAATGCTTCCCAAGGTAACACAATTGACGAAATAGTGGTATAGAAGCTTTGTGAAAAATCCCTGCAGGAACAGTGCGACGACCATTTTACTAAATTAGGGTTTGAACTCCAGCAGTCAGTGGAATTAATAAACATTGTGAGCTTCAAAATAACATATTAGTCCAGTTTGCACGATAGAAATATTCCATTTCCTGAACCCAATTTTAGCATTTCCTTTGTATATTATTAGATAATAACTCTTCTGTTAAAAGGAAAGGCTCGACACACACACAACCGTCTCTGATTGATTACACGTATGGGCACTTTACAAGAGATCCCCGCTTGATTCGCGCACACAGATACAGGTTTCCGATTTGCACCACATCCTTGGTTACATGATCTCTGAGAATGGGAGGAGACGTGGCGACCGTGGTGTACCAGTTTCTATTACCCTGGAAACTGCCTCACGTCAGTTTTTCCAATAGAAATGCAAGAATCTTAAGAAATATAGGCACAGTATGGCAGTGGTTCAGATACATTTGCATGACGCTCAATTAATTGATATGGGTTGACAACCGAACAACATATCAGCCAAGCACGGTCTCCCCTCGACCGATAAACCAATAGTGACGCAACAAGAAAGACCACTTGCTAATGATAAGAGTAAACAAACAAATTGAAAAACCAAGGAAATTATTAAATAAATGTGATCCATAGCAGCGATGGAAGCATCAATCAGATATCCAATCAGAAACATTCACATCCATCAGCTGTCCAATCAAAAACATTCACATCCATCAGCGGTCCAGTCAGGGACTCAAACGGAGCACAGCAGGACTCCACGGTGGAATAAATGGCTTTCTACTTCTCCCTTCAAACTGCCATCGCCTCGAGTCTGAATCTACATTAAAGCCCACAGAAGACCGTGGGGGGGTGGTGTGTGTGTGTGTGTGTGTGTGTGTGTGTGTGTGTGTGTGTGTGTGTGTGTGTGTGTGTGTGTGTGTGATGATGCAAGTTCACTGTCATCCCCCTGAACCAGCAGACAGATGGAATTATTAGAAATTGAAAACACTGTTGATCTTTTTCCAATGCATTTCAAATCACAGATTCATGAAGGAGCAAAAGTGTCAAAATGCTTTTCTTAGGGAGATAAGAGAGAGTGTGTGTGTGTGTGTGTGTGTGTGTGTGTGTGTGTGTGTGTGTGTGTGTGTGTGTGTGTGTGTGTGTGTGTGTGTGTGTGTGTGTGTGTGTGTGTGTGTGTACAAGTTTGATTCGGTTTTGTGGCTTCTGTTGACAACATTTGGCAGGGAATATAATAATGTCAGAAATGCAGCAATCTCTGACCCTCCTATGGCGAGAGAGAGAGAGAAGGAATGAAATAGAGATTCACCGAACAGAGTGGGAAAGAAAGAGCAAAACATTAGAGGGATAGAGCATACACAGACAGAACAAGCGAGAATGAGAGCAGGAGAGACAATTGCACCATGTCAGCAAGAGGCATGCTTTTCATAACAACCTAAGACAGAGAGGAAACACCTTCCCTTAACCTCCCCTTCTTCAAGAAACATGACGTGTCCCCCATTGACGCCCCACAAAAGGATGAGCCTAATTAGTGTAATTACATGACACAGTACGTCAGGACTCCGCATGAACCACTGGCGGCCTCATTATTAGCATGTACCAGGACACACACACACACACACACACACACACACACACACACACACACACACACACACACACACACACGGGGGTCAACAGTAAGACCACCTGGCCAGTAGGCAGAGGGGCCACAGCTGCTTATGAGCTAGGTCTGTTAATGCTAGCCGGCAACGTGCCCCTTGCTCCACGTTGAAGGTGGGGACATAAGGTTAATCGGTTGTTAAGGAAACACCTTAAAAAATATATGTATTCCAAAAATGACAAAGCCCTCTGGGTCTTCCCCAGCGGGCAAAGATCCATACCACGCTATAACGCAGAGACCAACTTGTTCAATAAAACCATTATATTTACCATATTTATTAAATACCTCTAATTATTTACAACATTTCTATGATAATGATATTGTAAATAGATGCTTGCAAACAGCAAAGATCCACTCTGTGTTATGTGGATTTAAAAACAAGATGATTAATTGATTCATTAATTTTATTGGAATTTAGCGAATCACAAAATGTTTGATGACCTCGAGAATCCCTGTTAAAGTTTCAGGTACAGGACACATCGTAGGGCTTATTATGTCTGTGTCATTATATAAAATGCTTATTTTACCACTGTCGCAATTGCCCTCCTGTCAAATGTTCTAATTGTTAGACGAACACAAAACGGCTACACAGCTGCTTACAAGCCTGCGCTCTCATAAAAGAGTCACCCAGAAGTTAAAGCTTAATAAAGGCAACACAGAGAGAGAAAGAGAGGCCGCACTTCCAGACAAGATCACCCAGAACTTTACTCCCCAGAACTACAATTCAAGGGACTAAAAGGTTCCCTCAGCACCTTGTTGTCGGTGTTTCCACTGTGGTGTAAAAACCTGCACAGGTAAAGCAAATAATGGTTGTTTTACATGGAGGAGATAAAGAATAAAGGACAAGAGAAACCGAGAAATACTGAGAGAAAACTATCAGTTACGACATGAGTATGCAGAATTTTCCATTAAGAATCGCAGCAGTGAAAAAGATGGATGGATTCAACCCTCAACATCGTATAGCCAGTGAATACGAGTGTATGCTCCGTTCTTCCCTCAAAATATGCTATGTATTTAGAGAATTAATTTATGATGGAGTCTTAAATGTGAAAAATAAGATAACTGGGTGGCAAAGGGCTGTCAAGTTCTGGCAGGTTGGTTGATTGGTTGTTTGATATTCACTTGTTCAAACAATTTCTCATTGGTCAGACAATCGCTTGTGTTCCTTTCATAAGGAGGGGTGTAGTTTCTGATTTAATAATTGTCTGGTTTAATAGAGAATATGGCATAACACTCCGGTTTCACAACTGTGGATTCGCCCAACTTAATGAAGACTGCTGGTTGTAGTAGTAGAAGTCATTGGTGTGGCAGCATTTTTATAAGAAGGAAGACAAAAAGTATGCAGGTATATAATCTAAAAGCATTTATTTTTTCATGTCATTTTCGATGCTCCATCAACTTTAGTGTCTAAAGCTCAATAGGCTTGAATGTCAACATATCAGAATTGGCACCTTTGCATTAATCTCAACACCATCCATAGGGATCCATTAGATAGAACACTACACAGTGGAGTGGAGTGCAGTTTTGCCAATTGAGTTAATCTAGATACCGTTTTTAATTATTTTTTAATTACCCGTTTGGCCATTTCCCATCTACAAATCAATTCGTCGCAGGGTTGGTCAAAATTCAGTCGACAAAGATTTTCTTTGGTTGACTAGAGCCCCAGTGCATTCTTTAAAGGGGACATATTATACCACCAGGTGCGAGTGTGATTAGCCTTACAAGCCGTTTCGAAAATCCGCCCCATGTGACATCACTAGTGGGCGTGTCCACCTAGATCTGTGCTGCATAGATGAGCATCGTTTACAGATTTTCGAAATGGCTTGTAAGGCTAATCACACTCACACCTGGAGGTATAATATGTCCCCTTTAATACATACACGTTTTTGAGATGTTAATTTTTATGGTTGTTTCCCTGTTAATTCGATAGCTACACATAGGCCATCTCCCTTTCGGATGAAGTTTGTATCTACAACAAGTGTTGCGGCACAACTGCACACAGTCATGTTATCAAAAACAACCTATATTCGAGTCAAATAAACATTGGCTTGTAGCACTGAGAGTTATCGAGATGAACGATCAACACAACAGAAAGCGATAATTATATGAATGTAGACCACCACTATGGATGCGATAAGACTGTCATTTAGACTTCTGCAGGTCGAAGTGAACAAGAAAACTGTAGGTTTGTGGTTGAAGATATTGAAATGGCTGAAATAAACTACGGCAAGACTTCCATTGATCAGAAATGTTCAGTGCTGCAAGCCTGATCCCCCGAAAGTTAATAATATACCGGATTAGTAATGCCTTAAACTCAGCCCTTAATTTTGAATTTGAAATTTCTGGAAAGCAGTTCTCCAAAAAGTTTGGTACCCTTAGGGTTAGGGCGCTATCACTTGCGGTCAAAGTCTAACGATCAGCCCCACCTTCCTGAGGGTTGCGCACACACAGACACACACACCTTACTGTACTTTCTGTTATCACAGCTGAATTTCAAATTTCAATGTCTAGGATTAATAAATCACCATCCAAATATAAAACAGTACTGGAAACAGTGAATACTAATTCTCCAGTGTGTTTGTATCCTCTGGATCTGGTGCAGAACACCTGGGAGTTCAACTAAGGGAGGACTTCACCAGTGGACCAGGGGGGTATACTACGAAGCACGCTGAACATAGCCAGGCATTATTTGGATAACCTGGATCGACAAATAAGAAACTCGTAATCAGAGGTAAATGGTACCACGAAGCTCACTTACGAGTGAATTTGTCAAGCCAGGGTTTCGGCTTTAGTTTTAATGCGCAAGAGCAAAAATATACTGCTCAATCATGAGCAATATATTTCAGTCAAGACGAACGGATAGTCATAATGAACTCCTATGAGGAGTTCAAGAATCAGATAACAGCTAGGGGCAACAAAGTTGCACATAATAAGGCTAGGGAGGAGTGCTGGCAAATAACGTAACCGGTCGTGTGAAAAGATTCTGCATATTGTCTATGCCAAATGCAGAATCTTTCGCTATTAATCTCAATAGTGTGATGATGATTTCAAAATGCAAAAAGCAATGTCCAACCTCTTTTATGCTATCATTTAGGGAATTCACTTTAAATACACCCTATATAAAAAATATAAATATAATATATAAATATAATTTCATAACCTTTAGTGAATAAGGATTCCATATGACAAAGAATTAGGACTTTTTAAGCTGTACATAAAGGCACATCACTTGGGAGACATACCGCGCACTCAGAAATTAAAGGATGTACTCGCTAACCAATATGCCACTCTCTCATGGGCTTTCTTGACCAGAAAGTGTATAAAGACAGACAGACCGACAGACCGACAGACAGACAGACAGACAGACAGACAGACAGACAGACAGACAGACAGACAGACAGACAGACAGTGCAAGGCTTCTTTGGGTAGCATTGCCTACATAAGGTCCAACAAGGAACATCAAATACCCGAGAAACTGTACATCTCACAAAGAATATTCTCAGGCAATGCTAAGGGATCGGATGTGTCTCTGGAGAGACCCCTGTACGATACGGGCTCCGATGTCCACGGGAACACGCACAAATGGACGACATTTTCAAAGGACGGGCTAGGAACCTGCTCCGATCTAAACCGAAAGTTAGCTGATAACCTCCTCCCGACAAGGTTTGGTTGGCACAATAGTGATACAGCAAGGCTAAAAGAGAGCGACTTTCATGTCACAGCTAACCAAGGCTTTGAGCGCAACCTACTTCGCTAACCCACTAATCGAGGTTCGTAGTAGACCTCACAGGTGTTGAATACAGATGTCCCAAGTGGTCAGGTAGCCCAGCATGGAGGATAGCCAAGCGGTTGGACTCCAACCGACCAACAACAACTGCTCTGGTTCAACGTAGGGCTCTACGGTATGGACTTAAATGTATAGCACGGTATGATTTGAGACATAGACGGTAACGGTATTATATCACGGTATGTTCATTTTTGTCTTCTAATTTCGACACAAATGCTTTTGAAGGGGTAAAACACTGTTTAGGCAGCCAAATCTTTTCTCAAGTTACTTCCATCTCTGAAAAACACTAATGTTTAATAGTATGGATTTCTTTCTCCACTTGCTCGCGGATCTTGGCGTATAGTTTAGGTATCTCAGTTTGGCTGAGGTGTGTGCGTGCAAATAACGCGTACCTGGGATCGAGTGTTTTGACCATCTCTTTAAAGCCCTTTGTATCGACATTTTGAAAGGGAACCATGTCCTTGAGACAGGTAAACAGTGACGGCTTTTTTCTTATCTCGTTCCATTGCTGACTGGCTTTGGAAAATGCCTGCGGAAGCGATGTCTGAGATGCAGAGGCCGCTTCACGCTACCAGTGTCTGTCTCGTACGGTAAGGAATGAGCTCGTGAAGGGACGATTGCGCAATTCTGCTGTGGCGACAGCACGCAGGCACGCTTGGTGTGCGCCTGCGTGCTGTCGCCACAGCAGAATTGAAAAAGGAACTACGTTTTGTGACCATAATTTCAGTAGTTACGCACAACTTTACTTTTACATGAAAAAGTAGTTACGTTACTGTATTAATGCAGTACTTACTATGTAATGCGGTACACACAACACTGTCTACTGTCTAGCGCAAATTCACACCGGTGTACTTTCTATACCGTTTATACCGTACACCCCTAGTTCAACCCATAATGAAGACTAGACTAGGAGTCAGGCTTCACCTTCATATAAACCCTGTTCTGCCCATTAACTGCCTAAATGCACACACACACACACACACACACACACACACACACACAACTGCACAGTATACACACTTCCAACATTAAACTGACACTACCCTTAAAACACAAACACACTGCACACACTCTGGAACATGACATTTATTTGCATTGGAAATATGACTTAAACCTCGTCCGTTGTTGATATCAAAAGCGACTGCTTCGTAGGAAGCTTACCCCCTCTTCCATGCAATGTTCTAAGGGCTAACAAGCATTCCGTAGAATTCCCTTTGGTGGACATACACAGATGGATATAGTGTGAATCCTCTTGTTTGGATGTGGGTAAGACAGACATAAGCCAATTTCCGCAAAAGTTGGTCCGTTTCTTTGCACACACACACACAATACCATTAAACACACACACAAGCCTTAACACTGGCTAATGGAGCCGGCTAACGGTAATACCACATCCCACCTCCGCTCCATCTGAAGTAATAGACTAGAGCTAGCAGAATGAGCTATCGATCCGCTCCCCTCTCCCGCAGCAAAGACTAACCACAATATAATAATACCACGTTTTATCCCCAGGATGTGTTACAGCGATGAGCCGGTCTCGGCCATTAGGAAGACGTGCCACGGGGATAGGGGAGGACAGGGCAGCTGCACGCGTCCCAGTAAACATTCAAGGGGGACATTCCCACACGTTCTGCTGTGGTACGGGTTTGGTGGACGGCAGGGCTAGATGATGTTGGGAGAGATGAGATTTCCGTTGCTATGACAACCTCCCGTGGCGTTGGGCGTGTAAGCGCCCTTGGCGTAACGTACCACACAGGTGGTTAGTTATTCACTCAGGCGGAGGTAGTTGCTATCTAACCACGACGCTGCGAGAAAATACCTCCGATAAATAGCTCAGGCACCTACATCGAATGGAATTCATGAGTCCATGATTAATGCCAATAAAGGTTTTTCCAATGAGACAAGGTACGGCTTGTTTGGTGAATTACAGCACTGTAGTGTGTGTGTGTGTGTGTGTGTGTGTGTGTGTGTGTGTGTGTGCGCGCGCGCGCGCGCGCGCGCGCGCGTGCGTGCGCGCGTGCGTGCGTGCGTGCGTGCGTGTGTGTGTGTGTGTGTGTTATATCGGGAGGTTATTCATTCATGAACAACAGATCCACCTTGTAGTGTTTCATGTTCAAGGAGAAGCAAGGTAGAATCATTTTCAAACGACACCAAAAAGAAAAAAGATTAATGCTTGTTCCAAGGTCACAAATAAGAAATACAACACTACAAAGACAACTAAGGCAACAAAACTGGTTCAATCAATATGCATAGTATCAGGGCTGTATAGTGAGACACTTGATTGCACATGCTATAAAAAATTATTGCGTTAGAAAATACACACATGTGGCTGCCATTCTTTCTCTTAAATTCTGCAAAAAAAACATTACTTTTCTTATGCTGGACTAGTGCTCACCACTTATTTCAGCAATGCTTCATCAGAAAAATATTTTCCAAGGGTCTACTCCTCAATGAAACTTCTAAAAAAACGACCTTTCCTGGTGATCTCATTAACCGAACACTACTACGAACAGCTAGCATAGAAGCTACAAGATATTGAACGAGTCAGAAATAAAACCAAACTAATAACTAAAGAGCGTTGCCTCAACCAGCTAGAATATTGTCAGCCACAGAAAAATAATTTGAGGTTAAGGAGTAATTTTTCGCCACAGCATCTTAAGTTAGCCCATAGTCGTTGCAATGACACTTTTGTGACCCGATGCACCAGGCAAGAACACAGGTCTGATGTCCACACTTGACACTTAAAAGAGAAAGCTGTGTCACCAGATCAGTGTTCGGGTTTCACTCTCTCTTCAAAAGATCTTCACACCCTGAATACGTGATGTGATGCAGGCAACTAAAGAAGAGATCGTCAGTATGAGTGTGCCTATCTGTGTATAGATGGCCAGGAGAAGGTCGGGCAGCAGCGACGACTGCTTACGACTGCTCATTGAAGACTGGAAACCCGTGAATTAACTTGTCTGACAGCAATTACTTCATCACACTTGTGCAATTGGTTAGTCAATTAGAGTGTCACTATGCTTTATGCGTCTACATATCTTTAAAGAAATTCAACAAAAGAATTACACAAAATATTTATGTAGCATGAAGTTAAACATTCGATTGATATATTGTTGACTGACAAGCTCCCCTATACCTTACAACAGCAGCCCGACTTTTTTACGCCAAGTTGCGGTACTATGTCAGACAATATTTCTTCGAACCACACAGTAGGATCAAATTAGGTCATATTGTTTACTTTAAAGTATAACTTTTTCACTTAAAAGTCACATAAAGCTGAAGCAAATGAAAACGATGAGCAGCATGGATCATGCATTGCACGCCGAGCGTGTAGACGTGGAGATGTGTTGTGGCAGGCATACGATTGGTTAGCATGCACCACGGTCAACCCCTGTTCTTTTTCCAATTAATTAACCAAATGCCTTTTTCTGAACAAGCTCGCTTAATCAATGATTTGTGCCGTGTTCCAATACCCGTACTTCCATGAGTATACTTAAAGGAAGTACACTATCTGCACTATCCGTACTCACTTGAGTATGCTAATTTTTCAGATGCGAGTGCTGTTCCAAATCGAGTACTCTGTGGTGCACTTACTGGAAATGACGATCACGACTGCCGCCGTGGCTCCTCCCCCGCAATAAACATCCCGCTTTGAACGGTGAACTCTTTACACCTAGCAGCTATAAAAAGCTATAAAAACTACAAAATGACTTTAAATGCAGGCTATGTGGAAAATACGCCGACTTTGGCTCAGCCTGGCTCCGCCTCTTCCGCTACGTAGCTAAGATGGCTGCCGTTGAGTACGGGGAGTGTCCTTCGATCCACACTTCACGATTAGCCCGTTTTGAGTACGGCATCCGGGTCCTTGAAGTATACTTCTTTTCGCCGGATCTGAATTGGAACGTACTACGTACTCAAATTTTGGCTAGTAAGTACGGACAGTACGGGTATTGGAACGCGGCATTGGTGTTGAACGAGGAGTTGAACGAGGAGTTACATTCAAGGAACCAGAGCTATTAAAAAAGGGGAGCAGTCACTGTTGCGCTCTATAGTTTGTCCCTCTTCTTTTATTTATTTCAATATAATTGTTATTAGTAGGCTATTATCATTATTATACATTAGCTTCCCTCATCTCAACATTCAAGGGCAAACTAAAAATGCATTTCTCAAATTGTGTTTAACGCTCCTGTATGTGATAACAAATTGTATTTGTTATTAATACATGCCCTGCATGGTGTATCAGAGTTTAATCTGCCTATTTTTGTTGACTGTAAGGCAATCACAAACGGCAATTAATATCTGAAACAATAAACAAAATGACACGACCACCGAGAACAGATGCATGATGGGTCCAATGTGCGCGCAACGTCAACACGATAAGACTTTCCTTTTGGGGAACAGATTTCGAAGAAACAAAGAAAAACGACAAGGACAAGGGCATGAGTGATGGAACAGAATTCTTTACATTTAAATTCAACGACTTTCTCCCATCGCACTACCCTTGGCTGCCTGAAGCGCTTTCCATCAGTGTGTGTGACCCGCATCTAAAAATATTATAGGCTAAAAAACATTATAGGAAGTTATTTGCAAACAGAGGGAGAGGACAGCCCCCTGCGACTGTCACCCAACCAGACAGATGCAGCGCTGGCCCCCGGCCGAGAGGCATCAAAGGAAGGTGTGTGTGTGTGTGTGTGTGTGTGTGTGTGTGTGTGTGTGTGTGTGTGTGTGTGTGTGTGTGTGTGTGTGTGTGTGTGTGTGTGTGTGCGCGAGACAGAGACCAAACAGACAGACCAGGAGGGACAAAGACAGACAGACAGGGACAAATAGGGACCAAGACAGACAAACAGACCGACAGAGGGGACTGTGTTACATATTAATAGCTCCCCCCAGTGGGCCGCTGTGGCTGGGGGCTGTGAGGGCACCACGGGGGGGGGGGGGAGCTTCACGGAGGACCGCCACATCACAGATGAAAAGCCGGTGCCCGACAGGCGGGACGGGGACCACATGAGGTGTGGATGTATTTATTTAAAATAGTAAAGGGATTAGCACGGGGATCTTTTTAGAGTTCTGCGGGCGTACCTGACTGGGTTGCTGGTGAGAGACACACGCAGTGAGTCCAGACAGGCCAGCAGCCGTTCGTCCATCACCCCCGACTTCAACTCTCCCAGGAACTCCTGCGGTGAGATCTGGTGGCTGCTCCGCAAACTGCCCTGGAGGGGGAGAGTGGGGGGAGGGAGGCCGGGAGAGAGGGAGAGGGGAGGGTGAGACAGCCAGTTAAAACACAATCCCACACTGACATGAATAATACATACACAACTTATCAAGCAAAACATTTTCACGTTGAATACAACCTCATGCATTAAAAATCATCTGAAAATGTATGTTGTTAATAGGGAATAAACCATTTTGTCATGAATAAATATCAAATCCGTTTTGATAAAGTCTGTCAACTAAACACCAATTATAAAAAAAAAGATCTCAAATGAAACAACACAATATGAAAATCCACAGCAACACCACTACAGAGTCACTAAATTAATCCCACTTTCATCAAGCAAAAACTGGTGCTCTCATTCAAATCTCTTTCAATCAAAGTTCTGTAGCCAGATCATTTCTGGAAACATTATGGGCCCTATCTTGCATCCAGCGCAATTGAATTTCTACACTGACGCATGTGTCGTTGCTAGTTTGCAACTGGCGCAGAGCGTTCTTTTCCCTCCACCGCCAGGTGCCTGTAAATTAGGGAATGATCTTGCACCCCAAGGGGCGGTTCGGCGAAAGGAGGAGGCGTGTTCTGGCGCAAACGTTCCCTGGTGCTATTTGGCAGTTTCAGGAAAACAAATCCACCACAAACCAGGAAATACCTGGTTTAAAGTCAGTGGCGCGTTGTTCAGATGCCATTTTAAGGGCGCATGCATAATGTTGCTTGTGCACCTCGCGCATACACTTTGCTTCCCTCATCTACCTAGCCACACATTCTTGGTAAATTATTTAGGAAAGAACAGCTGATACAGCGGTAATAAGTTGTACTTTTAAATCAATGCATCAGCAAACACATATTTTCTAAACACACACCGTACAGCAAACACATATTTTCTTGACATAGACATCGTGTACAAGCCCATAACTTTTAGGATTGATGAGTATTTGATCATGAGAAAACATTGGTTTACCACGAGTGAGAGTTAAAAAGAATGAATGAATGCGGGCGCACGTGTGTGTGTGTGTGTAAAATAATTCATGAATGCGGGCGCGCGTGTTTGCGTCCATCCGTTTAAACACACGCAACCTAAACACGTAACGCATAATACAGTCCATGGCAATGTATATTAACGGGGGGACACATGCATATTAGGAACACGAGTCGATAACGATAATGCATACAACACTGGTACGAAACAATGTTTGTTAATGTATTGCGTATATCATTAAATAGAACCACAGTTACCGCATATCATATGTGTGTTAAGTTTTCTTTGCAGAAATTTATTTGAGGTCTCAGTATTTCTGAAGTTGTGGAAGAAAACGCTATTCACCACATGTGAGGTCAACAGTGAGGTCGTCCTTCCTCACACATCGTTACTGGTTCCTTAAGATCAACTAGGAACTAAATAAGCTAAATTATACGACACGTCAACTGCACATTATAAAGATCACTGAATTTGTGAGGTTAGTGGGCACTGAAGCACAAATCGTAAAAATGCAAGCACCAGTTTACAGACCCAGGGCGTAGTCACCAATTGATGGAGTACCCGCGGCGGTGGGTAGTACCTTTCGCCAGTGCGATGAAGCCCAATAACCAGCCAATTTCCTCAGACTCCTCCTCTCTCCAGGAGTAAGCTTTTGGTCAGTAAATACCCAACAAAAACCTTGCATACGACCGTCTCACCTCCGGTGTGTTTTAGGATTTAAGCAGAGCGCCAAACCCCCTCCAGCCTGCCGGAGGGGAGTGAATAAGCAGCCAGGCCTGTGCTACCCTTCAGCCCGACAGCACGCCAAGTCCCTTAATTGGCTCCCAAACCGCTAAATGTTTGACACTGCTGGTGTATTGTAAATAACACGCGGTCTCGGCGGGGGAATGGGGCTCCCACACCCAGGGCAAAGCAAGCCAGAGATGGCTTTAAGCACGGCACTGAGGGGCGAGGAGCTGTGATCCACGCTTTGATTTGATTAGCCATCCCATCACCGGGATACTGGACCACGCCGTGTTGGGCTAACAGATTAAATGGTTGTGAACTCAATGAGCCACCGTGACAAACATCACTCAATCTAAAGCAAGGGCAGCTTCTCTTCATGTTCCTCTAAAATACACCAGATATAAACAGATAAGTAGTAATAACAATATCATAATAATGATAATAATTCAAATGTCAGGCACACATCAATTATTGAGCAGACATTTAAAGGTATAGGTCAGTGCCACCACTCAAAAGGCCATCCAAGCCCCTGGTATCCATGGAGATCGGTCAACCACTCGGCTAATTGATCAACACACACGTTCTACATTAAAGACTTGTCTAATTATGATCGCATGGATACTTGCTATAGATTCACACAGTTCTATTAACCGGATAAATGTTGTTCTGGTAGTGGGAAAAGATCAACTAGGAGGAGTAGAGTGTGGTTGTGTGTTTATTGATTTCATGCTGGAGTGGGTACTTCTTGTGTTTACAGACCCAGCAGTTGCATCGAAAGGCCATACCCACTGGACCAGTTTCATCAAAGGTTTCAGGAATCAAACCACATTACTGTTTGAGAGGATAAACAATCTGTTATAAGCAAAAAAAAAAAAAATCTCACAAAAGATTATCCTGCGCACTCCACGCCCCAGATGTACACACTCTGAAAACAAGTTCAAGTTAGAAACAGACGAGGAGTCGGCAAGACACGATCTCAGTGGAGGCCGGGCTGGCGCTTTTATTTTGGCTCAACAAGGAGATGAGTGTTGAGACCGTGCGGTCCTCCAGAGAGGAGAGACATCGATCACCACAGAAACATGTCCCAGAACTATAGAATACATACAGTTAGTGACGATAGCCAGCATCCAGGGGAACTACAATAGTTAGGAGGGAGGTCGGCATCCAGGAGAACTACAATAGTTAGGAGGGAGGTCGGCATTAAGGAGAACTACAATAGTTAGGAGGGAGGTCGGCATCAAGGAGAACTACAATAGTTAGGAGGGAGGTCCACATCCAGGAGAAAAACAGTAAACACTGAGTTGGTGAGGATAGCCAGCATCCAGGAGAACTACAGTAAACACTGAGTTAGTTGGAATGGCCAGAATTCAGGAGAACTACAGTTAACACTGAGTAAATGGGGATATACAGCATCCAGGAGAACTACATTAAACACTGTGTTAGTGGGAAAGGCCAGAGTCCAGGAGAACTACAGTGAACACTTGGTTAGTGAGGATGGAAGCCAGCAGCACCCAGGCAAATTACAGTAAATACTGAGTTAGTGAGGATAGTCAGCATCCAGGCGAACTCTGAATTAGCAAGGGTAGAATACGATGATAGAGTGGCTGGTTTCTGCATCTCCAGAGAATAAAATGTTTGGCAATTTACTAGCACTTTCTGGTTGAAGGCTCCTCGTGGGACACTCTGGTTGGTATTCGGTGTGTAAACTTGAAATATGAAACTTCAGTCGCTGGTCAATCTATACATGTGCATTCCCTGATTCTGAATGTAAATTGGGTGGAATTAGCCTAGTATGAAATGACCCCCACTCTGTATTGAAAACTGAGCCGAAAACCGATGAGCATTGAATTCATGAATACGTTCATCAGTTTAGCTCTGTATTCCCTGAGGCTTTCACCAGCTGGGAGCAGAAGTTATGTAAACAGACAGATTGGGTTAAGAGGTACAGGTGTAAGTCCTGGAGGAGCTGGAATGCCAATCAACCATGGCTCATCTTGTGTTTCAAGCACCCAATAAGAGTATCAATCCAAGAAAAACATACAGGTTTAAGTAATGCATGTGGAAAGTGTGTGGAAGACACTTGGAATACACAAACTAATTAACTGAGGATGCGACCTGCAATTTGTCCTATATATCATTGCAAAAAATGCTTGAACATTTGATTCAATAAAAGATTTGGATTGACTGATTTGTATTCCCAGAGACTACAGATACTAAGCATTGCAGAAGTTACTGTGCCTACCAAAATTTATATTCTCATGTTCACTAGTCCGTATCAAGTCCGTGCAACATATCCTTAGACTAGGTAATGAACTACAATCATACTCATACCTTAGTGACTCCACTTACATTACCGTACAGTTTATTGTATTAAATTATAAAACTCGTCCCATTGTGAGGCAATGGGACGAGGGACAAGGGTGGCATCTTAACACGATCGATACACTATTAAATGGTGGTATGCAGAACTGTAGGAAGGCCCACTTTTCAGAGATATTGCAAATAAAATGTAATGGATGCTATTTAGCGGCTAAGTAGGTAAACATACAGCAACTATCGCCATCAGCGATGCTCTCTATATGATAGATCTGTATGTGCAGTACAGCAGCATTAGTAGGAGTCCAGGGCTACAGATGATGGAGTGCCTCTAGATTTTCCTCCATTTTGTCCCAACGTGTCTCAGCACTTTTATGGAGACAAGATGCATCTCAAATAAAACAATGTATGAGGTGAATTATTGTGACGGTAGATCAGCCACATGTCAGTCCATGTTTAATGTGCAGTAGTAGGCAATGAATTTATCTTAGATAAAAGGAAAGAAAGAAATTGGGAGAAAACTAATTTAGGAGCCTGAAAATCACCCTTTGGTTGCAGTCTTTACAAATGTAATATTATAATTAAAAAAGCCAATGAAATACCCTTTCAGTTACTAAAATAATGAAGGGAGGGGGGTGAAGTCTAGTGGTTAACTACCATCGAAAAAAGGTTGAGGGTTCCAACCCCATGGTCTGCTATATTGCAGACTTCAGCAAAAGGACAAACCCTTCGACCCCACCTGCTACTTAAGGACATGCAACTGAATTCATTGCAAGTGGCTTTGTTTCAAAGCATGCGATACATCTCTAACTGAAGAGGTAGTAATAGTTCATAGACTTAATAATGAAGCTAACCAACACGATGTCAAGCTAAAACAAAGCCACTATCTGTATAACGATCCAAAGCATAGCCAACGTAAGATCCAAAGACAAATGCAAATATTTGTTTGTTTCAGGATTTACACTGAACAGTATCTAAATCTTCCACGTCTTAAGTTTGTATACTAAACAGCCTTTATTTGGCCCTCAAAAACCACCTAGAAATATAAAGCATGGAGATCATTTCTAATTTATATTTGGGGTTTATATTGAATTCTATTTTCCATTGTAATTTCTCCTTCATTATTTTTTTGCGTTTTCGGAGCAAATGTTTATTTTTCATGGCACGAAAGCCATTTTTAATTGAACTGAGTTGAATTGCAGAGACTGAGCAGATGGAGATGGTAGCTGTGGATGATCCTAGGGGTGGAGGAGCCTAGCCAGGACCCTGAGAGAAGATGTACACAGGAGATCTCAGGCTTCAATCGAGGCGAGCACGGAGCCAGCTCACGTTCACAAGCCCTCTGGTTGGGCTACCGAGGAGGGTCTAGGAGAGGTCATGAGGCTCAATATCAGTAGTGGTCGTTTTTCTAGGTTAATTTCAGAATAATAAAGATGAATTAGAATGTATTTTTTTTTTCCCCACAATGTAAAAATCTGTTTAGTACGGTAAGCATATTTGCTGGTTTTCCTTTCAGTGATTAAAACTGTACTTGTTGTGAGATAAACTTGGCAAATTGAATATTTGCCATGTCAGGGGGGCTATACAAAGGTTAGCACAAGCATTGGTTCGCCGGAGATGCCAGACATAAACAGCTCTGACAGGAACATGGAAATCATTGGCTGTCTGCAGGACCAAATATGTTCAACCTTTTTGTTCCACTGCTGGGGTCTACACAGGGCAGAGACCTCTTCTGCAAAACATAGCCAACACTGCCACTAAGAGGACGGTGAAAGCGTAGCACGGCCAACCAGAGCATCTGAAACCACAGGCTTTCAAGCATTGCTGCTGTCAAACAGGCACACTTTATACCTTAAAGCTAAGGCAGGAGAGAAGGAAAACAGGGAAGATGGCCATATAAGGAGATTGCCCAGTGCAAGGAGAAGAGGAAGAAGTAGACATGGAAAAGTCCAGAAAACAGTTTTTCATCCAAAATATTGCTTTGGTTTTACATATACATACATATTACATACTATATTCACAACTGTCTGCAGACAATTCTGATCTTGCCTTACTCCCTGGGATGAAACATTTAACAGTGCTCACATAGCACATTGCAACATATATCGCTATTTCCATATAGCACAAAACGATGGTACACGTTGGTTAACGTTTGAATGCATGTACTTTCTTAAGGCTTTCTTGGCATAAATTAGACCCTAACCACGAGAAGGCCAGTGGATGACTTTTTGGAAATTAAAACTTTTGCTACGATGAACGAACAAGCAGTAATATGGTGTGGATGAATTGGGCTGTGTTCTCCTGGGCAGTGGGAGCCGTTATGGGTGAATTGCTGGTAGCTCCTTCACTCAGAGGAGTGTAGAGGTGGAGGACCAGGAACAGGCCTTGACTATAATCAGGGACAGCAGCCATCATAGTCAGAAACTGTTTACTCTGCTACCGTCTGGCAAACGGTACCGGAGAATCCGCAACAAAACCACCAGGATCAGGGATAGCTTTTTCCACAAATCACAAGACATCTGAACCGGCACACCATGCTCCAATACAAATTACCTGCATTGATGAGGAGGGCTTGGAAAACGAAAACATATCTGGTAGCAATGACTGTGACTCACTGCCTGATTTTGTTGGGCATTTGACAAAGAAAGAACTTGGACTGAACTGAACACATTTACATGAGGGGAGTGGAAAATGAATTGTGCTGAAGGGGAACCTGTTTGGACATAATAACCGCCTCTCCTTCTATATTTCGGGGTTTATTTTTGCAACCCGTTTGCAATCGCTAGGACGCCGGCGATTGTTTTCAGTGATTTGAACACTTCAAATTTACTATTCACAGCGACGGCCGTCTGGCCGCTCTGCCGCTACCGAACGCCACTCAATTCTTAAACAATAGCCATTTTATTGTTATTGGACATGGGATTGCCAAGCTGCCCAATATTACGGTGCCACCACTGGTGATTTAGGCCTATGAGAAGTCAATTGAACCACATAAACACTGTTATTTAACCACAACCAATAAATGAGTAGAAGAGAATGATGACAGAAACGTGTAGCATACTGTTAGCCATATGCGATGGCAACACAAAATATTCTAGTGTGTCCAAAGCTGATTGATTAATTCATAAAATCAAGAGATCCAACTGCATTTTCAACAAAGCTTCAAATTTAGAAGTTATTAACCTTCAATTAAATTCTTTAGGGAAAGTTTGATGAATGTCAAACATGGAAAATCACCAACCTATTTTCTGGCATAAGCCATTTGACATCTCCTTGCTTCCACTGTGTTACCATGAAGCTGCAAGCACATTCCATGTCGGCGTCATACAGGATTTTTTTACAAGCGATTCACACTATGGAAAATAGACTATAGAATGTGAAGAAAGAACCTTTTTCTTCATTCAGACTTACTTGAATGAAGGACCAGAAACCTGTTCTGTTGAAGTTCTGGAAATTTCCCAAAGGGGATAAAAATATGACATTCTCCTCTGTCAAACCTCACTAGCACCTAAGCTTATGCAGCTCTCGACACCTAAAGCGGTGCAGTCAGCGCAGGAGCCCTTGGTGAGGCAAGGCCATGGGGAGATGGGAGGGTTGGAAGCTAAGTGAGTAAATGGAAACGGAGCGTCTGAGCTCCTCAGCTGGGAGTCCGTGTGGAGAGGCTGGAAGGGCCTGGCACAGTGGGCCCCGTGAGCTGCTGTACCGGCTCCGTTACTTTGTCTGACCCCTCCCTGCCCAACACCCTGCCAACAACCACCGAAGGCCCAGCGCTTCACATCAAACAACATCAGCCTCATTACCCAAGCCTCCCGCCAACCAGAACAGGCAGGGAAGATGAAGCCTTGCATACCGACAGCACCCACATACACACAGGTCATCCTTGAAGCATGGAAACCTGCCGCCCTCTTCCTCTTCCCCTCTGACATGACACTCGATTAATCCACGATTAGAACCCAATACATTCAGTTCCTAATCAGCAATGGGCCATTCATCGCAAAGATCGTGATTTTTTTAAGATACAATTTACCTTGAGATTTTGTATTGTAATTTGGTAAAGGTTTTTATTACACAAGAAATTTTAATACATGTACATATTGTGATTCTTGTCACATTTGACATTTTTTAAAAGGAAACAAAAAATTGAATGCATCATCAATAAAATATTTAAAAAGGTCCCATGGCATGAAAATCTCACTTTATGAGGTTTTCTAACATTAATAGTTCCCCTAGCCTCCCTATGGTCCCCCAGTGGCTAAAACTTGCATTTGGCGTAAAAAGAGCACAAGATATCAAGCTCGCCTTTGAAAAAATGGAAGCTCAAACGTGCTGATTTGGAATGTGGCGCCATATGTCGTCATAAAGGGCCAAGCTACCTCCCCTTTCTCTGCCTTGCCTGCCCAGAGAATTTGGCCCGTGCGAGCGCCACATGTGTGCGTGTGCGTGTGTGTGCTTGTGAAAACACACACTGTAACGCAAGTGTTGTAAACTTCTTAGTTATTTGGATAACCGTTCTGCTGTTGGTGTTATTGCACACGTCGGTTCTCACGTCTCTGGTATTTCCACAACGATACTGTAGTGGGGGTTATCTCAGCCATGGTTTAGAAGGAATTGGTGGAAAGGATATGGATATCTATTTATTATACGATATTATTGAGATATAGAGCTCCAGGTCTCCCGCCGGAGCACCCAGAGTGTCCTAGAATATTTACAGAACACGGCCAAAGGCTGTGTGCGCCTCGCCATTGCGATACATCCACTGTAAACAGAGTGCCTGTCAGCAAGCTGCTCAGGGCCACACCCCCACCCTCCGCCTTGACCCGCCTCTCTCCTCCTCATTGGCATTAAAGCTACAGACGACAAAACGGCGTGTTTGGGGAAAGTTCAATGTGCGACTTGCTCGTAGTGGCTGTAATTCTGCACCAAGGCTGAAATTCGGGAACGTCTTCAAATGTGTTTGGGGCCCACTAATACCTATATTAAAGCATCCATAGAGTAGCATGCCATGAGACCTTTAAAAAAAGAAACTCCATCTTAAGGGACATTCCCAAACATGCATAACTCTTTCCATCTGAAGAGACTTTGGCAAACTTAAGTGGAACTCTATCGGAAGAGAAACTCTTAGGGGCTCTAGAGGTTACATATTACCCTGAAATCTTTTTTCCCAAACAGTAAAAGCTGTACCCTACAGCTCTCCACTTCACTGCACTACCCAAGCACTAATTTTTAGCAAGTAGTCGGAGAAGAGAGGAAACGCCCCTGTGGCTAATGAGACGAGCTGCTAACGAGGACGCGAGCGCTGTACTGGAAAAGCCAACAAGCTCCCCCTCTCTCATAATCCTCAGGTCACCATGTATAGGAGCTTTTGCTTCCCTCTGATGAGCACGCTGCTGCCCGCATACGGCTCACAAGCCCTGGCTCATTTGACCTCATCTTTTATCCCGCAATCCTGCTGGAAAAGTGCAGTTGCCCCCCCCCCCAACTTTGCAGGGATTGCTCTGTAAATTAAATTGAGAAAATATAACTAATGCATATGCATGCTATTTGAAATTCGGTAGCTGGGACATTTTCTCCAGCCGCACAGTCAAAGTTTGGCAACATGGCACTGTGTAATCTGACTCGAGAAATGCGATCAGATCACGCAACCTCCCTCCGTGAGATCCTGTCCTTAGCGGAGAAAGTGGCAATCATCACCGATGCTTGGAAAGCGTTGATTACGGATTGATACGTGAACATTCACTTTTTTACTGACTGGGTTGTGCAGAGTGCGATCCTGCAGACCCGCTCAATACCAGAGAGGCACACTGCGGAAAACATGAATTATTGTTTCCAAAAATGTATTTAAAAAACAAAAATATCTGTTTGTGTGTGTATGTAAATTTTATGCTTTTTATATCTTAAACAAAAAGGCGCGCACCATCAATATCCGAATTAAAGAAAGTTAGTCGGCTTACGCCGACACATTTTGCCTGTTGTAAATGTACATGACAGTAAAAAGTGCAAACACCGCGAACACCACCACCGTCCTATGATACTTTCTACATTTGAGTGCAAAACACCCAAGTATTACAGATGCGTTATTTATGCATTATTTATATGAAACCGTGAAGGGTTTTATGATAAACCGCGTTGATATCTATCCAAAATGTATCATCACCGTGTCAAATTAAACCATCATAAAAAATCGTGATAATAATTTCTCTGTGGTAAATCAACATCAACCAAAGTTAGCAACTGCTTCCCGGACACAGGCACGGAGGGACAGCATGCAACGCAAGTTTGTTCAATGAAAAACATGACCAAAGGCAGTGACAGCGCCCCAGAGATTTCCCAGCCATGGAAAAGGCCCTCTTATCTGTAGTGTGAACCAAGTGCAGATACCTCAAGGTTGTGGTGGTGGAATATGGCACGTGGTGCCATATTCAATGTTTAAGTCATTCCAAAGTGTCCGGTTAAGTTCAAAATTGTATATTGGGTTCTACCTGTTTGTGATTTATCAAGTTCATATTTTCAACATTGGATTGTATTATCATAATATTTATACAAAGAAAAAGTGTATAAATACTGATAACACTGATCAATTGTCATGATAATCGTGATTCACAATTTTCATTCAGTTTCTCTCTCTATTTCACAATTAGAAAAAAATCCTAAACTTGTATTTACAACCCAAATTTATTTATTTGTTTATTTAAAAAAGGGAAGATGCACATCAATTGAAATTTTTACTTTACACTCAAAATGTAAATGTGCCAGAGTTAGCAAAAAAGCAAATTTTCATCCGCAGTCCCATCATTCCAACCAAGGCGAAAGAAAATAAGACTCTTCCCTCCATTTGTATTTACTGTGGCTTCAAACGTTATTAGTATTCCGTGTTCATTTCATTAACACACATTCCATTACCATACCTATCTTGTAATTATAAGATAACAAATTTATCATAAGTATTGAAATGCAAAATCAAAATGACGGTTGCGTCTTTTTTTTTCCATTAAGGTAATTGCTTTGCAAAAGGGAGCTTTCGCCTGTGGCAAACTGACAAGTAAAGAGTAGTTTGCTGAGGGCCATCTTACCCTAGACAATCTCAGATGTATTGAAGGCCATCGCATTAACAAGAGAATGAAGCAGAGCGTGGGGACTCAGGTAAGGGTGCAGATGGGCAGGAACACACAGGCAGATGTAATGATACAGAGCAGTGGTAAATCTTTCCCTTTTGGTAGCAAGATACTGTTGAAAGGGCAAATCACAAGCAATAATTGGGGCAAGAACTGTTTTGCTCTTTTCAGAAAGGGTTTACTTATCTTAAGCCACAAAAGGACAGAGCATGACCTTGGTTGTAAATGTGTTGCTTAATGCAACTTTTACTCGCAAAGCACACCAGAGAAATTCAAATTAAAGTAATTATTTTCAGTCGCTGCTTATATTAAGGGTACGATGTTCTAATGGGGTTTACGTCATCCAAGGGGACTAGGAATATGTCACAAGAGGGTTTACTTCCTGACGTTCTTGGTTCCCAAAGCTTAAAAACAGGATTAAGTAGCATGGAGTAAGACTCCCTTTTTTATTTCCTATAAATTATATTTTCCTCTCTAATCGTCGGAATACACATTAGCAGGAAAAATCCAACAGTTCTGTATCACTGCATCGACAATGCAGCCGTCCCATTATGCGTTCCATTTAGTTTGTTAGATGAACATGTCTAATGTGACAATTATACAGAATTAGCCTGCCTTCCATTATAGAGAAAACACAATGCAGGGACTGCAGGCGGAAGACGCCAACACACATGAAGGAGCTGGTGTTGATTGAAAAATTATACACAGCCATCTTCAATTTAGATGCTACACGTAAAACATAGCCTATGCAGAGTCATGTAAAAAACGGATGCATTGCATTACCGATGCATTACTGTGCCCAAAGGCAAAGCTGCCCAAGGTCGTTTCTTTGTAGAACAATGGTTCTAAACCGGTCTGGCCTCAGGACCCACATTTTCCCATGGTCATTAATTCGAGACCCACTTTCATACCATTCAAACTGAACACATTTATTACAAAAAAAAATGGGCTAGTATAACACACAATGTCATCATGACCTTTTGAAACATAAATAAACTAATATTTCATCATTTTATTCAAAGCACATTACTCTTGTAATAATAAAATCGAAGTAAAAAGTAAAATAAAAGTTAAAATTGATTATTTTTTTACCACACAAACTCTCAACTGGTGGGTCACGAGTCACGACCCACCAGTTGAGAAACACTGTGGTAGAACATACCCAAGGGTTCTACATTCAAAGAAAAAGCACATAGAGTGAGAGAGAAAAAAAGAGAAGAGAAAAATTAAATATAAAAAGGAATAATGTTGATTCCACTGAAACAGACCCATAAATCATAGATGATTAGCTTTGTTCACAGAAGCCTAAACAGAAATAAACAGATTCAGCAGTACCCATAACAAACCGAGCCAGTAAAGAATCATTGGGGAATGTCAATGTGATTTGCTGTCATACAACTTTAAACTGCCACTTCAATTGGACATGCAACCTACTCTATTACTTGATAACAAAAGCTTTCTCGCTATCTAAAAACACGGCTTGAGGGAAAAATAAACCTAAAACATCACTGTTTGCTAAATGTTCATATGTTCTATACTTGTGTGAGCACAGGAAACAAAACCACAGGACCACATCAGGTACGTCAGACAAAGCAAGCACAAGGAAGACGGACAACAATCAGAAAATTACAACTGCTTGAGAGGCCTATTCATAATGAGCAATCATAATGGACATCATAATTGGTACGTTGTTTGCCTTGAAACACAAGATTTAAGGGAGCCTGACTACCGGGGTCACCTACGGTTGTTACACTTATTATCAGGTTGGGACACAGATACGACCGAAAACACAACAGATACATGCTCACAGTCTGGGAATGAGAGGCGTTTCCCTGGCTTTCTGTTCCAGACATGACCAGCCCTCCCCAACACAATCACAATAGGCTTGAGAGTGCCAGCCCTCCTGAACAGCAATAATGTTGATCATGTACGGCAAATAAAATGACAAGGGCCAGCGAGAAGACTGGATGGCAACGAGCCATCTAAATTACATTTTAAAATTGCAGAATTGCAAGATGGCCAATTGACATTTCCTCTTCCAGTGCCATCTCAATAAGGACGTGGAAGGGATGCAAATCCTTATAACTTGCCATGCAAATTACCATAATAATATGTTTACTAAATTAAAATACCCGTTGTTTAGTTTAAAGGATGTGTGTGTACAAATACACCCACTCTGTAGACTACACTGTGAAACAAATGCCGCACCCTAACAAATAAACATCATTGTAATGAGTGCATATTAAATCTTCATTAGAACGTTGCCCTGATCTCACTGGTTAACGACTTCCATCTCTCGAAGTACAATACTTGGAAACAACAGCCAACATGGATGCAAGCTGGACAGAACACAGTTTGAATTAAAGCGTCATTGCAAGTTAATAGACAACGTCCATCCACCATGGTAATGGTTCTCAGTGTGCGTTTCTTAAAAAAAAAAAAGAATCAATATCCCATCCACACCCATTGACCTTTACTCTGGCTTGTATTCTTTACGTTTCTAGGCTGCATACATGCCATAGCAGCATCATAGCCTCGCTAATGTAAAGCACTCTGGCCTCACATAAGACACAGGTAGAATAATCTTTATGCTCAACCAGGACCAGGCTGTAAAATATTGGACTCGGCGATACACAATTGCATATTATTTGGCTCATAATAGGAAAAGACAGAGGAATGGGGAGGGCAGGTACCAGATAAGCTCGTCTTAACTCTGAAAGTTCAGGTGACTTAATTAGTAGATAAAGTCTTAAACAGTCACAAGCACTGTATTAAGACAGAGGATAAGAGCTACATTATGAACTGGATTTACTTGGGTCTAATCTCCAAATTAGAGACGCTGGAGCGAACGGAGTGGAACATTCTCCACACCTGAACACGTATTCTCAAGCTGCTCCCCCTTCTGGAGAGCACATAAACATGTGAAGAAGTTCAGATGGAGTAAGCTTTACAGCAAACTTCAAATGAGACGGGCAAAAGCACTTAATAGTACAATTGTGAAGTGCTTTCATGAAGGGATAGACAAATGAAATAAAATCCTAGGCCGGGTTTGCCTGTGGTGCAAGATTTTCTATCTTGTGGCATTAAAGTATTACAGCGAGAGCCAGCCTTCAGGACGGCGGCGCAGTGATGGATTGGAGCTAATGCTGTCCTAGAGTCAGCAGCAGCAGCCGCCACAGATAAATTGCCAGATGAAATCTTGGGACACAGCATTGGTAATGAGCCTGACATTTAAAGAAAATGTTTAATAGATCCCTTCACTTCTCCTCCAATAAGAGAATTAAAAGCCAACTGTATAAGCAGATAAGCCTACGGGCACATGTCTAGAATCCACGTGCGTGCAGCACAAGAGTACACATGCTCCCCATCCCTCCAGTCCCAGCACGGCCTACAGCACCAAAGGCAGGTCCACCTTGTTGTATAATTAAACCCGGGGTTAGGAAGCCGCTTCGAGATGGTAAGACTCCCCCATGTCAGTGGATATTTTCAGCACCAACACCCTTGAAAGAGTTTCATGAGTAGGGCAACGAGACGCGAGGTGACGGATGGAAATGACCTGTATCTTTGTACTTCACTTTTTCATGAATAAATAGTCTGATTTAGATAAATAATTAAGAAAGTTCAATCTCGATTGCGTCCACTAATCTATCTAGGAAAGTACCATCTTTAAAAAACAGGCCTCTACTGTGCGAGTTTTTCCCCCACTTTTAAAGTAAAAAACAAAAAGAAATGCGAATGTATCAAATGATGGCTCGTGAACGAAACACCAGATTGAAAATGAATAGATGGGAGTGTTCTTGCTTCCTCACAAGTGGGCTGACACGGGGGCCACAAATTCAACACATTAGCATGGCCCGCATTAGCAGTGTCTCCACAGTAAGGCAAGCAGAATATGATCAACTAGAGGGTAATGAAATAAACATAGCGAGCAACAAGCACATTGCGTATATGGGATGCAAGATGATTTATGCCAGAGTCAAAGGCTGCAAATTTGGCAGCAAATGCTGTTGTGTAGGACAATGTCAAGGCAAGTGTAGAACAATGTCAAGGCAAGCCATATATTGTATATGGGTTCCGTACCCGGAACCCATATATATGCATAAAATATGAAATAGTATGAGCTCTGGGCACAAAGCCCAACAGCACTGTCTCTTGTTCTTCCTGTTAAGACTTTTAAGTAGAGATGCACCGATCAACCGGCCGCCGATTAAAAAAGCCGGTTTTGTATCCAATCGGCCACAATCGGTGACCTGCCGGTCACTGTCGTAATTTCCGGTTTTCGGCCGATCAAACTCACCCGCATGCGCGGTGCGTAGCAGCTCAAGGCGCCCAGAGCGCGGGAAGAAAAACATGTCGCTGATTTGGACTTATTTCACTGTGTGCCAGGACGACCCAAAACACGCTGTTTGTAATGCTTGCAAGTCAAAAATAAGCCGTGGGGGATCATGTTGCTAGGTACGCGTCCTGCGTCCCTGACGCATTCAAATCTGAAAGGACGCACTAAACTCACTATCCATGCGTCCCGGGGACGCATCTAATTTTCCCCATGAAAAACGATACATTGTGAACATTAAACAACTCGTGTTTAATCACAGTAACTGGCCAAAGAAACCTTCTTGTGAGCAGACCAGACAAGCACTGTTTCAACCCTCTGCGCATCTACTCGGCGCAGACGTGATCCCCTGTTCAAAGTATCGCGACATGCTAATTTAGCCGCTACCAAAACAACTAGCTCGTCACCGCTGATTTCATTTCAACAATTAAAAATACAAACTTCATAGTAAATAAACCCACGTTTCCACTGCTCGATGCTGTGCTCATTCGTGTCGATTATGTTGTAACGTTTAGGGGACGTGCTGTAATGAAATAAATGAAACATAATCCGGTGGTGGTGATGAAAACTACATTGAACGGCAGCCTACATATTGTTATGCCCAAACGGCGCCTGCGCATACATCGCGCTTCCAACGAGATCCCGTTTTTCTCGAGAAACAGGCAGAGAAGAGAGAACGCAAAAATACCACCAAAGAAAAAGATGAAACCTATTGCAGGTCAGCAAACTATTGCAGCTGCATTTTCTGTCCCCACTACCTCTGCACTCCTCCCTGACTCTGATCAGCCTAGAGAGAGTACCTCAACATTGCCTGTACCTACTTCTGCCTCCCCCTCTACTGAGCCTGATGAGCCCACTGCAGAAGAATTGCCTCAACCTTCTACATGTTCCTCCCAAAAAAAGCGAACTTTTCTGAAGCAGTGGCTCACCACATACAAATGGCTGCGCTTTTCAGATGACAATTTCATGTATTGAGTTTAACACTATTAATTTCATTTAAGAAATAGAATAATAATAAAAAAGAAACACATTTTTTAAACTGGGGAGTCGGGACCCATTGAATTTCTCAGGGACCCACCCAACTCGCCACCTGTGGGTCCCGGGGACTCACTACATTGAAAACCTATCAACATATTATATGATTATAATTATTTCTTAGAAAATCGGTATCGGAAAAACCGGTTTTGGCAGGTCAGACCTCCTTAAAAACCGGAAATCGGTATCGGCCAAGAATTTTGCAATCGGTGCATCTCTACTTTTAAGGGAAACACGACATTGTCAAAAAGCTAAAATCAGCCTACTTAAGATTCCCAACCACAGCTGAAATAAATTTAGAACTAAACTGTGTAAAGTAAAAGGTACTACACAGGACGTTTAAAATCGAACAAACTGGACAATAATAGTCTGTAATGTCTTAGTAGTGTATCAAAATGTATTTTTTTTCTAATAACCACAATTCGTTTTTTTATTATTCTCTTTTCATGTGGTATAGCCATCCTAATGTTTTTTTCTGAAAAAAAAAACTGTCCCACCCCTTGATTGACAATACAAGTGAGTTGCCAGCAAAAACTTAATAGGCACGTTAATCAAGGAATACTACAGGAATGTGTACTTTTTCCTATCGCAATATGTATATATATATCGCAGATAAAAAAATATTGCAATGGATGTTTTTCTAGATATTGTGCAGCCCTAGAGGTTTTTATTACAGTGGGAAACAATTACCATCCAAACAAAAGTTTGAATCACATAATAACCCATAAATCATCCACAGTAAAGTTTAAAACTTCCCACACGGCACAGAATGCAAGACATCACACACATCCAGGAAGACGGCGAGAGCAAGAACTTTGCTTCATTGCTTTGTATTCATCCTTCACACCTTGCTGCTCACTTGGCCTTTCCCGACTGCAAGCAGAGGAGTTTGAAACACCTTCCTTACGTGTGGGGTGAAGGGGTTTTGACAAGTAAATATGTTTTTGATTACTTTGCGATGTCCAACTGTGCCCTCCTCGCCCCCCCACTGCTCCGGCTAAATTAAAAGTCCAGCACAAAGACCCCATGGCCCTTGGAGCAGGGGGGCCAAAGAGACTGCTGATAGATGGATCCTGGGGCAACACGTCGTCAGACCCACAAGCTCCCCCCACCTTACTACTCTTATCCCCAGACACACACACGGCCGACGCTTCTCACATCACGTTGGGTTGAAAGAAAATATCTTCCACTAACCTTACTAATAATGTCCTCCAGATTAAATGTGTGAAACCCTGGTCCCATTTGGCGGACAAAATAACTGGTTTAAGAGATACCTTTGTCGATTAGTCGATTAAATCAAAGCAAAACAAGGCTGCTACCAATGAATGAAACCTGCTCCAGCTAATCTAATGCGAGTTAAGAACGACTGCCTCGCCCTAACCACGCTAAGTGTCTAAGTGTCTTCCACTACTCCGGGGGTGAGCCAGCCAACACTGTGTCCATTTCTTAGACTAATCAACAAATCACCATCCCTCTCTTACTGAACAAGAACAAATTCAGCCTTGAGATGGTGCTCCTCCTATCCAGCCCTGATCAGCCTCTCATGATGCTGAGGTGTAGTTGAAGTACCTGGGGGGGGGATTGTTTCAACCATTCTTGTCGCTGGAGGCGAGGATCTGTCAGCACGTAACTGGCTAACGGAGAAAAGAAACTCTTCCAGCGCTGGTCATTTTTTCCTGAAAACACCCTGTCTGGACACCAACTTTATCAGAAATAGAGCCTGTATGGGTTTCAAAATAAAAACCGTTGTGAAGATTGATTTTGGGGTCATAAAAATAGATAGAGAGGGTTGTTTATATAGACATGCATAATATATAGCGAGTGATGGACAGAACACCTTTTTGCATTTAGCACTTTATTCCAAGTTTAAGTTTTTAGTTTTACAGACATGATGGAAAACCAGCCAGAGTCTCCGTTGAAGTACACTAAACAAGGCAGACAGCCAAACCAAGAGGCACACATCAAGCCAACATGCAATGTCCTTTCACTTACAAAGGGGCCGCTCATACCAATGTTCGCAGGAAGCCATCAGAACAAATAAAATCAATTTTGAATTAAGAATAAGAGTTATTTTTTTCGGAATTTGTTTTATTTTGTTGAGAAGATAACAAATGTATTTTTCCATCTAGATTTATATTTGTTCCATTATTAAGGAGAAACATTGAACATTTGCCACAAATGAGATAAAACTGCTGTAGGGCTGATATTTCATAGCGCCATGTGCCTTTTGAATGGCAAGGCTTTTATTTTTAATTTCAAATAGGTTCTTGGATAATTGAAATCGATGTGGCGAGTGTGCCCTTCTGTTTCTCTCCGGGAGAAAACCGTGGTGCAGAGTAATCTTTTCTTTAGACACTCAATCGTTTTCCAACAAACTCTGACAGTTTTATCAAAACACACTCAAAGGTCTTCTGCAGTCTGCTTTTAGAGGGGGTGAAAAATGGCGTGGTACCAACACTTTAAAAAGGCAAGCAAAATCAACAACATTGAAACTAAACTAAAATGACATACGTGAAAAACAAATCAATTATCCTGCTGCACTTAAAACTAATGATTGTTGCCATTGATGAATGCAAAACAAAAACGGATGCAGCAGAATGTGAAGCCAGCAAATGTATTTTTGTTCCAAATGATGTTTTATCACGCTCTCCATTTCCACAGACCAGTTTAACATAATCTGGAAACGGCTGTGATGAAAGTCACACATCCAGGCGTAATTAGCAGAGACCTAGCATAGCCACATAAGCGTTCTCCATAGCCATTAGTAACATATGAAAAGCTAATATTTTCACTGTATTCCTGTTTGAATCCCTTTCAACAGGGATATTGGTTCCCATGGCAACTGCTGATAAACGTCACAGAGTTCGCACAGAGTAGGAAAAGCAGTTATTATACGTGCTTTGTTTAAATTCAGTGCAAAAAGGTAGATCGCCTACCAAGTTGACCAACTAGAATATTTTATATATAAAGGACGACTCATTCACAAAATGTCTTATATACCGGTAGTTGCAGTTTTTGATGGAACTTATCATATTCCGTTGAATAAAACAGTTACATTTAAAAAGATTCTGGTGGCTACAACAACTATGAAGCACCAAGCATTGCTGGTTCTCCATAAGTCATTGACCCCTTACATAATCTTAGGCGTACAAACACAATTTGCATAAATCCCCTAGTATTTTGTTAATCTAGTAGTCTAATAAAAGGTATTGGGCTGGAAGCATGTGGTGTGTAGACATGGCGAGGGGTAAGACTCACGGTTTTTGAGGCAGTGAAGACGTACTGAATGACCATCTCTCTCTTCATGGTCAGGTCCTTGTGCCTCAGAGGAACCTTCTTGTCTTCATTGAGGTTCATGTCCTCCTGCGAGGAGAAAGACATTCAAAGCTTTAGGATTGGACCATTCAGTGATGAATGGATGGACAACACTGACTATAGCATTTCAAGTTTGGGGGAAAAGACAGGTTAGCATCTGTTTAATAACTTCATGGTAAAATAGTTTGAATATAAATCTAATAAATTTACCATGAAGGCTGCAAGAGAATAGATTAGATGAGACTGAATTTAATACCAGATGGAGTGGAGCGTACAGGACAGTGTTACAAATAAAAAGGAGGCAAAACATTTGAAACAAGAATAACAAGAAAATGCATCAAAAGGTGGAATGGTTTGGATTAAATATTAATCATAAGACAAAAATACATTAAAGTGAAGTCTAAAGGCCTTCAATCTGGAACAAAATGTTACATCACATGGCTAGGTCAGTTACTAAACAATAAAAGCTCTTTCGCAGAGCATCAGAGAAAACAACACAGAAAATGTTTTTTCCTTGTTCCACCCATTGTAGCAAATGCTGTGCTTCAATGAGTAGACGAGTTATCAATAGGGGTATTTAGACAAAACACTGTATTATACAGTTTTTCCAGTTCATTAATTCTGAAAATAATACAGTTTGACAAAAAGACAGCGGATTATATTTGCATAATTTGCTTGATGCACCATCTTGAATGCACACACACACACATCGCATTTTCAAGGAGGTGCGTATGGATCACTGCCGCTTGCGCCATTCTCACTGCGTCTATTTGCGTCTTCGTATTGACTTAGTAGGTTATCGGGCCGCACAAAAAAAATGTGCTTTGCTTTCGTTGTGAACGCAACTTAAAGATGGACTAACTTTAACTAAATTATAAATACATTGATTATAAAAAAAAGATGTATTCATACACGCATCCTCACTGCATTAATAACAGACTGTAGTTCTTTCGTGCCACCAGGCTCCGACTGAGTGTGCTATCCCCAGGTAGCCATCAGGGTAAGCATGTTCACACATTATGTGCATGAGGGTGAAGCTCTACTTCAGGAAGGGTATGAGTAAATGAATTGGAGAATGAGTGGAGGGCAGAGAGCATCCGTTATGCGAGTGTTTACATCCTACTCTGGCACAGCCATGAGTCAGACACCCAGCTGTAACAGGAAAACCATCAAAGGCAGCACCCCCACCAGCACGTTTCCCTGGTAACCGGTATGTCTACTGCTGCCTGTCAGGCTGAGCGCAGACTCACATTACTGCTCAGACCCCCCCCCCCCCCCCCCCCCCCCCCAAACACTCCGCCCCAGTCCTCTCCCTTAGTCCTGTTCCCCCAGGTCTTCTCCTTATTCCTATTTCCCCCAAGTTCTCGCCGACCAGTCCTCCCACTTTAGTCCTCTAACCACTTTGGGTCTGAGGTGTAGATATTAAAATATCCAGTCATGTTATTGACAAGGGTGACTAACTGCAGTACTAGCATTATCGTGACACACACACACACACACACACACACACACACACACACACACACACACACACACACACACACACACACACACACACACACACACACACACACACACACACACACACACCAGGAAATATAGCCTGTCTGATGGGCTTTTGGATCAGTGTATGTGATCCAAAGCCCATCAAATTGATACATGCCTTCGTCAAAGAAGTTATCAAGTTTAATACGTCCATTTCATGTGCCAGCCTTTTGGTTTCTCGGGTACACATACATCAGGTCGAGTCGTAAGTGTGTGATGACAACACCTGTTATCGCGCAACAGCCTAGCTCCCACACACATTCACCAACCCATCCATCCACCCACCTACTCACCTATCATCCAGCCATCCACCCATCCATCCAGAGCAGAGTAGAGCAGAGCAAGAGAGAGAGACAGAAAGAGAGAAGGACAGAAAGGGACAGAGAGAGATACAGAGCCAGAGAGAGAGCTAGAGAAAGAAGATCAGAAACTCAGAGACCAACAACCAAAGAGCACGACATACCATCATCTTCTCAAACAGAGCCAGGATCTCTTTCTCTGAGGTGATCTTTGAGGACAACTCCTCTAGCTGGGAGATGGTGGAGGAGGAGGTGGAGGAAGGAGCCGACCAATCAGTGGAGCCGTGCTTTGCGTGGGGCAAGTGGGGGCGTTCCTTCCTACTACCTGGGATACGGATACTGGCAAACCTGTCCAGCTGTACGGGGACAGATAACAAGACCAGTCATGTTGATATATGCTTATCAATGTAATTACATAGGATTACCAACCTATACAAAGCATCATGGCATTCTTTACGGGTGACAAAGTTATGTAAAATATGCAGAAAACAAATTAAGGGGTTAAAAATGAAGGGGTTAAAATAAACACACAACTCCATGCTGTACAGGCTATGCAAGGCAAACGCTTGGTCATCGGTGAACAGTGTGCAGGGTTTTTCAGTAGTTTCGCCACCAGCAGTCTTTACTGCTAGTTTTAGACCATCATAGATTCTATTAGTGAGAGAGTTAACGTTAGTCAGCATCCATTCCTGAAAGTTAGTTGGTTAGCTAGCTAGTTACTAGTAAAGACAGCAGTTGAAAGAACCTACCACATCATCTGTGAGGTTTTTAAAGTGCAAATTCTATAAAAAAAAAAGAAGAATATGGAATTAGGAAATATAAAAAAGGTGACTAATGATCAAGTTTAGCTTCATTTATATAACACCTTTACAAACTATGCTGGCGAGAAACCTCATCATTTAGGTCAGAGGAGACGGCAAAAGAATTGAACTAAAACTATACAGCCTGAATATTAAGGCAACAACATAAGAGTGGGACAGGAATAAACAAGAAGGGCCCGTTACACCGAATAAAAAAAGAGTGGGAGGGGTCATTTATTACAACTTTGTCTTGTGATCAGTGGGCCGTTATTGTAGTGAAGACGTCAAATGGTCTCGTTAAGAATAAAAGTATTTCAGAGTTTTAAATAAATGGAATAAAACTTCAGATGTGAATGTTGCTCACACATATACACACACAGACACACTCTATTGACTGAGTATAATATTTCTAAGAAGTGGTGGGTTCTTTTTCGTAATGAATGGTCCTGCTTCAGCGAGCACTGCTGCTACTAACGTCGCAACACCGGAGCGCATTATGCAACCGCGGTAAAATAAAAACACCCACAACTCCTCAGTTTCAACCCTCGCGAGGCCTCCTGTCAAAACGAACTCATTACACCATTACGTTCCAGACTGACGCCGTGTTACATTCACAGTAGAGAGATTAGGTCTTTTGAAAGTCGCATCTCGCGTAAAAAGAGGACGGTTGGCAGAAGTTTCTGTTTGGTCTCCGCCTCACACGCTGCAGCGCCTGCACCCAAGAGACATCAATCAATATGCTTGTCGTTAATTATCATAAAATGTACAAGGCAGGCAGGAATACGACACGTCAAGCTGTCACCCAGGCACCACTCTAATGAGTTGTCCTAGATTAACATTCCCTACTTCAGCCGCTGTACACGCCTGTCTCACGGAGGGGAAGAAAAGGATGATTAAAAATATAAATGCATCTGCAAAGTGTCTGAAAATAAGGAGTACTTTTTGCATGTGGTCACATCAAATGTTTGGGTTCATTGTTGAATTGTCAATCATAAAACAGAATTCAGAGGTTGGAACCTCTGGCTTCTCAAGCCAGGCCTTGTAAACCCTGAAGCAGGCTTGTTACGCTCACTAGATGATGTCCACCTCTGGGGGGACCCGGGGTTCACTAAGCACACACCAAGGATTAAAAATAACCCTAATGAGATGTTTTTATTGTTCAAGAGATCAATAGAATCGAGCTCACCCAGGCCTTCACCTATGACCTTTACCTAATTATACTTGCTGGTGCCCTTGCTCTTACCACAGGACGGAAGCTAAAATGTCTCTTCATGATTGTCTAGAATTTATCCCAACCCTGGCCAAATATGGTGCAGCACATTCAATAGGTCAAACTAATAGACAAGAGCCATGCATAGCCCGAATCCAGAATTATTCAGATAATGAGTGGACAAATGAATGGCAAATTTCCAAAAACAAAAAGGTGACAAATAAAGCCCCCCATCAGCAGATTTTAGAAGTGCATGGTGCATTCAGAATACAGATGGCCTTGTTTCATTACTGAGGTTGTAAGCAGGTTGTAAGCTTTAGGGATTATTACAATATTTCACCGATTATTGCGTGCCGATATGATAAATTACAATCTGTAACTATTGCAATTCTGTAAAAAAGGCAAAACAAACTCTGTGGGACAGAACGTTTAATATGTTTCCCACTAAGGAGCATTGTGGAAGCATAGAATCCAGATTCTCACATGAATGTTTTTTTCCCCCCCACCCCTACCCCATGGGGGTTGGCAGGCAAAGAAAGGGTAAAGGTGCTTTTTTGTTTTTCATACATCATATCCCTGCTCTCTTTTGCTTTCACCCGATTAACCCACCATTGACTGCAACTTTGGTCTGGTATATTTAAATAGTAACTACCGGTACTTATTATTAAAACATGAAAACAGAATAAAAAATTTTAGATACTGGAATTGACATGATCAGGATAGCTTATACAATTTCTATGAAATTATACCCGTAAAATTTGACTGGTTTAGGTGCACTGTTTGTGACAAGAGATACCAAGATGTAACGCTTGATTAGCAGCCTGGTTCGGTTAATTAAATGTAGAGGCTGTCTCATCTCAGTCATTGAGCAAGGAACAGGGGTGAGTCACCAAGAATCTAAGTTTTTTTTCGCTGGATTAGAGGGTCAAGGAAATTATAAAAAGAGTGAAAGAGATCCATTAAGTTTTAGGGAAACGCTGAATCTGCAATGTCAGATAAATAAATACCTGAAACGACTTTGTGGTTTACTTTCCAATAATGACAGACAGCAGGATAAAGAGCTTGTAAGTATGAGGGTTTCCAACAAGCCTATCGGGTATCTATGGTGTTTTTTTGTAAAGTTCTATCTGTCAAATAGAAAATGTAACCACAGGAGTCCTGAATGTACCATTAACATTCAATATACAACATTAGAAACTACATGCACGTTTGCACACACCCATTTAGCAGAGAATATAGAATAGGAAAAGCACTCAAGTAGGAACACCTGTTCCAATCAGTTTAAGCCAAGCTTGTCAAGAGAAGAGGCTTTTTTAAACAGTGCCGGAGGATGCCAACTGGTTGTGTGCTGGTCTTTTCTTAACCGAGTGTTGATAGACACATTTTCTTAGTATGTATCTGCGTGTTGTGAAGTGTGTGTGTGTGTGGTGCATGTGAATTCCTCTGTGTGTTTGTTTCAATGCAAGATTCATAATCTACTCCCAAAGCAGCTCTTCCATCTGCTAGAGACAATCAATAGCAACAGATGCATCACCTTGCTCCACGCAGACTACAGATAATTAAGAATCATTCTCAACACATAAACAACTAAACACGCTGCCTTCAAATGGTAGCATGTACCTGAGCGGAAATTGAAATTCACAGGATGTAACACTGCAACCATCTCATCAAATGTTTCACATCTCAATGAAGCCGAGAATTTGCAGCAAACTGATAGCGGTTTTGGCTGAATACGGGAGAGAAAGGGGACTGACGCATACATCATAATGACTCGATTGGACAAGCCGACCCCGTGGAAGCAGTACGGTACTGCTCCTTGCCCATACTCGCTCAAGACCTCCAGGTGTGTACTTCCCTTGGTAGGGTTCACACATACACTGTGTGAACTGGGCCTGGGAGACAAAGCTTATTCCAGTTCCCATGGAGCCGGGATACCCTGCTGCTGTTACCGCAGGTGCAGCATCCTGCAGTCAGGCAGTAAACAGAGGCCCTCTGGCCGCTGGGGGGGGGCGGCCGTTTGATCGCCTTCCCTCAAAAAGTTAGGGCTGAGGAATAGTTGGGAGTGAGAAGATGAAAATAGGCATCAGACTAGCTGGACTAGGCTTCATACCCCTCCCTACAGGAGAGAGTCACGCTCTTAATGTGAAGTCAAAACAGAAAGCTCCTGCAACCATCCATTACTTTAATAAGGTTTATTTCCACTGCTCATAAAGATTTTGTGGTGACAGCCCTTTTCGGAAGCTTTTCTTTTATACACTTTCAGAACACATTCATGACATGTAGAAAAGCTAGTCGCACGTTACATTAGCACATGTCGCCTGTTTCATTTCCTGACAATCTTTTTTCTCTGGCTGATTTTAACCCCGAAAACAAGATTTCAGTCCTGCAGGCAAAAGCTCATATAGTGCCTCTCCATGATGTTCCTGGTCCTGCATTGGTCCCTGCTGGTCCTCCTCTGCTACTACAAGTTTATAACATAATATATCTGCATGGATTGAAATCACAGTGCAACTAAGCTTAAAGGTCACTTAAAGCATATAGACAAGGTAGATAAGGGAGATTAAGGTGATCTATTCCAAGTGAGAAACCTCCATTCTGCACCAGATGTAACCAGATATTGCCTAAATTATAAAATCATTTGTATATATTATACTAATATTATTATCAATTTAGATGTATCTGCACTATGTCATATTATGGATTTGACTAACATACTCGGATAAATAGATATTGTGATAAGTCAACATTTGACGTTTTCAACATATAAAAAATATATATAAATGATGAAAATGATTTGCATTTTCTAAAGTTAATAGAAAAATAACATTAGAACCATGTAAGAAGAAAACAGGGAAGAATATAAATGATTAAATTCTTTCCCCTCTTATTTTCAAAGATGTAAACATGTAAACAAACTGAATGTAGAGCATACGGACTGCATTTCCACAGTCAAGGTCACATGGATGAAGTGAAGTGGAGCTGGTCAGATCAGGCGAACCTGCCAGCAGACCACACCCCAGGGGCCAAAGGCTAGTAGACCCTAGACCCCAGGTGAGATGACCCCCCCCCCCCCCCCCCCCCCCCGCGCACACACACAAAAAATACATAGGCACACACAAAGCACACACACATACACACACACACACAAGCTGATAGATTAATCACATTTTGATGGTGTTTTTCCTTTGCTTATGCCTCACACTGTACAGTATTTATGTTAAATCGACATGTTTTGTTGAGTGAGAACATAGAAGACAAAAACCTAGTGACCGCCCTGGCCACATCGATCTGGCCCTTATAAGGGAACAGTTGATGTGCAATAGTAAGGAGCAATGGGATTAGCCCGGAGGTTAAGTCTGTGCTAATTTTAACCTTTTGATTTCACCCCAGCAAACGAAAGTCAACAGACCAGCAACAGTGAAGGTCAGTAATTAAAGAGTGGACTTTGACTTAAGATATTCTTTTGACTCCTTATGGAAAAATTGGATGGAGCCGCTTCATCAGTTAGTTCTGTTCTCTGCAACTTTTGTCAATAATTAACCAACTATGAAATTGAGAATGAACTCAACAGATTCAGATTGTATCATATTTGTGTATATAGTGCAAAGCATTCTGGGTAGATGCTATGCTTGACAAGGAATAGTTGAAATGCCATTGCATTCTGTCATGAGAGGGAAAGTCATCCTGGTGGGGAGGGAGGGAGGGAGGGAGGGAGGGAGAGGGACCACCTCTTTACATTACATCTCAAATACTTGTGTTTCCAATTCTCACTGTATTACACTATTTGTTGAAAACACATTTACAAGAATGTGATATGTCGAAATATCAAACCGACAGCGAGACAGACACACATAACGTCACCTTGTGTCATACTTACAAACTTGGGCTTACGGTCTCCATCGTCATTGCCAGGTGTGCTGAGTTGCGAGGTGAAGCCTTTCTTCTTTTGGTGTTTACCTTCCCGTCCAGCAGAATAGCTATCCATAATTTAAGTAGGGCTGCGTACCAGTATGTATGATCTGAATCACGCCTGCGTTCCAATAAGTGAACACAGGTGACAGCTAGCGCATACACGTTAGCTTAGCGAAACTGTTCTTAAAAACACAGAAAAATTACAATAAATGCATTGTTAACTACAAAACCCTCGGCCGTCAGATCTGAGTGTCAGGTTGGCTGCTGTCATCCAAACCCTATGAGAAAACAAGCTGCTGTTAGCGCTATGCTACCTACCCCACATTAGTCCAGCACGCTAATCAAAGTGGCTTTTGCTAATCCAATTAATGGATTTTCTAGTAAAGTTTTGATTTCCCTAACACACGGAAAGCTTAGGCGAATAACAGTTTAGTTCTTCCGTAACAACTACAGTAACTGTCTGAAGAGCATGAAAGAACGCACATATCGGGTATTATTTTCCAATGAGTTTGTATTTTTTTTTTTTGACAAACCCGCGCCGCTCAGCTGTCGTGTTCAATCCGACCAATAGTGGTCCACCATTTGAAGGCGGTTACGGCTATTGGTCGGGCGGTGACTTTTTGCAATCCAAGCGGGCCGATGACTGGTCAGTGAGCTTGTCACTCATATTTGCCTTCGTGAGGGACGTTGGTTTAGTTTCCATCGTTATCCTGATTGCAAGAGTGGGTGAAATGTGTTTAACGCCAGCTATTCAGTGAGGAATGTGTGACATGTTATTTTACAGCAGTATATGTAACATGCTAAAATGAATCACATTTCAGCGAGAAAGTATGGGTAAGGCTGGCGATGAAGCTGATGTATATCAGCTCCATGTTGTAACGGCCACCTCCGTGTAATTAAAACAAACGCACCCCAGTATGCTTGGACGTGCGCGGGAAGCTCAACGAGGATTCATGACTCATACTACAAAATAGAACCTCTGGGGTCGAACCTTCTTTAATAGTTCCATGGGTCAAACATGTGGAATGTTTGTCAATTGTTGTCATGGTTTTTATTCAACAGTGAACCCATAAACATTATTATTTTTATTAAACGTAATTTGTCTTATTTGAACGTGGAACTAGTTATCTATGCAATTTTATCACACTAATTGAAATAAGTCCCCAATTAAGAGAAAATAGGCAAAATCCTATTTAAAAATCCTTTTGCCATTTTCCCCAAAACACTGTGAGAACGTTCCACTCTGCTGCATGCTGGAGTTATTTTCGTGACGTCAGACTACCTTTTCTTATGTAGTATGACGTCACGACACAACCAAGTGGCACCAAAACCAACAGGTTTGTGTGGATGGGTCTGTCTGTTGACTGCAGTGTCCGCAAGAAGGTTGAGCTTTTCGGACACCACGGAGTGTGTGGATGCTGGAGCACTGCTGGAGCAGTGCTGGAGCGATGCATATTAGTAATCAGTAATCATTCCTGTACAAAAGAAGAGCAAGGTAACATGCCCAAACGACTGGCGCCCTGTTGCTCTCACCCCCATAGTGAGCAAATGCTTTGAAAAGCTCATCAAGGTGCTGATCTGCAGAATGCTGCCACCAGCCCTGGACCCCCACCAATTTGCCTATCGGAAGAACAGATCGACAGATGACGCCATTGCCACAGCACTCCACTTAGCCCTCGCCCACCTCGACAAGAGGAACACCTATGTGAGGATGCTGTTTGTTGATTATAGTTCGGCATTCAACACAATAGTCCCCTCCAGACTCGACAGGAAGCTCAGGGACCTAGGCATTGATCCCAGCCTATGCAACTGGATCCTTGACTTCCTGACGGATCGAAAACAGGTGGTGAAGATGGGTCCTAAGATCTCCGCCCCTCTGACCATCAGCACAGGAGCCCCCCAGGGCTGTGTCCTAAGCCCCCTCCTCTACTCCCTATACACCCACGACTGCGTGGCTACACATGGATCCAATGCAGTGATCAAGTTCGCCGATGACACGACAGTCATGGGCCTGATCACTGATGGTGATGAGACGGCCTATAGGAGCGAGGTCGACTGTCTGGCTCAGTACAGCCAGGACAACAACCTCATTCTCCACACCGATAAGACCAAGGAGCTCGTAGTGGACTTCAGGAAGAAGAGACAGATTCAACACCCCATCTCCATCAATGGGTCTGCTGTGGAGAGGGTACACAGCATTAAGTTCCTGGGAGTCCACATCACCAGAGACCTCACCTGGGAGGAGCACACCAACCAGGTGGTGAAAAAAGCACAGCGGCGCCTATTTCACCTTAGGCGTCTGAAAAAGTTTGGCGTGGGGCCCAAGATCCTGGGGGCCTTCTTCAGAGGCACAACGGAGAGCATATTGACTGGATGCATCACTGCCTGGTACGGGAACTGTACTGCCCAAAGCCGCAAAATGCTGCAAAGGGTAGTGCGGACAGCTGAGAGGATCAGCGGATGTGAGCTTCCCTCCATCCAGGAAACCTACAAGGCCCGGTGTGTCAGGAAGGCCCTCCGAATCATTGGGGACCCCAGCCACCCCAACCAGAAACTGTTTGAGCTACTGCCGTCAGGGAGGCGGTACCAAAGCCTAAGGGCCAAAACCCAGAGGATGACAAGCAGTTTTTTCCCCCAAGCAGTCAGACTCCTGGAAAAACACACTACGCCCCAACCATCCACACGCACACCACAACAACAGACTGTTGTTACTTTTTAGTATTATTGATGCTGCTACTTACTTATTTATTTATTTATTTTTACTTTGTTCCTTTTCATATGGTTTCTTATTCTTATTCTTATTTATTTTATCTTTTACTGTTGCTGCTATGTGAATGTTGAGGAACCAAGCCTAAGATTTTTACTCTTGAGTACTGTACTATAAGATGTAATAAAAGTGATTCTGATTCTGATTGATTAGCCTAATGTCAGCGTCCAAGTTAGGCTTTCCGGCACCTATATGTGGCTGATTTCACATACTGAATGTTGGCCAACTTCTGCCAACATTCTGTGTGCTAGTGTTTGTTGGGGCAGTGTTCAAGTACCACAAGGCGTGGTAAGGTTTCAGTGGTTTGCCGTTTGTATTGCTGAATTGCTGTTTTGACATAATTTCTGACAAAATTACAGTCTGATGTCTGTGAATCACTTTATTATACAAAGGTAATAATGAGGGATTATAGTCAATTGTATTGATGTGGCACTTTTCATACGCAAGGCAGACTAGCTTGCTTCACATAAAAGCAGGATTCAAAAGAAAGCATAAAAAGATATTTATTAAATAATAATAAAAAGTTGGTTTAGCAGAAAGCGGAGGTGAACATAGATGTTTGTAACCTTGATGGGTCAGGGTGCATGGGAGCAAGTCTCAGATCTTGCTCCCACTCAGATCTCGTCCGAGTGTGAGCGCCTGCTCGTACCCATCTCCAGGAGAACTGGGCAGCTAGACTGGGCAGCCACACTGGGCAGACACAGTGAAGCTTCCAGGGACCGGCTCCAGTTCTACTAGATTTAACATCATGTCTTGGTGATGGTGAAGTCGGAAACCGGAGCACCTGGAGGAAACCCATGTGAACACGGGGAGAACATAATCTGCTCACTTAAAGGTCCAAGCTGGGTTTACTTTACCAGGACCATCTTGCTCCGAGGCCCACCTGCGGCACTGTGCCACTTCCAGGTCATGTAGATCAAAGGGCTCATGTCATGCCACCAGGTGTGGGTGTGATTAGCTGGTACAAGCCATTTGGCACAGGGAAGGAATGATTTTCATGGTGACATCAAAGGTGGGCGTGTCCACCCAGATATATGAAGGATAGATTAGCAACGTTTGCTACAGTCCATTGGGTAGGCTGGTAGAGTGATCTATCCAGCGTAGATAGGTGGACGCGCCCACTTGTGATGTCACTATGAAAATCATTCCTTCCCTATGCCAAACGGCTTGTACCAGCTAATCACACCTACACCTGGTGGCATGACATGAGCCCTTTAAGTAATTGCTCTCTGAAGAATACAAAAGTTATGAGGAGGACCTTCCTATCACTTAAATATCTGGGGAAGGGGCTCCCGATAACTCAATTCCCATAGTATAAATCGCAGTTAGTTATTTGAGAAGGCTTGCACAAAGGTTTAATCATGCTGTTTAGGCAGGACTAATTGGTCACACCCTGCGTTCACACCAAAAGATGCATTTGCTGCCCGAACGCGTTGACGCCTGAGTTTTGCGGCGCGTCAAATCAAGTTTTGCGGCGCGTCAAAGGTTTTGCGGCGCGTCAAAAGTTGAAATATTTCAACTCGAGCAGCATTTGACGCGCCGCAAAATACGTGAACGCGCCCTTCGCCCGTGCCCGGCAGCAAAAAAATTGACGCGCGTCGTGATCCCATTCAAAGTGAATGTAGAGACGTGCTGCAACGCGTCTCTACATTCACTTTGAATGGGATCACGACGCGCGTCAATTTTTTGCATCTTTTGGTGTGAACGCATAATACAATAAATTGATTTATTAATACAATATTGGTAATTTGGTCGTGTAGCCTAATCAACAGAAGTTAGCCTATGTTATATTATATATGTTTTATATTGACCATCGGAATCAGGCAAGCATCCGTGAACGTGGCATTATCCCAGGTGCGCATTCATGCGTGTGTGTTTGGAGTGGTGGCTCAAGTATTTTAGTCTGCAGCATTTTTAGGTTTACATGTAAACACAGGGAGGAGTAGCCCTAGGCAATAGAATTGGTATTTGAAATCGCTGTTGGAAAACAGGCAAAAGCACGTCTGCTTTTCGTTAGAAACAGAAACCAGTTCGTCCACGTTAGTTTGTGTCTCTGATCAGACCATGTTTGACGCGTCTTTACAAAGGACATTAAAAAAATTCTCATGCATTTCAACACATTGGCAAAGCCTATGAATGCATTGCCAAGCTGTGTTATCGAAGTTTTGAAGATGGCCATAGGAAAGTGTAGATACAGAACCGTAACGGCTTTCTGCAGTCGAAGGTAATTTTTTGTTAAGCCTTACCCAGGAAATTGCCTGGTCTAAGTCAACCTGTCGTTCTGTTATCAGTGATTTACAGCCTCCAGCTCTGGCGTGGTTTAAAGTTCATTCCCTTTCTCTGGTATTCTAGATGTTAGTCAGAGGAGTTGAGTGGAGTGCAATCCGCAGAGCAGGCCAAAGGGTTCCCAGCAGGTAAGTCTCGGCTCAGATATGCTCCGTTACGCGCAGTTCTTGGCAAAAGACCACTCCCCAGCCATTAACTTAAATTAACGACATCCAGGTATAATTATTGGATGCAAAAAAAGAGCAAACGCGTTTTTCAATCACGACAGCTTATAAGGAGCCAGACGTACACAATGCTAGGTGTGTTCTTCTACGTATTAAGCTAACGATTCATAACTCATTAACCATTTTGCAATTGTTTTACGGACTACAACGTGCCGTTACTACACAGAAATTCCCTTGGGTCACGTTTCGAGCTGGTTAAACACAGGTGCAAAACGGGACTTATATTAGATGCTAGAATGGAGACTACAATAATCGGTGATCCCATTCCGAGCGGAGGGGGACTCACAACAACCAAGTGTTCGTAGCTCGTACAGGTGGAAATGGAGGCTTTATAAACAGCAGACATGACATTGTCTGTATTGTCATAGTATCGCTGTTATATCACATTATGTAAATTAATTATATCTGATAAGTAGCAGGAGATGGAGTTTGGTACGCACCCCAGACATAGCTCCACACGTAACATCGGATCTTATGAAACGTACCCAGTTTCACAGAGGTTTTTTGCGTCACCTTTTTTTTATCAACCTGCAGCAGCTCGACCACGGAGCGTTTGATTATCTGACAAAAGTAACGTTGCGATCAGCTGATTTTGCGCAATTCTCCAGTGTGTTCGCAGTGCACAGCACACATGAGCGCACATTTCATTGCGCTTATCATTCGTTTCGAGCCACGGCACATCTTGGTGCCACTTTTTCGAAAAAATCATTTTCTTCTGCTCCGGCTCCATTTCCCTTTTCTTTGCAGTTGTTTTTGTTGTTGTTTCGTTTTTTTTTCTCCCGATCTCTGGTACTTGCGTACCAGTTATGTGCACAATAAACGCAAAACGAAGAAAAAAGCCGAAAAACGGACCTGCTACACCACTGGCCCTGTTGCCACACCACAGGCCCCAGCTCCGGGGCTGCAGCTGAATGCTGCTCGCTTGTTTTGAGTAATTGAGTGAAGAGGGGTGGAGCCATTTATTTATTTTGGGAGGGAGTTCTAGAGGGAGGGTTCTGCAATGGAGAGGACCCTGTCCCCCCCCTCTTGGCACTTGGTTCTGTTGGGGGCCGAGAAAAAAACTATAGTCTGACAAAGAAGCCTACGAATTTGATTACTCCGAGCATCCTGTTCTCCATGGCTGAAGTCTACTGTCTGTTCTTCTGGCCTCTTCTCCATAGGGAACAATTCATAACCTTCTGCCATGTCTTTTAAAGGTAAGAACAGCCCATCATGTTCACACACACACACACACACACACACACACACACACACACATGCATACAAATACACCCACACATGCACACAAACATATTCACAAACATGTACACAAACATACAAGCACACAGTAGCTGTAACCATTGAACAGCCATCTGGGCTTTGTGCCTTGTTGCAGTTTCCCGTACTCAGGAGTCTGTAGCCCGTCCTTCTCTCACCTTCAGCTTGACCAAAGTGCCGCTGCCACAATATCAACTGGAACCCATAAGATGGACCCCATCTAACCCGTACTATCTCCCTCCCCTGTCTCTCAGTCAAGTTTAGAGTGGATTTTCAGGGTTTATATCTGTTTTTAACACTCCAAATGGGTGGTCAAAGTCCAATTCAAAGTCAATTATTTTGTATAGCACAGTATCAGACACAGAGGTTATCAAAGTGCTTTAAAATAAAATAAAAAAACAAAATAGAATGAAATAAATATATATATATATATATATATATATATATAAATAATAATATATATATATATATATATAATTATTCAAGTAACAACAGAATCAAACGAAACCAAAACAACATTAATTGAAAGCAAAAGAAAATAACCATCATGTCTTTTGCCCCGAATTCTACCTCAAGGGCAATTAATACTGCCCGGTCCCACTGTCTCAGTTCGAAGTCACGACCATGCCTTCACTGTTGCAATCAATGGATTATTTTAGCCTATTAGGCCTGCTGTCCCTTTGAAATCTCACCTAAATCCTACCTTTTCTTTGGCCTTTAATCCCATCTGAGATTTTGTGACATAAACAACTCGCATATACAATTCGCTGTTTTTGTTTCCTTTCAATTTCCTCTGAAGCATGTTCTTTATAAATAAAATGTATTTGACTTGATATATTTAATTATATATATATATATATATTAGAGCTGTCAAGCGATTAAAATATTTAATCGTGATGAATCGCATTAATGTCATAGTTAACTCTAATAAATCGCGATTAATCGCAAATTCTTTTTCTATGCTAAATATCCCTTGATTTTTTTGTCCCATAATTCTTTTCATTTTAATTCTCTTAACAACATTGGCATATACACTGATCAAAACAGGACGATACAAAAATAGAGCCTATAGTGCAATTAAACGACTGCTTTGAACAAATGTAATTTGAACATAGCAGTCAGGCTACTGCTTCTTTGTCTTGAGCCAAAGAATTTTTTTTTTTTTTTTTTTTAATAATTGCGTTAATCGCGCGATAAAAAAGTTAACGCTGTTAAATTTGGTTTGCGTTAATAACGCGTTTAACTGACAGCTCTAATATATATATATATATAAATATATATATATGCAGTACAAATTAAATAGTAACAACCAACATGTAACATTATTAAAAGTGTGGAGGAGGTTGAGCGGGAATTATAAACCATGGCGATAAACTGATAACACCATGAGAATTATGCTCTTTGAGGCTGTGTCCGAATTTGTTCACCACAAAGCACACTTTTTGGTCTGTCACCATTCTGTAATGCTGTTTGAAGGTTTGGTGTAAGAATCTAGTTGCGTAGTAGTGCAAAACTTAAAAAAACCCAATACACCATTAAAGTGGTGTACAACTGACGACTGGCGTGTACTATGGTCCAAACTATGTGTGGATCTAAGTGCACACCATTTTTCCAAACCATTCCACACCATTTCCATACCATTCAACACCATGTATCCCACACAATTTACCTCGTGATGCATCACATTGTTCCTTTTCAGCCAATGATCCAATAGACATGACAAGGCACGTACAATTTATTCATGCAAATGAGCTGTTAGGGGGTGAGATTTAACACATATCAGCTTCAATTGACCAATTAACATCATGCTGAGAGCTTCCCGCATATAATTCCTGTCCGAATTCCCCCTAATCCCTACCTTTCTTATTCTTCAAAAAAAAGTATTATTAAGTGTTCAGTATGTATTAGGGTTGGGAGAGAACAAGTGAACCAATCACAACACGGCCACAGTATCGATATCATGTTGACAATGAGGTGTGTTGTGTCTGCAGATGACCTGTACGCCTATACCCTGTCCAAGACCCTCACCACGGTGTCCTCCCCCACCACCGTTGGGCTCTACTCCTCATGTCCCGACCGCATCAATCTCATCCTCCAACGAACACAAGGTACCGCTGCTCCAAGGGGGCTCGCTCCTAACTGGAACTCTCTCTGATTTGCTGGGCTTAGTATCTTAACAGTGTCTACTTGGTTTGGTTGGACTCTAACTTTAATGTAGTTGATTGGGCTTGGAATTCAACTGAATATGTTTGTTTGCACCATAGAAGTAGGTATAGATCTCTGGGGGGCAGGGGAAATCCCCCAACCTCAGGTCCAACTCTTAAGCAGACCAAACATTGACCACATCATCACCAAGACTAAATATCAGAATTCCACCAGGCTGTGTAACAGTAAAAAGCACCTTGACTTTAACCTCTTCAGACAGTTTTTAAACTTGAGCAGGGAAGGAGATCCCTTAGTAGAAATGAAACACCCTCTCTTAAAGAGTGACAAGGAGAGTTGTATGGTTCACAGTCCACAGTGTTATCATCTGCAGTCTCAAACAAAGACCAATGTCAATATTAAAATGCTAATAAAATGACAGCAAGTTAACGAGATACTTCCTCTTCAGACCGCGATGTTAAAGTAGAACTTTTATGTCCCCGGCGGGGATTTCTTTTTACAACAGTAGTCGTAATAACACTGATATCACAGCATAACCGTAAGAGACAGAAGGCATACGGTCTATGTGGTGGTGGTGGTGGTGTGGAGAGTGAGATCATGGAAGCTCCTCCTCCACAAAGGACCCTTTCACATCACTGAACCACGCTGACTTCATGCCTTTACACGGACTACTCACTTGGAACATCATGCCCCGGACATATTCTCAAACAACGTCCTAAAACCAAAATAATTTGTTTTATTGTTTTATTCCCAGCTGGGCTTCAATGTTCTAAAATAGTTTCTCCATAAAAATTGTGTTTTGATAACATTTCTCACAAGAAATTTGCTAATAATAATAATAATCTTCATGCAGCAAATGTATATGTTTGGTTATTTTTCTATCGCTGTCCGTTCTTTCTTTATATGAATCAGGGCATTAAGGTTGACTAAAAGTATACATTTGGAGGTTCTAGATCTACAGGGACTTATGAAGTAGGAGTAAGTGATGTCAAATGAATAGGGGACCTAGGGGTCAAGGACAGTGAGCTAGAGACCACAGGTCTAGGATTATCAACCTGGAGGGTCTTGCCCTACAGGGTGTGATTCACACAGCTTGACGACGAATTGAAAATAGAAGATGTTGCAATGGATGAATCAACATTTATTGAAGGAGATAAGAACTTAGCCATCTACCAGGGGCCACCTTGGCTTACCCTAACCCTAATGTTATGACCCTCTAGCCTAGGGGATCGAGGATAGAGGCTGGATTTCACAAACAAACAAAGACACTGGGATCACAATTAAAAAAAATATTTATTGTAATAACACCAGATAGGAAATAGTTCAGAAAAGCTTTAAGACATAAGGGTGAACCTGTGACAAGCAATGAATATAACAGGACTTAACTTTAAACAAACTCATCTTTATAATAGCTCAAACGAAAAGGAAAGAAAAAGTAGGTAAGCCTAGCTCCCTAGCTCAACAAAAAACAAGATAAAATGTTGAACCAAATGAAAGGCCACTCGCAGCCTACCATCATCCAGAATGACGAATGATGAAATTTAAAACAGCTTAACCAAAGCACAAGGCCAAAAATGGAAACAGTTAGACGAGGCTGAATTAAACTAAATAGGTGACCGATGGCCACAGTGGCACCAAACCATAAAAAGTTAACAAATCAGGCTATGTTAACAGGCAGGCGTATTAGAGGGCATAAAAGCGCAGGAGAGCACATGAGATTGATAAGAGCACATGAGAGCGCATGAGCGTGTCTGAGAGTGCATGAGAGCACATGAGAGCACATGAGAGCGCATGAGAGCGTCTGAGAGTGCATGAGAGCGGCTGAGAGTGCATGAGGGAGCATGATGGATCATGAGAGGCAGATGGAACCGTCAAAGCTTTTAAGCAGGCAGCTTTGCTCTCATTGGTTAGCATCCACCAATGAAAAAGGCTGTAACTCCAAATTAGCCACATTTGTAGTCCTAAAAATGAAAGACACTATGTTTTTTATGGTGTGATTCAGGTAAGCATCGTAGATCAGTATCAGATGATGTCCGGGAAAAATTAGTTTCAGTTTCAATACTACACAGCCTGAGACATGAGATGGCGCATCTCATGATGACTTCCTGGATGGCTAGAGCCTCCAAATTGAAAATTTCATGTCCTTTGGGCTATTTTGGATAAAAGAGTCTGCAGGTCCCAAGCTCACTCCCAAGTGTCCTAGGTCACCTACTAATTACATCGCCTTCTGTAGGGCTAGAGCCTCCAAATTTATAATTTTAGAAGATGCCTTTCGAATTTTTATTTATTTATTGCATTCATGAATCATGCATCTTTAAGGCTGTATTAATTTGTCATGATTATGTACCTTTTTAATGGACAGTAATAAAATCTTCTGGTTATAAACTTCTGGGTACCGCCACAAAAACAGTCAGTCGTGTTCATCCCAAAGAACAATAAATGGTTGTATTAACTAACAAAATAAAAAAAGCTAATTTCTCACTTGAAATGTAATCAAAACAAATTTTAATGCCGAAAATAACTTCTAATAAAGGATTTTCTCCCGACATAAAACAGATGACATCCATTCTTTTTCCATACCTAAACTTGACAAACGTGACATATTGTTGCTTTCTATGACCAATCGATAGGGGAGCTAAACGCTCATATGGGTGTTTTTGGGTCATATTGACCAACCACCTCACGTTGACCACCAAAATCCAGCCCGCGCGCCAAACCCATTGGTGGTTTTTGGCTTTTTTGGGATGACGGTTTTTGTTGGTGGACCTTTAGAAATTGTTCCCTCATTCCCTAATCCTTACTGAACACTGCATAGTACACTATGTATGGCACAAATAAGGAGTAAGGAGAGTAACAAGTTTAGGTTAGTATTCTGACAGGAATTATGTGCGGTAAGCTCTCAGTATAGTGTTGATTTGTCGCAACAAGCTGGAACGTGTTAGATCTCACCGCATAACAGCTCTTATTTACATAAGGAAACTGCCTTAACCTCTATATTGGATCATTGGCTGAAAAGGAAAAATGTGATGCATCATGGGATAAATGGTGTAAAATAAATTGTGGAATGGTCTAGAAAAATGGTGTGGACTTGTGGGCATCGGTTGAAGTTGTATGCTCAGCAAACATAGTAAGGTGCAAGGACGGGGTTTCTTCTCCTCTAATATACGTCTAAAATGTTCTCTCAAACGTGTTGAACAATTGAACTGAATAAAACCTTCAGGATTTACAAAGTATTATAATGAAAAGTGAAATAATCAGATTCTGAATTGTTTCTCCCATAAAATGCGTTTAACATGATACCTCTACCATTAATGTTCTACTCTAACTTGTGTTCCTTTCACATGTTCATGGTACTTCTCCTCCACCATGTTTGTACTTCTCCCCCACCATGCATGTTGTTCTTCTATCTATAACATGTATCGTACTCCTCCACTGTGCCGGTTCTCCTCCTCTAACACGTGGTTCTCCTCCACCGGGCCGGTTCTCCTCCTCTAACACGTGGTTCTCCTCCACCGGGCCGGTTCCAGTGCACATGGACCGGGAGGCGACGAGGAGAGAGCAGCTGTTGGCCTACGGGAGCTCCAGACCTTGCTCGGTGAAGCCTTCTCTCTCTGGCCTGCTCTCGCTGCTCTTCAAGCTGCTCTTCTACCGGCCTGCCTGGGCGGAGGACCATCACCAGGAGCACATGCGCTTCGTCCACGTCCACTTCAGCGCCTGGCACTTCGCCGGCAGCGACCTGCTCTGGGCCGGGTTGGTGCTGAGGCTCTGCCACGCCATGCAAGTCCACTTCGGCAGGCTGCCGCTGTCCCTGTACCGCACCGTGCAGCACTACGAGGAGGACGAGATCCGCCAGAAGGTCTTTAAGAGTTTTCTTTGGTGATCTTTCACAATAGTAAAGAAATACATTTGTATGAGGCCCCTATTATACTCTTTTTTTTGATGATTAGTCAAAACAAGCCCTTTCATAAACGACCCTTGTGTGACATTTAAACTGTGAGTGTTCCTCCAGATTTATGATGTGTAAAGCCTACTAAGTGGGTACAAAACGACCACTTGTGACGTCAATAGGGGCTGCCTCTTGAAATGGCTTATAATAGCATAAATTATACCTGGTGTTGAAACTTTAGGCGCTCTTTAAATGGCTGCATATGAATGTTGTTAACATCCCTTTCTTCCAAACCATCAGCTTGTGAAGGAAGGTCCAAGCTGCCTTAAACCTAAGATGCTGTGCTGCTGCCCGCTGTGGCACTTCATCCTCTCTGTCCTGATTACCATGGTGATCATCTGCGTGGGCCTGGGGCTGTTCGGCTTCCCCGAGGAGGGGGACGAGGGCATGGGCCAGGTCAATGGGACAACCACCAATCATATGGGTGTCGGTGAGGGCGTGGCCCTTGCAGCGCTTGGCGTTCCTGCTGCAAGCGCGGGCAAGTTCATGGTTGACCTGGCGAAGAACCTTCTGCACAGCCAGAAAAGCAGACTCAACAGCATCATGGACAACGTACAGGTGAGCCGCCAGCTTGGCTTCATGCACGAGGTGCGGAAGGAAATATGGCTTCTGTCCAACTTCATCCACTTCATGGAGCTGTTCGAGGGCCGGCGGATCCGCATCGTGATAAGGATCACAAACCTTGACCGCTGCAGCCCGACGAAGATCGTGTCGGTCCTGGAAGCCATCAACATCCTGCTCTCAGACCAGGGGAGTCCCTTCTTTCTAATCCTGGCTGTCAACCCGGAAGTGATCGTGCAGAAAGTGAACTTTGCTGATGGCTGCTTGTGTCGCGAGGACCGAGCGTATGCCTTTTTGAACCGCATCGTTACTCTCTCCTTCACCATCCCACCGCTGACGGAGGAATCCAAACGCAAGGTGTTGAAAGGCCTCACCCACAAATCAGACGTGATTCTGACCGGGACACACAGGCGCAAACACAGACTGTGTTGCAGAAAATCAACGCAAGACCATGAGTCTTCCCTAGAGGACATCCTCACACCACTGATATATACAACGAGGGAATCCACGGAGGGGGTGGAGGAGGAAATAGAGAACCTTGTCACCATTGCCTTCGAAAGCTTCACGAGTGACGGGGGCAGGCTGAAGAAATACATCTTGGACGACAGCATGTCCATGAGGCGGGTGATCAACTCCATTCGGATGACGGTGACCATCATGAAATATCTGAAAGCCGAGGTTCCTCCACCAGAGGACATTGCGGCCTGGGTGGTGTTGGCCAACTACTGGCCCTGCCGTCTCAGCTGGCTCCTCAACTGTGTGGAAGACGACCAGCAGAGAATAGAGATCGACGGGGGCAAAGTGTCGTACAGTGAGGACTCTAAGGCCCTGTGGCAGGTCTTCGAGGAGTCCAGGGTGGAGCTCTACATGATCAGAGAACAGATCGAAGATCTCCTGGAGCAGGACAGCGATCCAGAGACCTTTGAAATGCTTCTGAAGATCGACTTCCCGTTCACTATAAAGGATATTGAGGCGTTTGCGGCGGCGACGGTGAACCTTGACCTCACGATAAGAAAGGAGCTGGGTCAGATCAGAGGGGTCTCCAAGCTCAAGGAATCCGGGTGGACTGGCCCCGTCGTGCCGCTGCCTATCAAATCCATCATCAACATGAGCGTTGAGAAGGTTTGTTCAGAGGTAAGCTGCTAACACTGAGTTAGGATCATTCATTATCATTAGGAAATAATGGCATAGTCACCAAAATGATTTAAACCCACTACATAGACATTATATCAACTCTGATCAATAATTAATTAATTAATTAACAAACCCTTTCTCCTACTCTTCCCCTTCTTCTTTTTTAGCTGGAGAGTCTGCACCCTAATTCTGATTATGCTAAGGTTGTCAGGGAGAATGACCTTAACGGCTTAGCGCTGGTCTTCGGTGACGTTGACCAACTCAAGTTGCTCTTCCCGATGACGCTGGGGCAGTGGACTGCTTTCAGGCTACGCTTCTGGGGCTTTTCCTCAGTCCGTCGACAAACTCCATCTCAGTCACCCTGCCTCAGACGGCCCCATCACGAACCACCATCACAGCCTAGCTAGCCTTCATGCTACGCTTCACGGATACATGTGTAATCATGATATACAAGCTGTGAAACAAGGATATCAGTATTGTATACGATGTATAAATGTCCCAAATTATACAATATATGGTACTTGAACACAAGGTCACAGGCTACATATTAAACTGTACTATATATACAATGTGAAAGCTTAAAATGCTATATGAACAATGTATAACTATTTAACTATATCAATTAAATCCATTGATTTAATTGATATGGTATATGCAGAGCAGTATTGGTGGAAGGACTGTTTTATGTTGCACTTAAAATGTTAATTATTGAAGTAAAGGAACCCACTTCATTGGACCATTTATGGACAAGTTATAGTTAGTTTGTAATGCTTGAAATAAGAAATTTTAGTTTGTTAACATTCAAACCATTCTCATCATTGTGCAGTGAATCTGTTTGTTTCTGGAAAAAGCCCTTTTCTCCTGAGTGACCGTATTTATTGCCAAGGACTTTGGGAAACACTCTTTTATTTTGTATTCTTTATTCTATCCTGGTTATTAGTGCATGGTTTCGTGTTCAATCTGACTTTTTCCAAGACTTTTTCTCTTTTGCTCTATGTTGTTATACTTGAACAACACAAATATATATGCATCTAAATATTATAAACAACACTATAGGTATCTTAATTTGCACTAGAATGTGTACTGTTTTTTCTTCTTCCTCTGGGAATGGACATTGATCTATTATATTGTACTGTACTTATTTTATTGTACCAGGGCTGTACAGAAATGTCCTGTTCATCAACACTGTACATGCATTATTCTTATTGCATGAGAAAATGTACTCAATACTATTGTTATGACTTGACTGTTTTCACCAAACAATTTGCTCCGGTGATAAACCGGACTCAACCTCAATAAACATTTGTGAGACTACACTTTGTGATCACAAAGACAATGATTGAATCCATAGTATTAACAAATCAGTATACATGTATCATTGGGAAACCATCCAGATATTAAAGTTTATGTGACCTTGCCAAATAAGAACTGTTTTCCCATGCCCGTAGACATGGTCCATGTGTTCATATGCCCAGGGTAATGAAAGTTAAAGCCACTGGACATGAAAAAAGGTAATTGATCTTTACAAGGTGTAGATGTGAATACGACAGAAGAAACACCATTCAGTATTATGTTGTGATATCTTTATTAAGTTCTTTCAAATGAAAAGGTGTCGTACCCATGAATTGCCAACATGCTAATTATTGGGCTGATCATTCGGTGCCAACAAGCAGGAACCCACATAATGGAAGTTCTAACTATCCCTGTTTTTTCCTTTCATTTCGCCAATTCCAAATTACACCGTCACCCAAAATCACACGACTGAGGTGCGAAGGTTCATAGTGATGGTGTGAATATCAAGACAGCATAAGATGGGTGTGCTGTGCATGTATATTAAGCATTAGTAACTGTAGTGCAATCACATGACCCAATATTGATTAAAGGTATATTTGCATTTGTGATTAAGAAAAATACAATTGTGGCATATTAATGCATCATAAACATAATACATCTGAAAATACATAGAGCTTTATGAAAAAATAAAAAATGAATTGCATATCAGGATACATGGTTATATTCAAGGCACAATACAAAAGCCAATCAGATATATTCTTTGTTGCATCAATCCACCGGATTTACATTTTCAAAGTAGTATCCTAGTGGAATAAATCTCTTACCACAATAAAAGGGTATTGCTGTTCTTTAGCATTACATCTACAAAATAAAATATCATATATAGCTTCTCATGTGGGCTATGATAAAGGTAAAATAAGAACTAAAGTAGGTTGGCAACACTTTAACTAGAATAGAAACACTAATATACCAATTGTTAATCTTAAATGGAGAGCGTTTTGCGATGCAATATCCACTGTGATGCATAAGGAGCGAATATAAATACCGTGGGCATTAAAAAAATGTGGAAAAATAAATGAAGTTAAGACTTAAGAAAACAGCCTCAGGTTAACACTATAGTAGGCCCCTTAAGGTCAAAACTACTGGAGAACCTACCTTAAGGCAAACAAACAGTAGACCCTACCTTAAGGTTAACACTATAGTAAACTTAACCTTCAGGTGAACACTACAACTTACCTTAAGGTCAACATACCACAGTAGGCCTTACCTTAAGGTCTAACATTCTACTGCAGGGGTCAACATAAAGTCAAACATACTAGGATAGGAGTTTAAGTCAGGTCAAACAGGAGGGGGAATATGAAATCAACTCGTCAACACCACAGTAGGCCTCATCTTAGGTCAAAGGTATTAAAACACCCGAAGGGCTTGGGACGACATTACTTTCTGCCCACCGCCTCAGCCAGCTTCTTCAGCCTCTTCTTGAGCTCCAGAGGAAACTTCTCATAACATTTCTTACATACCGGCTTCATGTCAAATTCCACAAACTTGTTCCTGCAAAGAGAAAGAGAAACACAAGAGAAAGATGAAACCACCAGACCGACCCAACTGATCTACATTGGAGCCAATTGAAAACAGCGCTGATTGGAGCCATGCTCTGCATGGCTGTGCATGTTTCCTCTTTATGATTCGGGGGTTGAAAACACTTAATTGTAGAGCAACATACAGGTACTTTTTTTGTGTTAATTCACATGGTCTGTTCATTTACTGTTGAGGGGTAAATCTACGTAGGCACTCTATTACAAAGCAGCAAGAGGCTCTCAATCAGCTGTCAAGATTTCAACCTCCATGAGGATATAAATCCCAATGCTTCCAGTAGCGCCGGTGGGTCACTGGTGCATTCCACTTTACACATTTGTATCAAATGAAGTCATTTGGTGCACATGCACGTTGCGTTACTAAAATAACAAATATACACAAATATAGTCTTCATGTCGATATCCTTAATACTTTGCCCACTATGCTCATTATTTTGGGTGTGCCAACCTACAAGTTCCGCTTTACCATTTGTAAAGTTGCACTTTTTAAATTAATGGGAATGACTAAATTTCATAAAAATATGAAAAGTAAAACAGACATATATGAAGACATGCACGTGTGCAATCAAGTGCCCCTATTATACCAAGAGGTATGATGTTGAGTATGCTGTACCAACTATTAGGCTGTGTGCTGACATTTAATAGGGTTAATAGGGTACTGATTTACACACTGAAATCACTTCACCAATGTTTACATTGAAACCCCGATAAGGCAGCACTACTCACTTTTTGTTTACATAAACATTAAAATAATACAATGCAATGTGACAGTATAAACTTGATGAAACACAAACAGGTAGATATCTTGAGAACCCAATGTACATGTATGTTTTTGGTTGAATAAAGGAAGTGAAATTTGTTCTTGATTGTTGCCTAGAATTCAGGGTGGTGATTTTTTGGCTGCACATGAGCAGTTAAAAAAAATAAAATAAAATTACCCCATGCTTATTTGTTTGGGGTTGAAATTCTCTTTCATGTAGCCAACAATGTTTATGATAGTTTTAAAGTTGAGATTCTAATCTTTGTATGGTGTCTCACGTTACTGCTTTCTCATTTGTTTAAATTCCATTCACCTAATCTTTGCGATTGGGGCGGGTGGGCCTCACCCAGACACTTCGGAATGAATTAAACCATTAGATACGGCCACATGTGACCTTGAGGTAGCTGCACTTGGTTGACATTACAGATAAGAGGGCCTTTTCCAAGGCGGAAAAAACTCTGGCGCGCTGTCACTGCCTTGGGCCACGTTGTTCAGTTCAATGCAATACAAACTCCTGTTGCATTCTGCGCCTGTGCGCCTGTCTCCGGGACGCTAACTGGTGGACGTCGGTCAGGGGTGGAACGTTGACTGGTTCTACGGCAAACTTCGGTTAAATTATTATCACGGTTTGAATAATACAGTTTTGACGCAGTAATGATAAACGTCGGGAATTTGACCTCGGTTAATCCTTAGTAGGCTCAGGCTGATACATCCCATCATACATCTGGGGGGGGGACACACTCCTCCACCCACTTGTGATGTCACTAATGGATCAATTTTGAACATGCCATGGCTAGACAACATCACACCTGGTGGTTCAATAGAGTCTCTGTAAGACGAGGGTATATTGACACCAGACAGCATTCAAATAAATACACAAACACAAAAATAGAGAAACGCAAAAAGAGCGCATTTCTATAAGCATCAGCGGGAAAGGGCATGCCGTCGACATCACGGTGACATCACAGCGGGGGAAGCGGGTGCCTTGAAGGGTGCTTGCAGAACAACGAGAGAGGAACCTCTACACACAGACGGTGGGCTTCTTCCGGCCCTCTTTGGCGTCCCGCTCGCGGCGGGCCAGGCGGCGCTTCAGCTCGTCAGGCATGCGCTCGTAACAACGCCTGCACACCGGCCGCAGGTCCACCTCCACAAACTTATCTCTGGACGCAGCCCCGCCCACAGGGCAGCGCAGCCAGAGGGCAAGGGGGGGGGGGGGGGGGACGCAAGAGAGGGAAGCCGAAGAAGGAAGACATGAAGGTAGGAGGAAAGGAAGGAAAAGGTTGAGGGAGGATTATTAGGACCAGACCGGGGGTTGTTAACCGAGACCCCAGGGTGAGTGAAAAGCCCTAGACAGAGTGAGTAAACACACACACTCACACTCACACGATGCCCACTAAACACACACAGTAAACCCAGAGCAGACGGGGGCAGGGACGTACTTGAGGGTGAGTTTGGTGTTGCAGGTGGAGCAGGAGAAGCAGCTGACGCACCAGGCCTTGTTGAGGGCTGAGACCACTGCAGAGACCAGGAGAGAGGGATCGGAAGTCATACCTTTTATCTGACGAAGACACGACATGAGTGCATACTAGTCCAGATTGGTTGGCAGTGTTTGGTTCAGTAACCTTTTAGGTCTCAAACTACATTATTTACAATATTTGTGAGATAATGTGCAGCATTTTGATAGTATGTGTAACGCGTCTTTTAACCACTAGGAAGCAGCAAACTCCTAAAAAACTAAATCTCTCAATAGGTTCACTCGTAAAGTATTCTTGCTTGTTACTAGTTCTACCACTAAAAGTATTCTTTGCAGTAGTTTAAAGCATTATCTTGAATAGGTCATCTTAATGAGTATTAGTCCTTACCGTCGCCTTCGATCACACGGTTGCAGTGGTAGCAAACATCTCCAAACAGCTGGTCAGTGGACAAAAAGCAGACTTTAAACTAAGCTCCTGAACCGGCTAACTAAAATACACAAACATTGAATAGACATGAAAATTAATGACATGGCCAGAGAACCAGCCTAGCATAAAAGGTAGAGGTGGGTGGTTTGTTGGACAGGGGGGGGGTGTACATAAGAGCTAGAACCATTAACTGCTGTTTATTAGTTAATGGTTAATAGTTGGTGAATCGATAAGTCAGTCAATCTACAAAAAAATTATCAAATCAAATTAATATAATAGATTCATAAAATATGTGGTGTGTGTAGGTAATTAATGAAATACATATACAAGCCAACCATTTGCTGCTTAATGCTTCAGAAGAACTCTGGTAACTTGTGATGGCATTTGGTGTTATTAATGACATTTTGCCCAACGCACTGATCCAAAAGATTATTGTGAGTGGCAACCTTGTGTACAGTTGGATCATTGTTACGGGGGTAATGTAAAGAAGGTGTACCTGGTTGTAATGGGTCTCACAGTAGGCCAGCCCCTTCCTCTCATAGTGGCGGTGACCCAGGAAGGGCTTCTCACACTTGGCACACACAAAGTGCTGCAGAGACACATAAACACACTTATCACAAGATCTGAACTCACCATAACAGTGTCCGTCTGAAAGAACCAGACATAATAGCATAACCTGGTCATTCCCTGCAGTCTGTGTAAGCTATAACGGCGCTTTCATTTATCCTCCTGCATGTTATTCAGAGTGTTGTTCGCTAAAAGTGGACCAAAATGTCCTCTTTCCGTGCGTTATGATGATCTTTATAATATGAAGAAGATGTGTGGTACAAATGAACATGAAATAGGAAAAACACAAAAAAAAAGACGGGGCAATCTGGCGGCCTGTGTGCTGGAGGAGCGCTACATTTAAAATATGCCCGCTGAGGTGCTGAATTATGTCTGGCTACCCTCTCTACCACTGACCTCCACGTGCCACTGCTTGCCCATGGCGTTGACCACGCGACCCTCGATGGGTCTTCTGCAGGCACCACAGATCGGGACCCCCATCTTGTCGTGGCAGGGCAGACAGTACAGCTCACCCTTCAGCTCCCTTGCCTCGGCTGTCAGCTCCTTACTGCACCACGACACCACACACACGCCATGAGAACGCAACGTCAACATCATGAGAACACCATGACGTCATCATGATAACGTAGATAACATGGCAACGACAACATCAGGACGGCATTATAAAATCACCACGAGTAGATCAGGAGAACGTCTTGACAACATCATGGAAAGATCATGAGAACTTTATGACATTGTCACGCAAGAGAACCCGTTCAACCCGGCGGCATGGGTAACATGGCAGTATATCACTGCGCAGAGAGGAGGGCACCGACCTGCAGTTGCTGCAGTTGAAGTGGTCAGGGTGGTAGGGGTCATTCTTGAAGATGAGAGGCTGCTCCTCGATGATGGCATGGCACTTCTGACAGATGTACTTCCCAAGGCCGCGAGCCTTCTCTCGGTTGTGGCAGGGACGACACAGGTGTCTGGTTACACACAAGAAAGAACAATTTGCCTTCATCAAGTGACCCCTTCAATCATGCAGGGACTGTGTCTGGCAATAAACTAATACAACGGTTCAGTACAGCGACATGATGCTGATATGTACGGGATAAGATACCAGACTACCAGAGAGTTTCTATTGGAGTTTCAGTATGTGATGGTAGCCTGGGGTTCTAGATAACAGAATACAGGTTATAGAATAAATACAATATATGGGGCTGACGTGTTGTTCTAGAATCAAGACCACAGACTAAACACAATATATATATATGGGGCTGACGTGTTGTTCTTGATTAAAGACCACAGATTAAACATAGTATTTATATGGGGATGACCTGTGGTTCTATATTAAAGACCACAGACTAAACACAATATATATCTATATATATATATATGGGGCTGACGTGTTGTTCTTGATTAAAGACCACAGATTAAACACAGTATATATGGGGTTTACCTGTGTTTCTAGATTAAAGACCACAGATTAAACACAGTAGTGTTGAGGCTGACCTGCCAGCATTCTTGACAAAGCCAACGTCAGCGAGCACTGCCTGGCAGATGTTACAGCAGAAACAGTCAGGGTGCCAGCTGTTGTTCATGGCTTTGATCACACGGCCGATGATGAACTCCCCTGAGAACACATGTCATCAGGTTTGATCTTCAGCAATCAGAAAGGCGGGACAGGAGGGTCATAATAAGTACAAAACATCTATGATATCAAACAGTTGCCTTACTCTTTGTAGAGAAAGACCTCCGTTTTGCATGACTGTGCACGGTATTCACATACAATCATGACAGAACCTGCATCGATAACGAGCATTTGACTGATTACATAGTCAGAATAGATGTCAATGATGCGTTTCAGTGTACCTTAGAAACGGCACCGGCACCATCAACCTTCAATCACATATATTGAAGGATATTTTTTTTTAATAAAGAAAATCAGTTTGGTTGTACTGTTAAGTAATCATGATATAAGATAAGATTGTTGTTGATTGTCATATGTTTTGGCCATACGTTTTGATTTTGTGTTTTTACACGTTTACCTCTGTGGTGTGGTGTCTGTGGTGTGCTTTGTCTGTTTCGCATCGTTGTTTCCTATGTCCAATGCGTGTTTTATTGTGTAGGACTAACCACACTGATGACAGCAGGGGGCGAACAGCATCTGGAAGTCGTGTTCGCAGTACTTCCTGCCTTCAAACTAAAACACAACACACTTCCTGTTAGCAAATATACGGAGAGGATAACATCACATTTCCTGCTGCTCAAAACTGCTGGGTGGGTGGGGGGGGGCAGTGAAAGAGGAAGAAACAAAGAAAGAAAGAAAAACCTCATAGAAGAGTCCCTCTGGGAACTGCTGGAAGCACTGAGCGCAGACGAAGCACTGCTCGTGGTACAGCTCTCCATTGCTGTTCACAATCTTCTCCGCAGGAGCAAAGCCACTCTTGCAGCGCTCGCACGCTGCGTTGGCCAGGGCGTTAGCCATGCTGTCAATCAAAAAAACATTGGGAGTTCTATTTAGTAATTGATCAACGCTGTAATCAAAATAAATAGGCATGAATTCAGATACTGATGACGTCATAATTAGGGAGCAGGTAGGGGTTCGGGCATCTTGATCAAAGATGACAACAGGTAAGGTTGCGGAAACAGGGAATGAACCCAACACTATTCGGATTGGAGTCAAACACCTAAGCCAAGGCTCTACATTAGAAATCTGCCACTGCACTGAGATAGCTTTGACAGGTAAAAAATATATATCTGGGTTATATATTAAAAACATTGCTCGTTCGATTGATTTCTCACTTATAGGGGAAAACATTTTAAAAGTACATCTCGGACTTTGTAAATACAGTAATGATATTGATTCCAGAAATTTGGCCAAAATATTCTCAGAGCGACAAAAAACTGAGTTTGCAAGCCCTGGAAAAAATTACCGTAGTAGTATCCAAGATGTTTCTACCCAACAATGAAAACTAAAATAGTCAGGGAACAACATGACTATTATTCGTATGCATACACACAATATATATATATATATATATATATATATATATATATATATATATATATATATATATATACACACACACACACATATATACATACATACACACATACATACACACATACATACACACACACACACACACACATTTGATTGGCCTCAGACCAACAAGTAATCTTAAACGTGGCGACTGAAATGACAACGTTAGACGGTCTGTTGTAAATCTGTTTATACAAAACTCCTCTGCCAATACTGAGACGGCAATGAAATATTCAGCACAAGTCATAACCTAATTTGGGCATGAGAGTACACTACACCGAGTTGACATGTAGAGGCTTAATACATGAAATATGAAAAATCGTTCATATTGAAAAGGTCGCTGGCCAAGTTAAAGTAATGTACAGAATAACTGAGGATGAAATAACACTTTGGAGATAAAATGAGGATGAAATATCTTAACAGAATAACTTGAGGATAAACTTAACTAAATAGGTTTAAATGTGGATAAGCTTCACTTGATCTCATAATGCTTATCCTTGTAAATGATTGAGTAGCTTTCCTTCTAATTGAATACAAGTTACTATTTTCTCCAGATAGAATAACGTTAACTAATAACGAATTCCCTTGAAGATTTGCTTCATAAAGACAACAGCATGGAATGCTTACAGGATTATTTATTAACAATTTCCAGATACTCAATGTAAAATTCCATCGTTGTTGGCATCTTTTCAGGTCTATATTGTCATAGAACAAGTAAACTAATATAACGGGGCCTACGCTAAGCTAACATGGCTATCGGATCTAGCTGACATGGGAGTATTATACTCCTAAATGTAGTTATGTAGCAGATAATACAACATTACCTGCCCGTCATTCCGACCACCCCAAGCATCACCACTACAACACCACGACGTTTTAAATGAACACCACCCGGACTAGGTTACTTTTACACTTCTAAACTCGGACCGAAAAATCGTTAGAAGAGTCGGTTCCTGACGCTCGCTCCAAGGCGTGCCGTCGTGAGACAGCCCAAATTAGCGTTTAAGAGAGAGGGCGGGACTTTAAGCTACATAGGTTGCACGCCGATAGGCGTTTTGAGATGGATGGAGGGACGGACATATGATAAAGGTATATCCGTTAACTTTATTTCCGTTATTCTTGTCTCGTCTTCTATTGATGTTCTTATTCTTCTTGCTCCGCGGACCGTTAAACTAGCGTACACAATGAATAGTAAGAGACCAAGTACAAGACCGGATATTACGTTACAGTAGACCGGTGTAACGTTACAATTCATGATCCTACATCCACCCACTCCCCACCGCAGGGCTATGAACGAGGCCCCGCCCACTCTGAAGTCTGTTTATGCTTCACGCACGGCCAGATGGGAAACGCAAATGGGGAAGTTTCAACAATTTTTCTGTAGCTTATTTTACCGTTGTTCATTGGCAACGCACGTGTACGTTTCAATGCCAATAAAGCCATTTGAATTTTGAAGCAGCAACTCGTCCAAAGATATCCATGCTCACACAACATCGGGAGCAACGCGGCCCTTGTCCTATAATGTCTCGCTGCGGCTTGTAGTGACATGGACATCCACCGTCCAAGTACTGTCACGTGATTCCACTTGCCACCCCCACTGACGTCACAGGCTAATGACTGAAACAACCTACGGTGATTGCAAAAATATGGAAGCCCGTTTCCGCCACGTAAAAGAAAAAAAATGTCACAACTCATTATTTTGAGATAGTATCTCATTATTTTGAGATAGTATCTCGTTATTTTGAGATAGTATCTCGTTATTTTGACATAGTATCTCGTTATTTTGACATAGTATCTCATTATTTTGAGATAGTATCTCATTATCTGATCACTGTTTTGATTGTTTTTTTTGTTTTGTTTTGTCTTGTTTTTGTTTTATTTATTTCTTATTGCTTATGTTTATTTATTTTTACACAATGTCTTGTTTTTTAAAAATAATGTATGATGACTATATGCTCTGTAAGGTGACCTTGGGTGTCTTGAAAGGCGCCTCTAAATTAAATGTATTATTTATTATTATTATTATTATTTTGAGATAGTATCTCATTATTTTGAGATAACTTCTCAACAGGACCAGACCAGTCATTGTAGCCTAATTGTAGCTTATCCATAGGTGCTACATATAGCATATATATTACAGTAGATTAGCTGGAGATGATGAACTCGATTATTAAAGATTATTTCTGACGGAGGTATACAAATGCTGAAATTTTGGCTCGATTATCTATGGAGCACAACATAAACATTAGTAAAAGAACTCTAGAAAGAGTGCTTCATATGAATCATCTGTGGCGAAGACGCAATAAGGCGGACATCGGAGAAGTAGCCGATTTCATACATCGCCAATTACAGTCCTCTGGCCAACAACATGGCTACAGGTGGATGCAACAGAAGTGTTGGATGGCAGGGATCATCACGGACAGAGAGACCGTTCGTCTCTTGCTGCGTCAAATGGATACTGCGGTCAAGTGAGCCGCCATTCGTTCATCCGCGGTTAAGCCAGCCGTCACACAAAATCTTCGTGCGCCTTTACTCTAAACAGCCTTTGGGTGGTATCTCGCAACGTTTTCAAAATAAAACCCTTCACCTACGTGTGTAGATATATAGAACACTAGCTGGCAGCGTCTAGAATGTCCGCACTTGCGGACATCTTGCCAGTCAGCTGCTCACCCATAACATGTGTTGGTAGTGGTACATGTACTTTATAAATAACCATAACTTGCTACATTTTCAACCGTTTTACCAACGGTTGGGTTTCTTACAAACCTTATTAACGTATTTATAAAATTGTACCAATTTTAGAACATTTCAATTTTTTTAGAATCTAACATAATTATTCATCAGTATCAAGTATGCAGTGCCGTAACTACATCTCTGACGTTTATAACAAAACAAACCGTTTGAAAATGTAGCAAGGTGGTTAAGGTTATTCAAAAATTACATGTACCACTACCAAGTCAACACAGTGTTATGGGTGAGCAGCTGACTGTGGCAAGTTGGCCGCTGTCACGTTAAAATTGTACCGGGGGCGAAAATTGTATTGTATTTGTATTGTATTTAATTGTTTAATCGAAACAATAAAAAAAATTGCCCGCAAAACGGGCGATCGCGTCAAATGACGCGTCAAATCACGTAGGAAGGTTCTTGAACATTCTAGACTATGAAACCTGCTTAAAACACTCAGTTTACTAGCTAAATTCGATTAAACAATTCAATACAATACAAATATAAAGTAAAAACAAGTGTTATCTAGTGATCCGTTATCTGTATTATGTTTCAAGAACCCTCCTACGTCATTTGACGCGATCGCCCGTTTCGCGGGCAAAACATTTGTAATTTGACGCGTTTGCCCGTTTCGCGGGCAATTTTTTTTATTGTTTCGATTAAACAATTAAATACAACACAAATATAAAGTAAAAACAAGTGTTATCGCTATCTATCATAATACAGATAGCGATCCGCTATCTGTATTATGTTATTTCGTCGTTTGGAAACATGTTTTCTGCATCGCGTCGTCTGTTGCCGGGCAGGTTGTCAGGATGTAAACAAACGATGACGTAGGCCGGTACAATTTTCGCCCCCGGTACAATTTTAACGTGACACCGCCAGTGCGGACCTTCGACTCCATTGGCCAGCAGAATATGCATGTGTACGTTTTTCAAATGACATTTTCTCAAAATCTATACAGTAAAATCAAATGGTTCCTTGTGGTCAAGTAGTCAGTACAACAGTTAGTATGGTCATATCAGTCAGTGCCTGAACTTATGTGACATTCGGTCTATAGCCCACTTGAAATTGCTGACATAATGCAATTTGCAAAGGCGAGAATATGCATGTGTACGTTTTTCAAATGACATTTTCTCTAAATCTATACAGTAAAATCACATGGTTCTTTGTGTACAAGTAGTCAGTACAACAGTTAGTATGGTCATATCAGTCAGTGACATTTTCTCTAAATCTATACAGTAAAATCTTATGGTTCCTTGTGTACAAGTAGTCGGTATAACAGTTAGTATGTCATATCAGTTAGTGCCTGAACTTATGTGAAATTCGGTCTATAGCCCACTTCAAAGTGCTGACATAATGCAATTTTGCAAAGGCGAGAATATGCATGTGTACGTTTTTCAAATTACATTTTCTCAAAATGTATACAGTAAAATAACATGGTTCCTTGTGTACAAGTAGTCAGCACACGGGTTAATATGGTCATATCAGTCAGTGCCTGAACTTATGTGAAATTCGGTCTATAGCCCACTTGCTGACATAATCCAATTTTGCAAAGGCGAGAATATGCATGTGTACGTTTTTCAAATGACATTTTCTCTAAATCTATACAGTACAATCTAATGGTTCCTTGTGTACAAGTAGTCGGTACAACATTTAGTATGGTCATATCAGTCAGTGCCTGAACTTATGTGAAACTCGGTCTGTAGCCCACTTCAAAGTGCTGACATAATGCAATTTTGCATTATGGTGACCGATTAAATGTGATGGGAAAAATAAAACAACTTGTCCGACTTGAGGGCAGCGTTATGAAACGATGCGTCAGATAAACGATCGCACACATACGACAGAGCCTATAAACTCAACAAATGAATCCTATTTAACAGCCCGTTACCTAGTAAATCATTACATTTTTTTCGTTAAGTGACCGTAACATACCTTTGTTTTCCGTTCGTTCCTTGCAGAAACAACACAGACAGAATAAGCTTATTAATAATCAGACGGAAATCGTCGAGCGATGTCTTTTGTTCAGAAGCGTTTTTCAACATGTGTGCAACAGTAGACATGCAAACGTTAAAGATTCTTAGAAAAAAACTCCAACGTCATGCAGCTCATTGTGACGTCATAAGAGAGATTACCTCTCCACCGTGGCCGTGTGTGTGTTCCTGTCCTGTGTTTGTGCGTGCGTGTGTTACGGACAGTGCTGTTAGCCTAGCAGAGGCGAGATGTTTGCATGTCATGAATATTCATAAGAGCCAAAATATATCTATCAATGTAAGCACAAACAGAGGATCATGGGCATCAGGGCTCCGTTTCCCGATAACGATGCTCGTCCGATCATTCTCACGATGGATCTTGCAAGCCATCGTAAATTTCTTTGGAGCGCTTCGAACGCGCGTTCACTGCACTCACGACGTTCGTAGGATTGTAACCGTCTACTGACACGGTGCTGAAATGGCCTCCGTAGGAGGGGGCGACGCAGGAATGATGCAGGAAAATGGGGTTAAAAAGCGTTAAAATATCTCCCCATCAAGGCCATCAACAGAATAGCCTACGAAAAGATTAGACTGCAATAATATGAATGCTAAAGATATTAAAACACAATTGATTAGGCCTAGGCTGACATATGCTACATTCAGGGCCGTCGGACTGCGGGGACAAAGGGCACAGTTGTGGGGGGGCCCATGACTAAAAAAAAAAAAATGTTCTTACCCTCTGGCCAGTTCCCCCCCCCCCCCCCCGATTAGGAGAGCTTGGTCTAGATCCTGCCCATGTTGGGCAGGATGATATATAGGCCTTTTTACACTGCCAAGCCGGACACCCGCATGCAAGAATGAGCTCACGTCTGAGTAAAGGCTACAAACGAAATTAACTATTTACAAGTGCAAAAACTTCAACTTATTGTTCATTTTGCTGAGCACTTGTTTATCCCTGCAAAAGCCTCATAAGGAAAGTTCCTCTGCGTCACTCTTATAGGCCTACCATCTTTCAAGCTATTTTTTAATGTGACGACATAACCTCTCACATGATCAGCAGCTCACGGATTTCAATTACACCGAAACAGCCTGCCCTGGCCATCATATCCCTTCTTTTCCGGGTAGGCTATACTAGGTTATTAACTTATCCTGGAAATGATAATAGTATATTAAACAAATCCCAGCACCACACCAAAAGGAGGCAGCAAATCAGAGCTAAACATATCTGCTCATTTCCACATGTAAGAGAGCAACACAAAACAGGTTTATAATATTTGGATGTTTTATTTTCTTTAAATCAAGCAGGTTACATTTCATTCGTTTTTACACAATCTGATATTTGGAGCCATTTGCAAATATGCTCATAAATTACATGATTTGTAATCCCAAAGAATGAGGTGGTTAATGATCAATATTGGGATCAACAGTGATCACCCTACTAATGTAGGCATTACGTATGCAGGCAGAAAAAGAAAAGTTCCCATTAAGGTCTCATGTGAAACACCACAGGTCTGAAATACTCAGGAACACATGAAAATGAAACAAAAATGAATTTCACTCTCCAACCTTTTGCTAAAGAGACGTTGACAGGCCCACAGAGAGCCTGGAGCTCACGGGACAACATTCACACACAATTCTGCTTCATGAAGAGGTCAGATCATCGTCAGACCATAGACATTACATGTAAGGACACTGAACATTTGGCCGGATTACACATAGAAATGCAACCCAAAACAAAATGGGTAAAGATAAAGCATGTTTATTGATGCGGCAAACAAAGGTTCAAATATCCTCCAAAGCACTTCAAGCCCTCAAAGAATGAAACTCAAAACGCAGATGAGGTAAAAGAAGAAACTTCTAAATTAAAGTGGAGCGACCCAGGGACAAGTCTGGTTTGGGTTAAAGACTATGGATGGTTAACTTTGTGTAACGTGTTTGGACAAGCAAGTTTAGGTTTTAGGCAAGCGACTTCAGGTATTAGGCAAGCGACTTCAGGTATTAGGCAAGCGAGTTTAGCCAAGCGAGTACAGGCAAATGAGTCAAGCTAAGCGAGTTTAGGTTTTATGCAAGCTTAGGTTTTATGCAAGCGAGTTCAGGCAAGCGAGTCAAGCTAAGCGAGTTCAGGTATTAGGCAAGCGAGTTCAGGTATTAGGCAAGCGAGTTTAGGCATTAGGCAAGCGAGTTTAGGCAAGCGAGTTTAGGCAAGCGAGTTTAGGCAAGCGAGTTCAGGTTAGGCAAGCGAGTTTAGGCAAGCAAGTTCAGGTATTAGGCAAGCGACGCGAGTTTAGCCAAGCAAGTTCAGGTTTTATGCAAGCGAGTTTAGGTTTTATGCAAGCAAGTTTAGACAAGCGAGTTTAGGCAAGCAAGTTTAGGTAAGAGAGTCAAGTTACTTTAGGCCTCACTTTATTTGCGGTTAAATTGCGGCATTAGGTTTAGAAAGAAGGTTAAGATCCAGGCTCAGGTTTGCTTCCAGCCTCGTCCCTCTAGTCGCTCCCTATAAAGAGGGATGCCAGCTACCGTGTTAAAATACAACAGCTGGGATTACAGATATGGAGTACAGATATAAATGACAAAGATTGATTCAAACATTCTTCCCCCAAAATGTGGTGCAACATAAAAGGAGAAAATAATTACTTTCTCTCCATTGAAACCCAGTCATATCTTACGATCTCACGAGGTCCCGCCGCAAGGGGCGGACTTACGAGCTCTATAGAGTGTGCACTGTGTGTTGATGTTGGGTGTGGATTAATGTGCTGGTGTAGCCATCCAGGGATCCTCAGGGTTTATGGGAGTAGGACACACTGGTGTAGTTCAGTACTGTGAAGTAAATTGATGCAAAAAGTAGAATCAGTGTCAAGGGCAATCAAATGTATATAAATGCAGGAACAGCCCCATCTGGTCTCAATCAGCATTTGATTTCATAGACTTAAATTAGCGAAAAAACAAGCATTTATTTACCGCAACAGTCCTAGTGCTGGAGAACCAGGTTTCAAAAAAATTCAATACGAGCCTCCAGGTGCATTGGAGTTACTGCATTTAATTAACTTTAATTTAATTAAGAGCACACTAGTCAGTGGAGATGTTCACAGAAAAGACTTGTCTTCAGACCTTTATAAAGATCAGGAGGGATTATATAATTGCCGTTTGACGCGTTAGGTCTGTTCAAGGAGGAAGTAAATATTTACCAGCGTTGGCGTTGGTCTCTGCACCATGACACCCAGCTGCCGCACATCTGGTCTCCCTTTAAGTCGCCTGAAGGAGAGGTCAACTTAATTGAACCTAAGGGGAATGGGTCACAAGAAAAGGTATGGATAAATCAAAGCTAAACATAGAAAGGATGAAAACAAGAATTGCCCAACATGGGGTTCGCCGATATTTCGATGTAAAAACATTTAGGTGTACGATCCAACCATGGTCAATCCAGTATCTTACCGGTTCCACATGGTCTCTAGTCGGCTGCGCTGCGGGCCTTAGGTCCGTCCTCTGCTCTGGGACGAGGTCTTGAGTATAAAGAACCAGTCAGTCATCAAGCTGCTTGGTCTCTTCAAAGAGGTGGAGGTTTGACCGCCTGCACCATGAGGACGCTGTGGATACGGTATGGGACCATTTATCAGCGGATCTGAACTGCAGAACTTTAATCACATCAGCTGTAGATTTATGTACCTTCTCCGGAAAGATGATTGGTCGTCAGCCCCTGAGCAGTGATCTTCATCCCCAGTGACTCCTTCAATCCTGCTGGAGCAAACACTCAGTTACCATTTGGAGATGACCCAGCTACCCTAGTGTACTCACTACTAAGTGATACAACTCGGTTCAGTGTTTCCCCCAGACAATGTCTTAGTCAAGGTGGGGGGGGGTCTTCGGTGAGGGTTTCAGTTCGCAATAATACATACAACCGCCTTTTCAATTGCATTCAAAATGCTTTATGGCACGACTATTGTTTTGAACAGTATACAGTATTATCGACAAATTATTTATCTATATTTTTTGTACTTGAGGAAAGTATGTTTTCCTTCTTTGCACTTTCTTATTGCATAATTATTTTTTTATATATAATTTTTCTACATTGGTAGTCAAGGCGGGGCCCTACTGTTAAGACGGCCTTAACCATACAGTGCTGGGGGAAACACTGCAGTTACTCGAGTTAAACATTAGAGTTTAGTCCCCAAATGGCGATACCACCAGTTCATGGCTGCGCTCTTTGATTTTCTCGTTGATCAGATTGACCTGGAGAAAGAGCTTACCTTCCATGGATAAGGAGCTGGTTGGTCTAATCACGAGCCGCCTTCGGACCTCCACCGCCGGATCCCCCAGCCGTCCACCGCCGGGACCGTCTCCTCCAGGACCTCCACCGGGCCAACCGCCTGGACCTCCGCAACGTCGCCTCATTTCTTCTGAATTGACACACGTTCTATTTGCACCCCGGACATTCCTCCCCGTTCATGATGCACTGGAGAAGAGCTTAGCTTTACTGGATGAGGAGCCGCCGCCTCCGGGCCCTCCAGGACGCCGCCGCCGGGCCCTCCAGGCTGTCCTCCGCCAGGTGGACGCCACCTCCGGGACCTCCAGGTTGGTCCCAACCACCGCCTCCAGGCCCTCCAGGTTGGTCCCAACCACCGCCTCCAGGCCCTCCAGGTTGGACCCAACCGCCGCCTCCAGGCCCACCGACTCCAGGACCTCCAGGTTGGCCTCCACCTCCAGGCCCGCCGTTGCCTCCAGGACCGCCGTTGCCTCCAGGACCTCGGCCGTCTCCAAGCCTTCCAGGTTGGCCGCCTCCAGGCCCTTCTGAAATGTGAGACACAAGTTCCAGTTGCACACTGGAACATTTCTCCCCTTTCATCATGGATGCACTGAAGATGAGTTTAACTTAACTGGATGAGGAGCCGCCACCTGGCCCTCCATGCCGCCCCTTCCAGGTTGGACGCCTCCAGGACCTCCAGGCTGGCCTCTGCCTCCAGGACCTCCGCCTCAGTCCTTTTGAAAGGCGAATGACACGTTCCATTTGCACACTGCACATTTCTCCCCGTACATGATGCAGATAATCAACTCCTCTGCTTTAGCTCCCACAGATGCCCTACTGTGCAGTCTTGAGTGAGGTATTATTTAACCCAACACCCAGCCACACACACCTAGCCTACATCCTGGAGCTGGTCCTAGTGGCTGAGAATGCATCCGACATGCATCTGACATTTTTCAGAACACCTCAGAGTTGCTGTGGCTGCATGTCAAAGTTTTAATTCTAAACAATTCACCAAGCCTAGAAAAAATGTGCAGCTGTGCAGTTCCGTGTCTCACCGTTCTGCATCCGTTGGGCTGCACGGCTCCCCTCCGCCTGCAGCGAGCGCCTCCAGACGACCTCCATGGACCTCACGGCGAGCACCTCCAGACGACCGCCACGGACCTCCAGACGACCGCCTCCATCACCTCTACTGAAACAAGACAAAATCTATTTAAACACTGGAGATTTTTTTCCTCCTCGCTCACTCGGATGTCAATAGCTTATCGTCTCCCATTCTGTGCGTTCTTGAGAAGTATCATTTCCTATAAACTCCCAAAGCCAGCCACACATCCAATCTTCATAAGGACACTAGTCCTAGTGGCTGAGAACGCTTGGCTCACAAGCCAATCACAACCCATGACTGAAGTACAGTTTTATTCTGAACCGTTAGACCACGCCAAGGAGGAGTTTATAGGATGTGCAGTTCCACGGCTCACCCGTCTGTTCCTGTAGGACTGAACGGCTCCTGGCCACCATCCACCTGCAGCTCCCAGCTCCAGACCCGCTCTGTTGAAGCCTCTGGGAGTACAATCCGCTCCTGAACAAAAACAACTGTTCATAAATCATTTGGTACTCTGCAATCCTTGGAAATATTATGAAGCATGAGCTCGAATAGAACATTTTCAAATCCTGTATAATTAATTGTTGTACAAATGTGTATAGTTCTATTGATTACTTTTTTACTTCTATAAAACATTTAATGAATAGTGGGAAACTACACAAGAAAAGTAAATGAATGCGGTTTTAACGCGGTTATATTAGTAAAGCAAGTCTTACCCAAAACTCAATATAATAAATGGTGACCACATTTTATCATTATTATTAACTATTTAGTGCTTCACTAAATTCCTATAGCAAGTGGAAACGTTACTCTCCTTCATTGGTGATGTTCATGTTCCTCGATATCTTCCAATGGACTCGTTGTGAAATCCTTCTGGATCCTCTGCGTTGAAGTGCGTTGTTCAATTTCCAAGGGGCGTGTCTAAAGGGCGCGATCTAAAATGGGTCGATGCTATGCTATTGGATAGGCCTCGACTAATCATAGCATTGGAACGGGTGATGCAGAAATACATATTCCTCAAAATCTTTTAGTAGTCGTTCGTTCTTTTAGTGAGCATATACAGTCTTTAGTTTACCAACTTCCATCTTTGTTGTTGAAACACCTCTACATGTTGCGTATATCCAACCTCACATTAGATAGCCTAAAGGGTTGCTATTGGTCGGTCTATTTCGTACCGGGCAGAAAACGTTATATAACGGAGGGGCGCCTGACCGCATCTTTGAAGAGCAAATTATATACGAGGTCCGTCTAGTTCCGAAGCTAATGGTGAAATACGCAAAACGAATATTGAAATGTTAATTTTGGCATTTAATTTGCATCTACATTTTGCCAGTGAAGGAGTTTAGGTTTGCCAATCCGAGGTCTAACAGGCAGTAAACATGTTCATTAAAATACAAATGCAAAGTCCACAGAACATACGCGAATAAAAACCACATTGCACCACCAGCGGTCAACAGCAGCAGCAGCAAGTGTATTGAAAGTAGAAAAGTAGTAAAGAGAAGAATAGAATTGGGAGAGTGGTGTGCAAGTCAGACACCGCATCTAACCCAGGACCACCTTGCAGATCACAAGCAGCAAACCTTCTACCAGACCAACCAAACACACAACAGGCCCCCAGTCAGTAGGGTCAGTCAGACAGGTTTCCACAAAAGGGCTCAGTGGGTCGTTTTTGCTCTTATGGGTTGAGCAAAAACGGACCCCTTTCTTCCTTCCACAAGTTCCCATCCTGGATTTTTCGGACATGTGGAGTCGGACATGTTTCAAGTTATCCGTGGATTCCTGAGGGCAGTGAAGTATGTGCAGAAGGTGACGTCCAGGTCCAGCGGTCTGCCGCATTGACCACGAGATCTTTAACCGAGTGGGACCGCCTCGGTTTGTAGTAGGCCTAGAACAGTTTGTGTTCAACAGCGTGGAGGTCTTCGTTTCCATCAGAGTTGCTGCAGTTCTTCCATGCTGCTTCCACAGTGAGCAGAGGACACTTCCAGTGTGGTGGTCGGTGCTGTAGCGGTCCGCAGCGTTAGTTAGTCAGTCGATCCCATAGATAAACCACTCAACACAAACTACCACTTCCATCAGCAAATCCACATTAACCTCCAGCGGTAAAACATGTACAATAGAGGGGCGAGAACAGACGACAGGCGGAGATGGGGAGAGTGTAACATGTGCAGTGCTCATGAAGGAAGTACCCCGCGTTACTCACTGCGTGGGTCCCGGTGGCGGGGGGTCCACGTCGGTGGCCACGATGTCCGGATTGTTCACCCCACGCAATCCAACTCAAAATAAACGATTAACATCCGTCACGGTGGGGGCGCTTTATGGGGAGAGTGGGGGAGACGCAGCTGAAATCAATTAAGAACTAGTGACCTCCAGAAGAACGTGATTGGTTGTGAGCGAGAAGCTCGAGACGAGAGACGGCAAAGGCCTGCGTATTGGTTAGAGCATAAGTTCAGCAGGCACTGACTGATATGACCATATCAACCGGTGTGCTGACTACTTGTACACAAGGAACCATTCGATTTTACTGTATAGATTTAGAGAAAATGTCATTTGAAAAACGTAGGTACACATGCATATTCTCGCCTTTGCAAATTTGCATTATGCCAGCACTTTGAAGTGGGCTATAGACCGAACTTCACATAAGTTCAGGCACTGACTGATATGAACATACTAACTGTTGTACCCACTACTTCTACACAAGGAACCATGTGATTTTACAGAATAGATTTAGAGAAAATGTCGTTTGAAAAACGTACACATGCATATTCTCGCCTTAGCCAATTGCATTATGTCAGCACTTTGAGGTGAGCTATAGACCGAATTTCACATAAGTTCAGGCACTGACTGATATTACCATACTAACTGTTGTACTGACTACTTGTACACAAGGAACCATGTGATTTTACTGTATAGATTTGGAGAAAATGTCATTTGAAAAACGTACACATGCATATTCTCGCCTTTGCAAATTTGCATTATTTCAGCAATTTGAAGTGGGCTATAGACCGAATGTCACATAAGTTCAGGCACTGACTGATATGAACATACTAACTGTTGTACTGACTACTTGACCACAAGGAACCATTTGATTTTACTGTATAGATTTTGAGAAAATGTCATTTGAAAAACGTACACATGCATATTCTGCTGGCCAATGGAGTCGAAGGTCAGCACTGGCGGCCAACTTGCGACAGTCAGCTGTTCACCCATAACACTGTGTTGACTTGGTAGTGGTACATGTACTTTTTAAATAACCTTAACCACCTTGCTACATTTTCAAAACTGTTATAAACGTCAGAGATGTAGTTACGGCACTGCATACATGATACTGATGAATAATTATGTTAGATTCTAAAAAAATAGAAATGTTCTAAAATAGGTACAATATTATAACCACGTTAATAAGGTTTGTAAGAAACCAAACCGTTGGGAAAACGGTTGAAAATGTAGCAAGTTATGGTTATTTATAAAGTAGGCCTACATGTACCACTACCAACACAATGTTATGGGTGAGCAGCTGACTGGCAAGATTTCCGCAAGTGCGGACATTCTAGACGCCGCCAGCTAGTGTTCTATATATCTACACACGTAGGTGAAGGGTTTTATTTTGAAAACGTTGCGAGATACCACCCAAAGGCTTTTTAGAGTAAAGGCGCACGAAGATTTTGTGTGACGGCTGGTTTAACCGCGGATGAACGAATGGCGGCTCACTTGACCGCAGTAAATGGATGGTGGTGGCGTGGATCTCCGTGCACGGCACCGTCTGAGACGTAGAGTCTATGTCAGTCGTGGCCCAAATTATGTGTGGCACTGTTACGTAATTCACACATTCATACCAACAGGCCACATATGTCCTTGGCGACTAGAGAGGTCTCGTTCCCATCCCAAGGAGGAATCCGGCTCCTAGGGAGGCGTCCGGCCCATACAAGAAGCCATTCATTCACGTATCAATTCTACAGATACGAGCGGCCCAGGCGTTCGGCGAACTCCGAAGTTCAGGGCCACATAACAAATTGCAATGCCAACACATAGCCACTAGGGGTCAGCACAATACCACAAAGCAAGTTGTAATGCCAACACATACCCACAAGGTAGCAGCATAGAGACATACAACATCCAGAGAGGCGGGAGTTCAGCACCATGCTTAGCCAATCAGAGCACATAACTAAGTCCACGCCTGCCCAGTATTAAAGTTACAACCCATAGCCCAGAGGGCTAGAACGCTCCAGGTAAAGCATCCTTTTGAATGCCCTACTAAGTGTATCTCCACGCGTGTTTGTACAATTCTCCTCCTTTTGCTTCATAGTATGCTAGTCCAAACCTTGCTAAATAAAGTGAGTTAAAGCGATCCTGACTCGGCAGACTTTTTCCAAAAAGAACACGGCAGCACATAGATGGATATGACAAATTGAAGCCGTATGGGATATGCATCAGTGGTTGCATTGATGGGTTCTCGCGAAAGATGATCTGGCTAAACACCCACTCAACTAACAGCGACCCACGTCTTATAGCGGGGTATTTCATTGATTCAGTGATGCAGCATGGTCGCCCATTGAAAGTGAGATTGGATCACGGGACGGAGAACACACACATTGCCGCAATGCAAAGTTTGATGCACGGCAGTGAAAACGGCATTTCCCCAGACTGTCACTCTAGGTCCAAGCACGGGGAACCAACGTATTGAACGCTGGTGGTGTACGTGGCGGAAACGGGCTTCCATAATGTGTAGCACCTATGGATAAGCTACAATTAGGCTACAATGACTGGTCTGGTCCTGTTGAGAAGTTATCTCAAAGTAATGAGTTAGTATCTCAAAATAACGAGATACTATCTCAAAATAACGAGATACTATCTCAAAATGACGAGATACTATCTCAAGATTTTGAGATACTATCTCAAAATAATGAGTTGTGACCTGCATTTTTTTTCTTTTACGTGGCGGAAACGGGCTTCCATATAAACCCATCCCTGTATGCCACTTGATAAATTTCTCACATCTTCCCATATTTCCTGTTTTATTATAAGGCATGTTTTATACATTAATACATTTTAAATCGTCCTGCCGGTATAACTAAGGTAATGTTTTCAAAACCCTAGTCCTTTTACTAATAATGTGAAACCATTGCATAATTAAACTATTCCACAACCCTTCAGATATAATAAACCTTATGACTGAATATCATGTGAACAATGGTATTAGTTCATCTTTATTCAAATGGTCCGCTTCACTGTTAACATTCCATTTGGATGTGATTTTCAGAGCAGTATAAATACTGAATATTTATACATTGTTTCAACACAAGCGTTGTTCTTATGTTTTTTTAAAAATATAAATACTTTGTGCAAGATCCCAATACTGGATTTAGATATGGTCTGGACTGGGTATAATTATTTTATAAGAAGTCATTTCCCTTCCATGAACAAATAAATGAATAGATTATGAATGAATTATCTAACAGTGGTCAGTAGTTGGTAATGTCATCTTGGTAGTAACCCTGAGGGATGTGTCCGCTACGCCATTATAACATGATAGGACAGTCACACACAAATAAAGGAGGGTTCATGGTCTTGAAACGTAAAATGGTCCGACCATTATTCCTCTCTGACCTCTCCTTCTTAAATACACAAAACAAGAACGCTAATTTCAGTGCTGGGTCAACTGAGGACAACCGCATGACTTTGTGGGACCTCAACTTCTGGAAGTCCATTTAGTAAATGAAGAAGGAAAAACATCAAATATATAAATCAAAATGTACGTTGGGCTGTTTTCATTCAGTCCCAATGGGACAAAATATAAAATAGCCATGCATTCACCTGTAATGGTCAGACGTTGGCAACTCAAATATTACAGCAGATATTCCAGATGATAGATCATTTACCAATGCAAATCATGAATGTCAGCATTCCACCCTCTACTCTCTGTCAAGCACCACCTTCTAGAAGAGTCAAAATATAACTTGGACAATAAGAAAAAAATGTAACCCTGTTGCAAAACATGTATATTCCATCAGTTTTACACCTTCTCAAGACCATCTCAGACCCAATACAAACAAGCAGAGGTAAACCCTAGGACATTTGCCTCAATGTTAACAATAACTGTGCCACCCCCACACCCAAAATGACATATTACACTTTTATTTCAAAAGCAGCGGTTGATACATCACATATATTCCCATCTAGATAGACACAAGCTTAGCAAACTGTGTGCTTCCTGGTCAAAGAGGATAAGCCTAGCATTAGCTTAGCAGTAGCATGAAGACACTGCACTGGGATGGGGGACAACAGCCAAGCAAGCTCATGTCAGATTGTTTCATAACCTGGCGGACGTTATGTTGTGCAAGAATACCAGACCGTACAAATGAGTCCCATGGTGGTTAAGCATCCGATGCCAAGGAGTTTGCAAGATGACACACTGAATGACAAACTCTGATCTAATGTTTTCATCTCAGAGAAGTGGAGGTTTCTCTGGGAATACCCTCTGGTATTAGCGTTTTCTCCTAAAGAAGTTGTGAACCGGTTAAGAGTTCTGTTTGGGGTGGACATCAGCTTAATACATATGCGGGGTGCAGATAAGGCCCTGGAGCAGGGGTCAGGGGGAAAACAGCACCTCAAAGAGTAGGCCAGGGAAGGAGCGGGGCAGTCAATGATTTGGTTTAGTCAATTCTCACATCATCCAGTTGAAAAAAAAGAAATTAGTGTAAAAGCAGCACTGAAATAAATATCTTCAAATCAACCATTTCGCCTAGGCAGGTGTGAACTAGCACGCACGCACGTAAAAAGCGCTCCCTCTCCGCGTGTCTCAGTAGCACGTAGCATGACTGGGTTAGCCTTCTGGTTCGGGCGATCCCAGCTCCTTGATTGGTCCAGATTCCGCACCAGCGAGAGTCTTACGTGTGATTGCTGTTCTGCGTTGAGTTTTTGTTAGGGGCAGAGTCCACGTGTTTGCTGGGGGCGGAGTCAGCATGCGTGTTGAGGGCGGAGTCTGACAGTCTGTGTGCGATGCAGTGTGTGTGTACGGGGACAGCGCCGGGCAGACAGACCACGTCGGGGCAGCTGAATGTGTTGTGACAGAGGTGACAGCCCCGCTTCTCAGACACCAGGATGGGCTTCTTCCGCTCCTTTAACTAGATGATCAAAAAAAAATGTTTAGTCATTTATTGGCGTTCTTTATTTGGTTTACTTCACTGCATCGTTGTTCTGTCTCCCACACATAAATTGCATGGGTTACTGAGAAAAAAGGCGATATATTAATCAAATGCATTATTATTATTTCACACTGTAATACAGGATATAATCTGAATTATTTATAGATGAGATAAGATACGCTGATGTTATTTGTCAATATATTCCTTGACCGATATTCACTCCCGTATATTTGGAATAAATAGGGGGACATGCTGATTGTTTGAGGGGTTATTTTATAACCAAGTATTATAGTGTAATTGCATTAGCATTAACAGTGATCCTTTCTAGCTTTACGTCTGTTTTGACTGTACTGCGGACAAGTCAGCGTCGTATTTTCAACCCGTATTTTGACCCCTCGTATGTGGCCTCCAGCCCCTTAGTGGGAGCGTTAGCGTGGCCCACCGGAGGAGGACGATGTGCAGAGGGCCGAGGCTGCGGCGATGCGCTACTCACCCTGTCGTGCAACAGTTGCAGGTTCTCAGCACGGGACAGGCCCAGCGCCAGGCGAGACGTCCTGCTAGCGTGCACACTGGTGCGCACAGCCCGGCCCAGGAAGGGCTTGAGCAGCTGCAGGGACCAGCCCTCCGGGAGCACGCTCAGCACGCGCACCGCGTCAAACCGCTCGCCGTGACGGTTCAGCAGGTCCACGGCGGCCATCTCGAGGTCTCCTCGTCTCTCCTCTGCACCTCCACCTAGATACATGTCCAGAAGGAGGTGGAGGAGCTGCTGTCTGCAGGCTGCGCCCTGGGAGGAGGAGGAGGAGGCCCAGAGGCAGTAGGCCTCCGCCGAGCTGTAGTCCTGGAGCTGGTGGACCAGGATGTCCAGCGCCTTTCCGTGATCCTCCAGCTTCCCGTGGAGCGTGGCACGCTCCAGCAGCAGCTGATCACAGCCCTCCATCTTACCTGGGACAATTATAACACCTTTATTATACATATGACACTAATTCTACTTATATTAAGGGTATTGAGCAGACCCTTCTGTCCAAAGTGACTCACAACCATTCATACACACATTCACAGTGCGAGGAGAGGAGTGCAGCGGTGAGGAGGAGGAGGAGGAGAGAGAAAGTATGAGGAGGAGGAGGAGAGGAGCGTAGGGGTAGAGCAAAGGTATGAGGAGGAGTATTTACATTTAGGGCATTTAGCCCTAAGTCGCTTTTATCCAAAGCGACTTACTAATAAGTACATTTGTCATAGGAAGTGAAACAATATATCGCTGTCAGTACAGTAAACATGTTCATAGAGCCAAGTGCAAGTACTAACAATCGCTAGGCTAACCCATTCCCCGTGTACAGCAATGATAGCAGCTACTGCAGTTGCTACACAACTAACTACAATAAGTGGTGTAGTAGAGTAGAGGGAGTAGTAGAGTAGAGGGAAGAACATGACATGAAGAGTTATGGGTGAGGAGGCGAAGAGCGAAGGTATGAGAAGGAGGAGAGGAGTGGAGGGAGGAGGAGAAGAGTGGAGGGGAGAGGAGGAGGAAGGGAGTGGGGGGGGGGGTGGGCAAGAGGAGTAGGAGTGGAGGGGTGAGGACAAGAAGGGGAGAGGACGGGCTAGGAGGTGGAGGGAGATGTGTGGTGGTCAGCAGACCTAGTAGAAGCTGGACCCTGTAGAGGTTGGACTCCCTGAGGAGGGCCTGAAGCCTCTCCCGGGCGAGGGAGAGCTGGCCTGGGGCCGGGGGAGGAGCGCCCTCTAGCAGAGACAACACCTGCTCCAGGTACAGCACGGCAAGGAGGCTGTGGAACTTCTCCTTCTACACACACCACGGAGACGAGAAAACACACCCAATCAGACCCAGTGTAAAAAGTAAAGGACAGTTGTAGCATTGAAAGGATAAACATTTTAAATAATGATAAACTATAATAAATATGCAGGAAATATGTCGATACGCACTTTATATGTATATGGGGTCCTGAGTGTCATCTATCAACCACATACACAAATAACTTTTTAAGACAAGTAACAAAAACATTGTAATCCGCTACAGGTACAATTCATATCGCCTGATTAAAAATATCAGATAGCCTGTGTTCTGCAGGTATTTATCGTACAACACAAGGAAGAATGTATCAGGGAGATTTTATTCCAAAGAGGAAGTGGACATTTGACGCACAGGAACTACATTTCAACAGTTTTTGCAAACCTTTATTTTAGTTTTTGTGGTTTTTGGATTGGAGTATAAATTTATGTTAAGGGGTGCCATGGTTTGGAAAGCTTTGTGAGGCACTGCAGTAATGCGCATATTCCTAATTTCAGAGTCGGCTTGTATAAGACAGTTGTATCAATGCAGCCATAGCATCAGTTTTACCATAAAAACATCATACAAAAGCAATGAAACACAGACATGAATGTGCACTGTTGGAATTTCAATAGAGGAAAAGAGGAAAGCTGTGTACACTGTCCTTTTGACCGGATTCAGTCAAAGCTCTATTTATAAGCTTGCTAAATTGGTGACATTGGTGCCAAAATACCAAACTCTCTTCAGAGAGTTAGTGACTTATAATCAGTAGACATTTAACTATGTATATTTGGTGAAAAAAGGAGAAGGAAAAGGTTTGAACGGTCCTGTACACACAGACTGTCTAATGATCTGTCCCGGCTACTAATAACTACTAACTAGCCCAGTGCAAAGCTTGTATCTTCACTTTCGTATTATCGGCAGATTTGGTCAGTGGGAAAACCGATGTATTGGAAACACATCAACTTTGTAAGAAGTTGCAAGAATTGTAAGACCACAAATTCCCTTTGCTTAAAAGGTGCAGTGGGAAAAAGGTAGGGGGTCACTCGCGGTTAGGTTGCAGATTTCAACCGACCCTCCCCTCACCCATCCGTTTCCAACAACTAGCGTGGCCTGTACTGACCATTATTGTTGAAGGAGCCCATAGGTACATCCAATATGATGTAATCGTCTTAATCAGGCCTAAAAAAAAGAAAAGTTTGGTTCCTGTTGGTTGTCAGTTGAGGTCATGGGTAGGTAGGGAATTTATTTTATTTTTTTATTTTATTTTTTCCAGCGGCAGCGAATGATAGTTAGGTTGTTTTCATTTAAAAACGAGAAAATTGGCTCATCCTTGTACAGAATGAAGAGGTGCTGTACCAAAACGTAATTATAGTTTGCATCAAAAAATTTTTTTTTTATAAAGCTCATAAAATAATTTGGGTCGCACATAAATTAACAGGGTCGGTCGGAAACCGGAACCAAACAATTTCTTTTTTTAGGCCTCAGCATCAAGTAGCCAGGTGAAGAGGTTCTTTGATTTATGAGCATTTAGTAAATGTAAATGTAGAACTATAGGTCCCTATAATATGAACGTGATTTGTTCATTACCATATTTATCCCCGGTCCATAAAATAATTATAATTCATGGAGATTAACAGGACATTACACATAAGCCGCATTTTCCGTTTCACGAAAAAAGGACGTCTCACCCTTTTTAGGCTTAGATTAAAATCAGTTTAACCAGGACACCATGAGTGAGAGTTAAGTGTCTGGGACACGTCGTTTTTGTTTGAAGATGTGTCGAGCTCCTTGCCAGCGGATGATTTTGATGTCCGCGTCCGATTGGATACATAGTATAACGCCACAGTTTCTGGCGCATTTTATATAAAACATCCCTAATTATAAAGCTCCTATACATTGACTTCACTTAAAAATAATCACAAATAGGTCATACTTATGGGGATAACACACCAAACTCCTTCCTGAAGCTCTTACCCCAAAATGCATTTTCGTAAATGTGCTTTTCCCCCCTTCAGCCTTTTCCCCGTTCTACTATAGAACCATGGCGTTGCAACATGGTTGCCTCCCTGGAAGACTCACTATCTAGATATAAAGGGCTCAAACTAAGGTAAAAAATATATTCATATTCCCATGGGATTATACATGATTATTGAAATGTTCCATTTCTTCTGCATTTCCTCCAACCATTATATTCTATACACTGGTCCTTTAGTAGAAGGTAAGCACACAACAGTTACCTTAATGCGTCTTTCCAACACCAGGTGTTCCAGGTATAGGAGGCGGGCAGGGCTGTGCTTCTCAAGGTAAGTGATGACATCATCAGGCATTGGCTGACCCGATTGGTCCTTGCCAGAAGACCTCTTGGTGAAGATCTGGACTCCTACCTTTGAACAATAAAGTCAGAATGATTCAGATAAATAATTCAGAAAAATTAGGGAATGTTTCTGTACAACGATGTCGAAGGAAATTACTATTGACGTAGTAGTAATATTGATCCTGTATGTCCATACCTTGGGGTCTCTCTTCAATGCCCAGTCGCTGTACCTCCAGACCAGGTCCAGATTAGGACAAAAGGTGAGGAAGTCCACTATGTATTCATACAGGTCCGGTCGGGTCGAGTCCTGCAGCTCCCCATCCGCCACACGGATCCACAACTACACCACAATACATAAGATACATTTTATACTACCTAGACCACAACTAGTGCATAACTGTCTGCTGCTAGGAGAGTTGCGGTATACCTGCAGAGCAGCAGAATCCTGGCCGTTACAGCGATACAGGAGACCCAGGGCAAAAAATCTGAGAAGAGACGAAATATTTTGCATTTGAAGAAAGACTGAGAGGGAAAACCACGAAGAACACATCAAAGGCAAGGCCATGTCAACAAACACTGACTAAATTTAAAATAACAATTTTTGAGTCAAAAGTTTTTATGTCTATACTAGCATTTTTGCTGCCTTCTCTCATGAACATGCCCATTCCACTTACAAGGCCTCCAACGTCTGGATCACGTCAAAATCATAAGTCACATCCCGCGTACTGATGCGTTTCCCCCCAGCTACACTACACCTCACCGGAGCTTTCACACAATCCAAACACAGTTGTTTATGGCGGAGTGAAGTCCAAATACAAGGTCCCTCCGTACCAATGTTCCCTCCCTTTTTTCAGCACTGAGCCAAAATTTATTTTCTGTGCGCACATTTCAGCACTGTGAGCAATTCGCGACCACGTGAAAATGAGTGGTCGAAAATGACCACGATCCTGCATTAGCCATGGCGAATTCAAAGAGATGACAGAGAATGCATGTCTACAAGGTCGATATTTATTTAATATCCTTTATAATAGTTGTACTTTGGGAACATTTTATTGACGCGGTTTTACCAGTCAGTTTAGTTGAAAAAAAAAAGGATCTTTGGTTTAACTTCAATAAGGTTTAGAGAGTTTATTATGACTCGTTCACTGGTTTTGTCTGATAATGATATAAAAAATAAAAGTATCCAATGGGTTTAGTAATTTCTCTTATGTCATAGTTTTATCCTACCTGGACCATCTTTTGTGTCAGTTTGGACTGTTTCATCTATCCACTCACGTTTTCTGGGGCACCTGCTCTGCCTTTCTTTTCACCATGTCATGCGCTTAGCCACATTATGGCCAACGTGGGCCAGTGCCACTTTGATTGACAGCTGGCCCACCCTATCAGAAGTGCAAAATTTTATATAGGCGGTGACAGCGTTGAGCCCAGACAGACAGGCTGCCGCAGCTCTGCTGTTGCGTTAAATTAAAAGTGTGTTAAATGAAAACAACGAAGCATAGTATGCGTTGCTCGCCAACTAATATAAAGACCAGGCAAAACGTGAACTTGTAGCCGTCTGCATTCGGTATAGTGGGTTTTTTAGTGGGTTTTGTTGCGACTAAAGACATGAGTCAGCTGGCATATCTCGCAAAATTCGGGAAGTGATCGAGCCTCTGCAGCTCGACCATCACTGCTGATTCAACCCCCCTCTCCAACCCTCCCGCTCCTCCTCCCAATTCAATTCAATTTTGGGAAAATTTCTTAACTGCCTATATCAAAGTAAAAAAATAAAATGTAAAAAATGGTGGCCCACCCTACCTCACTAAAGTCCACCCTGATGAAAAATCCTGCCTACGCATATAATTGCTGGAGCAGGGCCCGCCAAGATTAGCCTGAAGGATACTTTGTATGTTAACATTCTAACGTACATCCGGCTTGGGCGCCAGACATGTCAGTATTTTAAATGTTTATTACCAAGCCAACATCGCCTCTGATGCACAGATCGTTAACCCCTCAAGAAAGATCTATTGCGCGGCCACTTCGACTGGCCTGCGCGCCCGCACACACACACAGCTTAGAGGGAACGTCGCTCCCTATACATACTTGCTGTGTTTCTCCAGCCAGGGAGAGCTGTCAGCCAGCAGGCAGGTGTTGTCTGAGGCCAGCAGGTCCAGTAGACTCTCGTGGTCCTGCTCAGCATACAGCTTCAGCAGCGCTGTGTCCACTTCCTCCCGGGACGCCCTGGAGGCCTCGGTACCACGGACCTGTACAAACACACACACACGTCACACACTGACTCACACTCGCACTGATTTCACAGACACTTGAATCCAGAGTGACTTGCAATTTAGGTCGATGACAATCAAAGCACATAATCAAAATTGAAGCTGCTCCAAAACATATCTACGGTACAGGAAGGTGAAGGTAGAGCATGAAGGTAGAACATGAAGGGTGAACCACGGCGCCCCTCACCGATCCTAGGTAGGAGATGAGGAACCTCTTGCAGCGCAGCACTTTCTCCAGGTCGCCCTGGGCCAGGTGGTTGAGGTCTGCGAAGGGGTGCAGTGGGGGGTGGCAGCGGGTGAAGGAGGACGTGGGGGGCAGCAGGAGGGGGTAAAGGGAGATTAGCTCCCTGACGTCCAGCTCTCCTTTCCTGGGGACACACCATTGAATCAAAACATGCATTCGCCAAAGTATAAAAGTACAAGGAATACAACTTGGGGGAGGTGGCAGTATCCTAATCTAGGGTAAATAGTCAAAAATAACCACAGAGGTCCCATCACTTAAACACCGAGCGTTGCAGTGAAACGTGACCAGATGACCCTACCTGAAGTATTCTTGTGCTTCCTGAAACTGGAGCTGTCCAAACTGGATAAAGCCAGCCTGCTGTAGGATCCTTCTATGCAGGATCTGGTTCAACAAAAAAATATTATGGTCAACATATCACATTGCCTTGTTGAATTTTTGTTTTTAAACATGTATGCAATACGTTTCCTGTAACTGCAAGACAAACCACATGAGCAGCTGGTGAAAGGAGCGCCACACTGCACCTTTTCCAACCACTTCAATTCAAAGCGCACGCTCTCTGCTCTGTAACAAAGCTTGGCGAGTCTTGACCTAATCGTCACAGCGATTCCTACACCGTGTTGAATGCAAAGTCTGTTTGAAAACACTACTGAAGGCTTGCCAGTGACATGACTTCAGTATAATTTATCAGAATGTTATCAATAACTTGTTTTTTGTGTCGGCAGCATGCCACACCCATAGTTGATCGCAGGACACTCATGTCTGCTATATGGTAACACCACCTCAGTAACCCAATCCTCACTCAGACGTCTGCAGCTGGTCCAAAATGCAGCTGCGCGTCTTTTAACTGGCACCAGGAGGCACGAGCACATCACACCCATTCTGGCCTCCTTGCACTGGCTCCCAGTTATTTTTAGGATCCAATTTAAAATTGTTTTATTTGTTTATAAGGCACTCAATGGGCTGGCCCCGGCCTATATCACTGAGCTTGTTCAGCCCCACTCTGCCCAAAGGTCCCTCAGATCCTCTAACAAAGGGCTTCTGTATGTGCCACACTCACGGCTCAAGCAGAGAGGTGATAGAGCCTTTGCCATTGCTGCTCCACGTCTGTGGAACCAGCTCCCCCTGGATATTAGATCCGCCCCCTCCATTTCTGCCTTCAAATCTAGGCTAAAAACCCACCTCTACTCCCTGGCCTTCCTTGCCCCTTGATCTTTTAGCCTACCTCCTGTTCATGTCTGTGTGGTATGCCCTGGAAATGAATGTTCCCCCTTTGTATTATTATGACCTCTATGTATTGTTGTGTTGTTGTATTTTATTCACTTTTTATCTTTATTTATTATTATTATTGTTATTTTTTAATTATCATTATTATTTTTATCTTATTGTACAGCACTTTGGTCAGTGTATGCTGTGTGTAAATGTGCTCTATAAATAAAACTTACTTACTTACTTACTTACTTACCACCTGTCTTATTGTCCGCTACTCTCCGTGTCGAGAGGGAATGGCATAGACGAGGATTGCCCATATATAAATGTATACATACTGAGTAGGGCTGGGCGATAAATCAAATTTTGATCACGATTCCGATTTAAGCATCAAACGATCACAAAACTATTATAATTGAATTTTCGATAATTTTTTAATTTAATGTTTTATAGAAAGAGCAGAAAAGAACAGAAAGAACAGCTGGATACATATCTGTACATTATTTTAGATTTGAACATTTTCTTTTGGACCATTTTGTGTATTTCTTTTAGCCGAAATATTCTCAGTTACAAAATGTTGTTTTTGGAGAGACATGATGAATGAATACATCATGTTTTCAAACTCAAAAATAATCGCTTCAATAATCGTGATTTAAATATTGACCAAAATAATCATGATTGTGTAAACCGAGTACATATTTTGATGACTTGCGCTGAATGGAGTCAGACCGGGTTTCATAGTCTGGACACTATTCTCAAGGAGGCTTCCAAATGATCATCAGTCATAGGGGAACGGCATTTGGATTTAATAACCTTCATGTGGGAAAAGGCTGACGCAAATAAATAAGTAGAGCCAAATAATGCAGTCTAGGAGGTATCACATTTCCTCAGGTTTGGATACTTTCCTCTGAGTAAGTTCCAAAATTGTCGATGAGCCCTGGACTCATCCTCCAATCAGATGAGTTCAGGTGGAACAGTGCTGAAATTTGCAATTACATCTTCCCTAAATGGAAGCCACATCAGTTAAGCGATGGCTCGAGTAAAGCGAAGTCTTAAAAAGAGGTTGTCAAAGTGTGTAGCGTACACAGTCAACTTTCGGTGCGTCTCAAGCTCTGATGCAAGGTTTTTGAAGTTCCACAAATCATGGCAATGCAGCTTTGAGGATATATGTTGCATTATTCGTTTGAAAGTATTAACTAAGCAGATGAAATTTACCAGTTTTTTTTTCTTTTAATATGTTATTTTCCTTGCAGCTCTAAAATAAGCTTATTCAACTTGGTCAAAAAAATGCCAAGTCTAACAGCCATTTAGTGTCATTAAGTTGCATGTACTCTGAGTTTACTCTCAAGGAGAAAGCCCTTTATCTCCGGACAGAGTTCTCCAGGGGGAAAAGCCAGCTTGGTGATTGGCTCCCGCAAAAGCGTATCGGAAGCAGAAAGAACTGTATTGCTCTTTTCCAGACCCTTCTGCAGGGCGAACTCAAATCGCCGGCAGAATGGGCGGGGCTACCCAGTCTACCAATGTTTAGCAAAAGGGTCTGAGTAGTTGCAGTCAGCCTCCTCCAGATGTGAACAAAACAGTCATCTTTGAAGAGGTCTCGCTTGAATAAAACAAGCGATAATGGCATTTTCCTCTTTTATGTTTAGCATTTTAGCACATAATGATTGTTGGTGTATCATGCAGGGGTAATTAAGGAAGTCGGGGTAAGCATCGTCCTGCCTGCATTTGTCAATTAATCCATTAAAGCGGGCAACCATTGGTCTATTTCTAGACCCACACACACCTGGAAGCGGTCCCTGGGGATGTTGGGCTGGGCTCCTTCCGTCAGCACCAGGGCCTCCTCCACGCGGTCTCCAGACAGCAGGTCCTGGATCTGCTGCTCCAGGGGCAGCGGGACCAGCACATACACTGCCTTGGTGGAGGCCAACACCACCTTACCTACAACACACATACACATACACGTGGGTCACTTAGCTCAGGAGGTAGAGCAGTTGTCTTGTAACTGAAAGGTTGCTAGTTCGATCCCCAGCTCCTCCTAGCTGAGTGTTGATGTGTCCCTGAGCAAGACACTTAACCCTAACTGCTCCTGACCAGCTGGCTGTCGCCTTGCATGGTTGACTCTGCCGTCGGTGTGTCAATGTGTGTATTATTAACCGATGTAAGTCGCTGCTAAATGCCCTAATTGTAATGGCGCGTTTCCACTGCAGGGTGCGGAACGGATCGGATCGCAAAGGTGCGGGTCGGGTCGCGTTTCCACCGCCAAAAGTGGGCGTGACCTGGACTTTGCCGTACCCGTTCCGGCCCCATTCTCGGGACTCCTCCGTTGCGGTACCCAAAACGAGACCAGACGCCTGAAAGGGTCCCGTGAAATTCTAGCTACACCCCCCCTCCGTTGATTGGTCGACAGAATCGTCACTTCCGGGTGACACGGGGATAAAAACAAACAAACAGTAGCCTCGAGGTATTATTCTTTACAATTAACATGTCGCGTAAAAAACTTGCTTGGGCGAACAAGGAGGTGGAGACGTTCGTCTGCATTCTTGGGGAGGAAGATCGTTGTTTACGATGTTTACGTAGCTGCCGCAGCGATCGACATCCGGCCTACCACCAAGGGTACTGTCGGCAGTGGAAACGCGACCTCGGAACTGAGCAGGGCTATACCGCCCCCTCCCTACCGCACCTTTGCGATCCGATCCGTTCCGCACCCTGCAGTGGAAACGCGGCATAATTGTAATACAGACAGAGACAGAAATGCCCGATAAGATATTGATCATCTCAGCAGAACTGTATGATGATGCAAACATTAAGTTTGGATACAACTAAAGTTATAAACAAGTTCTCAGACTCACTTTGAGCTTTCAATCATCAAACAACTGGTTCTCTTCATGTCATCATACCTCGCCAGCCCCTCACTCATACTTGCATGGAATAAAAAGATAAAGAAAAAAAAGAATCGAGGATAAAGGTTAGGTACCTTCAAAGTCCTGCAGGATGTGTCCGTCCCTGAAGGCCAGGCTCTGTTTGAGCTGCTGGTCCAGCATGCTATGGATGGAGATGAAGTCCTGGTCCAGGGCCACCACATATGGAAAACACACGGCTGCACCAATCACACTCTCCGACCAGTTGACTGGCGCACGTTGGGACACGCCCTCCGCATTGGCAAACATCCCTGGAAGAAGAATACAAGCAAGGCATGAGATAGTGTAGAACTGTAAGTTATTAGTAGAAATGAAATAGATACTAGTGATAGGCATCGACACATCTTGGTCTGTGTTTAACATACATATTTTTTTCTATAAAAAGGGATATGGCAAGATAGCTGTAAATTGGCATTTTCCTTTCTTACCACGGTTCAGACGAGATGTTTATTTCCAAATTCATCATTCTTTGTCCAGAAGGTGAGCTTGCTAGGTTAGCAATTGTTTTTCGGTTTGACTTGCCTAGCCCCTGGTCATTTGAGGGGAATACAATTTGATTCACGTGTTCTGAATAGCTTATTCATAACAAGTGTCAGTAACAACACAACAAGATTGTAGATTGTTTAAAAAAAACAAACATAATTCTGCACTATTTTCAGCACTGGGATTATTAGGCCCATGATGCACCGGTTATCTCCATTTAGTCTACCCAGACAGGAGCAGCTGAAAGGTGCCAGCCGTGCACAACAGGTAGCCTAATAAGGAAACGCCAAAAGTAGTGTGGAATTATTCATGTGTTTGTAGACAAAGAAACAATCTTGTTGTGTTGTTGATCAAATAAAAATTATAAAAGCTACTATTCGGATCGCATCGGAAATCTTTGGAAAGCATGTCAACGTTTTCCCCTCACATAAACAGAGGTTAGGCTACTACTGTACTGCAAGTCAATGGGAGTGCCTAACGCCTCGTGCCCACTACCTCCGTCCGTTGACTGATCCCCATTGACTTTGAATGGGGACGGACGCGCAATGCATTGTGGATCCGTCCGTTCCGTTGGAGCCTTCGGCTCCGTCAAAAAGTTGAAAAATTTTAAACTTTTTCGGCAGCGACGGATCCGTCATCCAATCAGATTGCGTATGCAAATTTAAGCACTGTGACGCGACTCGGGCTCTGACGATACTGGAAAGCGGGAAAGCGGGTCATCTTGCCTCGCAATAAGCAGGAAGAAGCGGGAAGAACCCGGCGAAGCGATTTGATTGGCTGACGGATGCCTCTGCAAAGACTACTCCCCCATCCGTCAGCCACGCCTTTCCACGTCCGTTGACTGACGGTGCAGTGGGCATGTAGGGTAACAGAAAGCAAATCCTTCGCCAGCGAACTCTCCTTCCGGACGCACAATGATAAATTTGGAATCAAACAACTCATCTGAATCTGGGCAAGATGGGCAAAGGACAATTTACAAATAACTCGGCATATCCCTTTAAGCACTTGGATGAAGAAATCTTGAGTTTTGAGGCGATAACTCTTTTTAGTGGTTATGCCATTGAATTTTATCCTGGCACAAGGGGAAGACCTGGGCAGAATACTGCCCAGTATACTTGAGCCCATTGAACCTACTGATCTATGGGGACAAGGATAGCTAATCTATTTGCTAGTTTCCCAAAACAAACCGCTGTGTTTCCACTCACCAAGGCCACCAGGCGCAGCCAGGAGGAACTCTTCCCTGCCGATCCTCTTGACGATGGGCCTCCTCTCCTCGCTGTTGTAGGGGAAGAGGTCTTGCGAGGCCCCAGTGGTGTAGTTCAGGATCATGTACTGGCTGGCCAGTGCAAGGCACAGAAAATAGCCGTCGAGGCTCACTACGCTGGGCTGCTCTGCTGTGGTCACCTCCTTCACCAGCTGCACGCGGTCCTCGTACACAGTGTAAACCTGCACTGTGCGCCGTCGGGACGAGATCACCGCGATCTCCACACAGAATGGGTCGGTGTTCACCGGGTTTCCGTTCATGCAAAAAGACGTCACGCCTTTTATCTTGGCCCCGCCCGAGCCCGTTGCTGAGGGAACTGTCTCCAGCGTGGCCATGTCTACCAGGAACAGCACGCCGTCACAGAGAACGATGAGGCGCTCCAAGGCTGAGGCGGCACGGAGCTCTGCGACTGGTTTCTTAAGGCCCAGGTATTTCTGTTGCAGCTTCTGGGCCGAGTACTTTATCCCGCCTTTCTGAGAGGGCACCTCCTCCAGCAGGAAGTGGTGGATAAAGCAGTCGTTGGTGCCCACGTACAGGTGTTTCCCACAACACTCAATACACTCCACATTGATGCGAGCCTTGTCCCCCATCAGCAGGTCCCGCTCCACGGCAGGCACCAGCTCAAAAGCCTTCACACTCATCGCGATGGCATCTACACCAAAAGACTGGAAAGATAGGAAAGAAGTCAAAAACACTCAGGGACAGCATTGTTTACCAACAACAAATGACGTCAAGCCTGCATTGCCAGTACCATCATAATGATATATAAAGGCTGATTGAAACTTAGAAGACGTCAATGTCTACTGACGAAAGGGAATGTCACAATCTCTCAGCCAACAATGTCTACTAGCCAGAATTCACATTAAAACTCAACATTAGTCACAATTAGCTGCAATAACAACTCGGGCAAATAAAGGGGCGTCCATTACTGTTAAATAATCACAGTTAAACTAATACTATTACGTATTTTCTTTAAACACTAGTTGACTCAGGCTCAAGTTTATGAACCAACCTCTCCCAAAACGCTACCTTTACACTAGCTAGTAAGAAATGGGCTAGCATTAGCATAAACATAATGGTAACCCTTGCGATAAAATGCTAATGTATTTAATAATCAGACAGATCTGAGAGGTAATATGCAGTTAATTTATTATTGTTACCTAAAAAAACGTTATTTGTTATACAGTTTATGCCTTCTCTCTTTAGCGGTTTTGCAGCAAACACAACGTTACGTTACCGGAGCACAGTCCACATTGACACACTGCAGGCCGGATCGCAAGAGATGGGCGTGGCCACAGGACTTCACGAACTCTTCCGGGTTATATTTAACAACTCCATGTTGTCTGCCTTTCCAATAATATTAAAAACATTGGTGAATGATTTAATAAACTACGAATTAAGAAGTCTTCACGTTCTGCCGAGAGCTCCGGGGCGGGGCTAACAACGCGCGTCCAGACGTCGTGCTGATGGGCGTGGCGTAGACTTCACAGCGCATGATGCTGGGTCCAAACGCACGTTTTTTTACGGTCCGTGGTTTGACTCGCCAACTGACAATTGTGATATTATGAATAACATTGGTAAATAATTTGTTTCAAAATTACTTTACACCTTATTCGAAACTTTTCCAATGGTCAGAAAATATTATTGATTAAAATGACACCACCTGAAGTCAACATTGGAAGTTCACACAAAATCGCAAAGTTCCTGAGTGTCCATGAACGCAACTGAACAGTAGCGAGAAAAGCCATTTTGTTATGCTAGCTGGCTAAGTGGCTAAAGCCACTGCTCCTGTAGATCTGTGGCACAATGTTGTTTTTATTGTTTAGTTTGCATTCACACTCCATAACAAACATGGATACCAGACGACGCCTGTCTCTGTTTTAACATGGGGACGTGCTTGTGAACATTAGCCTTCAAGTGCTAAAAAAGAAGAAGATAATAACTGCTAGCTATATGCGGCTAGCTTGAAGCTGACACATCGTTAGCGTGATAGCTTTCTACTAAAATGGTCTCTCTTAGATATTAGGGTGTTATTTTGTATCTTATAAGTTGGAATCTGCTTCTGGGTGCGTTTCTACTCGGAATTCATTCTTTTCTTTTAATTCAGTTAGGTAGTAATTCAGCAGTGACTGGCCATCAAAACACTGCAGCAACACTACTCGCCGAACTAACTCCACCTGAGTTTGTTTCAAGATCAGTTCATTTCATTTTGTGATATGATGGCAGAGGATATCCGACAGGACAAGAAGGGTAACTTCTCTGCCCTGATGGAGCACAACAGCAACGGAGTGACTAGGTCCTCTGCTCTGGCTGCAAGTAAGACTGGCGCCTCAAAGAAGTTGGTCATCAAAAACTTCAAAGGTAATGCATTTCTTTATGAACTGAACACCTTTGTGTCAAATGTACCAAATATGTTCTTCACCTAGTCCCACACATTCCAACAATACCATTCCAACAAGTATAATTTCTAGAATGTTCAACATTACCATATTGTCAAATGTTTCAAAGGTAATTCATGTCTAAACCAACAGCTTTTATGTAGCCTATACACATGTATATAATTGACCAAACTTTTTGAATCGTCAAAAGCCATCTTGTAAAAAATGCATCTCTTTTTCTGCCCCTTGGATAACATCCATATTTGGTTGAACCTGCATAACAGACAAGCCCAAGCTGTCTGAGAACTACACAGAGGATACTTGGCTAAAGCTTTGCGATGCAGTGGGCGCAATCCAGAACAGCACCTCCATTAAATACAACCTGGAGGAGCTATACCAGGTACGTTCCTTTTATTCATTCTTACCTTACTTACCAACTATTTAAGAAATATCGGTTTTGGTATGCCAAAGACCATTTCCAGACAAATCGACATACAGTGAATTCAGAGTAATATCATTGTTAGTTGGTTTGAAGGTAAGTTATTATGGGGATTGAACCCTGTACCTTTCTGCTGGGAGGCAAACACCCTAGCTACTTCACTAATTCACCTAATACATCTCTAATGATCCATGAACAAGAGCGTGCTTAACTTTACCTTCACATATTTTTCTCCTCATGTCCAGGCGGTAGAGAACCTCTGCTCCTATAAGGTGTCCCCTACTCTGTACAGACAGCTGCGGCAGCTCTGTGAAGACCACGTACAGGCCCAGATCCAACAGTTCAGAGAATATCCTTGACACTCGACTGCTTGGCTGCACTTCACTTTCATCATTCATAGTCTCTATTGGTTTGCTAGTCTAGTAATTAAGCCGGTACAGGTTTGCTACAGTTTATCAGGCAATATTATAATGTTAATAATAATTATTGTTTTATATACATTTTTATAATACTAAATAATTAATCACATTTATTTGTGCTTTTCAAAGCATCCAAAACGCTTACATAGTGAATGTGAGGATATCACATCTCATTCACTTAAAGTGTTTAGTACCCAACTAGGTGATGTATGGATGGCAGTTTGCACCAGAATGCGTACCACACACTTGCTATAACAGTGCAGAGGTGATAAATGAATTCAGGGGATAATTAGTTGGCAATTAAAAGAGCAAGTACACCTTATCTTTAGGGACCACATTGGGTCAGGAACTCGGTTTAACATGTCATCTGAAAGGGTGACATTCATGAGTTGTTGATGGCTCTAGAGGTGGTGAGTATTGTTCTCTCCTTAACATTGAGCTAACAGAGTCTGTGGACAGCCTGTCCTTCCTGAAGAGGATGAACCGTTGCTGGCAGGACCACTGCAGGCAAACGGTAGCGTGTTCTTCACTGCACAATTCATTTAAAAACTGCCTATTGCTCTAGTTGATTAGTACTATGAAAATAAAATAGTATTTTATTTTCAAAAAAATACTATAATCAAATAGTATTGATTTTTTGTTCTTGATTTTTGAGGCTTTGATATTTTTGAACACCCTTCCCTTACCTTTAAGCACCCCTTTATACTTCCTACTACTTTTTGGAGAAACTTTTTATCATGCTAAGATTTTAATTCTATGATATGGCAATGTTAAGATTATATTGAAAAGCTGTTTGACTTGTAAAATTATTTTAATGTTTTTTTTGTTATTTTCCCACTAGATTATGATCCGTAGTATTTTCCTGTTTCTGGACCGAACATACGTCCTTCAGAATTCCCTGCTTCCCTCTATCTGGTAGGACATTTACCATTACATTTCAAGTTGTCTTGTTTGTCTGGCGAGTTTGAATTGATAGGAGTATCTGTGTCTTTACTGGGACACTGAGCTGTTCTATGTTTCATCAGGGGTGTTAAGTAACAATTGTCGTTTTTGGAGTATCTGTACTTTTATATTTCTGTCTTTCACTTTATGGTCACTACATTTATAAAACGTTTTTGGTCCTTTACCTATGACTTTTAGTCAAATCATTTACTTACAGAGTACCTTAACTTTTACCATTTTCATCTAAGTCATTTTCATCTAAGACATCTGACAAGTATGCTACCACTAGTTTTCCTATTACCTGTTTCTGGTTCATAGGGACACTGGGCTGTATTTGTTTTAATATAAAGTATTTTTGGGTAAACGGCGACATTAGGATGTAGTTGTTTTAATATAAGATAGTGTACTAGATTCAACCGAATCATTGTCTGGTTTACAGGGACACAGGTCTGGAGTTGTTCCGTACCCACATTGTGAGCGATAGCGGGGTCCAAAAGCGCACCGTGGACGGCATCCTGGAGCAGATTGAGCTTGAGCGGAGCGGGGAGACGGTGGACCGGAGCCTGCTGCGCAGTCTGCTGGGCATGCTGTCCGACCTGCAGGTGAGGCTGGCTGGGATGTCCATACAGGAAGGGACAGAAGAGGTTTGTTGACAAAAAGAGAGATTGAAAAAAAGAAACAGGATCTAAAGGGCTAGAGTCGAGGTCAAGCTAGGGGCCAGGATATTGGGGTGGCTAGGATCTTCAACTTCCAATCGAAAAGGTTCTGTGTTTGATCCCCAATGTTTGCAGCTTACCTGTCGGCGTCCTTGAGCAAGATACTCTCTAATGTCATGCATTCGGATCAACATTGCCCTATAATTGTCTGCATGCCTATGACGGTGTGTAATAATGTCTGGCTGTCCCTGCAGGTCTATAAGGAGTCGTTTGAGGAGAGGTTCCTTGTGGAGACCAACCGCCTGTATGCAGCCGAGGGCCAGAGGCTGATGCAGGAGAGAGATGTAAGCAGTCAAAATGACATCGCAGTCGCATAGCCTACCTGTTACCTGTTTCCTGTTGCTAATTGTGTGTGTGTGTGTGTGTGTGTTCTCTGTCTCTCCAGGTCCCTGAATACCTGCATCATGTGGCTCGTCGGCTGGAAGAGGAAAACGATCGAGTGATCAGCTACCTCGACCAGAGCACTCAGTAAGACTTTCTTTTTCTCCCTCGCTCTCTATTCATCTTCCTTTCAAATTTGAGGCCTTTATTGGAATGATACATTTGTATTCTCTCTTTCTCTGTCTGTCTCTATCTCTTTCTGTCTGAGACAAATTGTTCAGTGTATATGATCAGAATATTGTAATTGATTACATTCCAAGCAGATACAGTTGAACTTGAACTCGTATCGTACTCTCTGGGCCGCTGCTCCTGAGCACAGCATGGTGATGTTACGTGTCCTTTGTTCCAGAAAACCGCTTGTCTACTGTGTGGAGAAACAACTGCTAGGCGAACACATGACCTCTATCCTCCAGAAGGGTGAGCCAGAAAAAATCATTAATATTATATATTGTATTATTACAAAAATCGTTGTAAAATAACTGAATTCATAATGACATCTAAAATAAAGAAAGAAGAAGGCATATGCATCATGGAGGATGCAGGAAGACTAATAACCAGGTCACTAGCCCTTGTTAAGGCTGTGTAGGTGTGACATGTTCCCAGGTTTAACCTGTACTGTCAGGTGTTGATGTTAATCCATGGGTTTGTGTACCGTCAGGTCTGACCGTTCTACTGGATGAGAACAGGGTGACAGAGTTGACCCTCCTCTACCAGCTCTTCAGTAAAGTCAAGGGAGGCTTACACACACTGCTGCAGTTCTGGAGGGACTACATCAAGGTAAGCCACCATCACAAGCTCATGGTGACCAGGAGGAGACATCTACATGTCATGAGCTCAGGAAACCTTCCCAGCTGTTGTTGTGGTTCCTCCAGGCGTTCGGAGGGGAGATTGTAGGGACGCCAGAGAAGGACAAGGACATGGTGCAGGAGCTCCTGGACTACAAGGACAAAATGGACAACGTAGTGCACACCTGCTTCGCCCGCAATGAGAGCTTCATCAACTCCATGAAGGAGGCCTTCGAGGCTTTCATCAACAAGAGACCCAATAAGCCGGCAGAACTCATAGGTTGGTCCCATGAGGAAGTCCCCTCGCTGGTACTGGACAGCAGTAGATAATATTTTAACATCCTTTTATTTGTTTTTACATCAGGACCAATACTTGATGTATTGGTCCTGAACACAAATTAGCTTTTTTATTCCTTTAATAGCCCTTCCATCACAATCTTGCAATATGTCTTAGAAAATCTTAGATCTCTATTCTTAAAATCGATTCCTCAAATCTCTGTTATATAGAACACAGATTCAGCTTCATGGATATTTTAAACAAGAGGTCTCTTGTGGTGTGGTTTCCCTTGTCAAGCCATTTATATTGCTAATTTTCAGGAAAATGGCTCTATAAATGAGGTTTGATTGATGGACTGAACCCTGCAATTAGAAGTGAATCAACCGGCTTTAAAGTGAATAATCCTCCCTGCGCATGCATCATGCACTAGTTGGATTATTCACTGGTGGATGATTATTCATTGATCATGATTTGGTCCATGTGGTTATTGGTCTTGCCGTGTTTTCTGTGAATCCAGCGAAGTACGTGGACTCTAAGTTGCGTGCCGGAAACAAGGAAGCTACGGAGGAGGAGCTGGAAAGGATCCTGGACAAGATCATGATTATCTTCCGCTTTATACATGGTAATACACTGTTTATATTTACGTTGTATGGCTGTTTTGATATGCTATAATAAATACAAGATAATACTTTCCCTGCCGTTCATACACAATATGTACGCTATATTTATGCATTGTAGTACTCACTCTCTTCTGCTGTTTATACCTGTGGCTTTACATTGTACGTATTAATAGGGAAGGATGGGACTTAAATCAGACTCTAGGCTAGGCTCTATGAAACAGTATTTATTTTTACTTGATTCTATGAAACAGTATTTTAAATTGACTCTATCAAACAGTATTTTAACTAGACTATTAAACTGTATTTTAACAAGACTTTATGAAACTGTATTTTAACTTCTCTATCAAACAGTATTTTAAAAGACAATGAAACTGTATTTAAAAATACTGTTCGATATTTAAATAGAACGAATCTACTTAAATACTGTTCCAAAGAGGAGTTAAAATACAGACTCATAGTCTTTTAAAACAATATTCAATTGAGTAGTATTTTAATAGACTATGAATCTGTTTTAACTCCTCTGTGGAACAGTATTTAAGTAGACCCGATGTAACAGTATTTTAATGAGGCTGACGTGCTCCACAGGAAAGGATGTGTTTGAGGCCTTCTATAAGAAGGACCTGGCCAAGCGTCTGCTGGTGGGGAAGAGTGCTTCTGTAGACGCAGAGAAGTCCATGCTGTCGAAACTGAAACACGGTGAGCCCTCCTCCATACCCAAACCTGACCTGGCTTCCATGGTTAATGGTGCTGTGTGGGTAAGGTTTAAAGGTGCTGTAGGTAAGGTTTGATGATGCTTAGGGAGTGAAATGCTTGCTGAAATATCTGCTCAGGTTGATTGTGACTGCCTCTGTATGCAATCATTTAGATTTGAGACCGACCCTTTATTCTTGTTGGTCAATCAGAGGTCCATAAATGCAACACTTCTTCAGGTACACTTCTAAGTTAGCATGCATGCTAACTCTCGTAGGCTATATAAAGTGAAAGGAGTAATGGCTAGGCTACTGTTCGTTACTGCTTACTAGCCTGATGTTTGTTGTATTTCTGGTTGCTCTACAGAATGCGGTGCAGCCTTCACCAGTAAACTAGAGGGAATGTTCAAAGACATGGAGCTGTCCAAAGATATCATGATCCACTTCAAACAGGTACGCACACAAACACACGTACATACGACAAGATATAGGATTGCAGATACACATGGGCCGTACACATTTCTGGGAAGTTAAACTGGTTGTTATGATGTTGTGGCTGAATCGCTGTATACAGGGCTGCTCGATTATGGAAAAAAATCATAATCACGATTATTTTGGTCAATATTTAATTGATGTGCCATTTTACCTAAAAAGTTCTAGTAGATGCAACTGAGTTTTCCTTCTTGTTAGCACTGCTTCATCTGATAGGTCTGAACATCACAGGATGTGGAAGGGGCCTGGGCGCTGTACATATTCTTTATTTTCTGGCAAAAAAAGAAAATTCACCAGTCACCTTTTTGGGCCATCGCCAGTTTGTACCCCTGGTATAGATTTGCACCCATCTATTTATAATATCATGGTGTAATATCAATAGGATAAATCTATGTGTGTCTATGGAATAGTATGGCTGTTTCTATATATCTGTTTAATTGTATCTATTGTATATCTTGGTTCCCCTTCAGTATACCCAGAACCAGAGTGGCCCCAGCAACATCGAGCTGACGGTGAACATTCTGACCATGGGCTACTGGCCCTCCTACATTCCCATGGAAGTCCACCTGCCTGCCGAGGTCAGTCTTTGTTCTAGGGTCAGGGGTCAACCTTTCTGTGTCAGAATTCCGCCTGTGTTGTATAAGATTGGTTTCTGTGCAAAATGGTGCCTGAAGTGAAGCACAGCAGCACAGATTTCGGAATAGTCTAATGTGTGAGTGGTGGGGGGTCAGTCCATGGTGGGGGTCAGAGGACAACCTGTCTTTTTGTAAAACAACTAAGCTATGATATTCGTCTGTGTGCTGTGTAGATGGTGTAGCCTCAGGCGGTGTAAATGTTTTTCTACCTGGGGGGTGTGTGTAGATGGTGAAGCTGCAGGAGGTGTTCAAGGTCTTCTACTTGGGGAAACACAGTGGAAGGAAGCTCCAGTGGCAGCCCACTCTGGGCCATGCCGTCCTGAAGACCGAGTTTAAAGAGGTGAGTTCAGGGGTCGAACTGGTTTAGTTCTATGGTTTAACATGGTGGGTTTTAGCGTGAACCTAAAACCGACTTTCCTCTCAGGGGAAGAAGGAGCTGCAGGTGTCTCTCTTCCAGACCCTGGTGCTGCTGATGTTCAACGAGGGGGAGGAGTTCAGCGTGGAGGAGATCCGCACCGCCACTGGGATAGGTGCTCACTCTCCTCCTGTCTTCAACTTGGGTTTACTAATCACTCATTTAGCATGACGCTTTTATCCAAAGCGACTGTCAGGGATTTTTGCAATAAATGAGCAGGTAGGGCAGATAGAGCATCTTGCTCAAGGATGCATACAGGTAGACTGAAAACTTTGGGGTTGGAACCCAGTACTGTTCGGCTGGGTGTAAACCCCCTTATCCTCCAACCTATCCTGCCCCACTACTTGCTTCCTCTACCAAGGGGAACCTGGTCCTACCATTTTGGTTTTCTTCTGCGACAAAATACGATGACTATTATGAACCCCAAATGGAAATTTAGGGTCTTAACAGTTTAAGAAAAATGTTTGAGGGAGAGAAATTATTCATGTAACTAAAATGAAAAATAAATCGACTAGTTCTTGGAATTCACGTGGTGTTTGTTGTCCTTGTGACAGAGGAGGGGGAGCTGAAGCGTACGCTCCAGTCGCTGGCATGTGGAAAGGCCCGTGTCCTCAACAAGAACCCCCGGGGGAAGGACGTGGAGGACGGAGACCGCTTCAACTTCAACAAGGACTTCAAACACAAGCTGTTCCGCATCAAGATCAACCAGATCCAAATGAAAGAGACGGTACGGAGGCTCTGGAGCTGTGCTATCAGCCACAGCCTATCTCCTTTACCCTAACTTCCTTCTACCTCCTCCATTTTCTCTCCTTCTCCTATCTTCTCTCCACCATCCATTGCTTCTCCCTCCTCATATTCTCAACCTCCCCGTCTACCTCCTCTATCTACCTCCTCTATCACAACCTCATTCCTAGCCAGCATCCGTGATCTCTACTCTCAGCTGACCCAGGGATGCTCAATGAATTGTTTATAAATCGATTTTGTCCCATCTAATTAGTGCATCATGAAAGTTAGCAATTTATCCTTCTCCTAGTATCTGTGGTACCAAAAATAGTACAGGTCCATTCGTAATTCACAATTCTCTAATGTTGTTTTTATGCCAGCGGTGACCAAAGAGGAACTGATTTCACCAGTGCACATAGGTTTAGCAGTAATTAGTTTGTATGTGGCTCACTATTCAACGGAATGCTTTATTTTGAGCGCAGTATTGAACAGGAAGATCGTCAAACAAACACGTTGGGCTCAGTATTTGACAGAAAGCTGCATGTTGGGCTCAGTATTTTACAGGAAGTTGTATTTTAGGCTCAGTGTTTGACAGGAGGCTGTGTTTGTGACCTCCCCACCTCCCCACCAGGTGGAAGAGCAGGTGAGTACAACAGAGCGAGTGTTCCAGGACCGGCAGTACCAGATCGACGCAGCCGTTGTGCGCATCATGAAGATGAGGAAGACTCTGAGCCACAACCTGCTAGTGTCGGAGCTCTACAACCAGCTCAAGTTCCCTGTCAAGGTGACTAATCGGTGTGACTAAACATTACGGCAGGGCTGAATTCATTTCGGCTGACATCACTGTTTTGAAGTCTGATATCACGGTTACAAGACATCGGCAGTAATGTAACCAAAAATTTGAATGTAACCAAAAATTTGAATTTGTTCCATCATGTGGAACAAATATGAGGAACTTTCATTTTTCTACAGGGCGGTAAATATGCCAACATGTCTGTGTGTAAACATAACATGTTTGTAATATTACTAATATAAATACTTATCTCACCTGTCTTTCCACAGCCTGGGGACCTGAAGAAGAGGATCGAGTCCCTGATAGACAGAGACTATATGGAGCGTGACAAGGACACGCCCACCCAGTACCACTATGTCGCCTGATGGGGGGGGAGGGAGGGCGGGAGGGTGGGGGGGGCTTGTATTACTGAAAGACCCTTTTTGGCTCGTTATGTTTGACGATCCCCAGTTCACCTCACATACTTCCGGACACAAACGGATAAACTCTGGACGGGATGGGTCCAAGCCGGCTGGAAGTTCTGTCCCTGATTGGCCGGATCATTGACTCACTTTTAAACTGAAGATAAACAAGCACTTTGGCGTGATGTTTCCGTTTTGTTTTTTTTCTCTGGGTGAAGTTCATGCATCCTTGTCTGACTACAGTCACGGAGAAGGAGAGACCAAGGAGACGATTTCTGGTGTATGTTGTTTTTAGAATGCCTTCTTCTTGCGGATGCTTGTTATGTTATTTCTGGGGATTCAGTCAGATCGTCTTCAGAAAAGCGCCTTGCTGGAGCCCTGTGGCGTGGAGAGACCACTATCAGAGCTGCGTGGCGGAGATGAGTTGATATGGGGTCTGGGAGATAAGGGTGGAGGTTGGGGAGGGCCAGAGAGAGAGGGAGGTGGGTTTCTAATCTGAGGCACCAGCCAGACAACCAACTGCAGGAGAGAAATGCCATTCAACACGTTTCCAGAAAAATGTCCAGTAGGTTGAAGACAAGAGTTTTTGTAGATCAGATTGTATTCTTTGTAAGCGTGGGAAAAGTTAACCTGAATAAATGGTTATTTAATGAATGAATGAATGTTGATGATTTGTGACTTTTCACTAGCAAGTAGTTATTCTAGGATTCATTTGCTTGCGGCTACTACTATATCCTTCTTCAAATGGTAATTTGATTTCCACCCCTTAAGATAAATTCATTACTTAAATACACAATTTTTATATTGGAGACGACCAGCACTACTGTGACAAAGATACCCATTGTATCTCCATTGAGCCGATTGTGGGCTAAAAGACTACCATGAATTGTGCAAGTTAACTACAAAACAAGCTAGTCGACGAGACCACAAAACATGATTGCCAATTTGTAGACAAGCTTACTTAAAACAAAAATCGTGACTGTAGATTTCAATGACTGGAAAACGTTTTGGGTGAGCTGTTTCGTATATAGATGTAGGCCTATATAGATTGAAAACTCATTCATTTATATTCATGAAGTCCAGCAAAATGAAGGAGAGCAACAACGAACCAGTTCTTGCTAAAAATGTTGATACCATATGAGACTAGGAAACCATATTCTAATGTCGGTCAGACGTTCACAGCAGCACATGCAGTGTGTAGATGCTGGCTTTGGAAATTTCACAGTGAATATTCGAGATTTCACATAAGCCTGCTGTGGAAAAAAAACAAACGTTTCTAACCTCTCAAATTGTCAAGGAACAATTTATTTCGTCAAATTAATAGGAAATATGAATTAACATGCTGACCCATGAAGTTACTTTTGAAAAGCACCAATTATATGTAATTTTTATGTTGGCCTAAAATCTGAAAGAATCTCTCGGGGAGATGACAGTTCTTGGACAGCAGCGTGCGCCTTCTTCCTCACCACCGAGTGAAGTGAAAAGTCATCAGCCGATTTGCAGACGTTGGTGCGCGTGAAACATCACATGATGTCGGTTTTGCCGCGGGCTTTTTCACGACTCATCTGGTGACGATCAGTGGTTTATTTATCCTGAAGTAAGCTCTTCAGGACGTTTAAAACAGGCATCAGCGCTGAATCGCAGATGAGATTTACGTTATTCATCCCAGATGAGAATTTAGGCTGTAAATGAGTCGCCAATTCCGTAATATATTTTTGATAACAATAGAAGCCACTGTTTTTTTATTAGGGTAGCCAAACTTCTTGCTACATTCATTTGGAACTCGTAAACCTATTCAGAATCTCATCACTTTATTTTTTATTCATAAGCTTTGTCATATATTTAAAAATATTAAGATACAACTATCGATATTTACGAAAATACAAGTGTCTTTATCTTTGGTCAGGCCAGGGGGCCCTTGCACCGTCGAGCAGATAAGAGCAGCTGAAATTATTTGTGGAGAGGGCGGGAGTAGTCCTGTGTTTAGGCCTATGTTGTCTGGTGTGGTGGTGCTGGTGATTTCTCTAGCTCGATGAATGACTGAATCAAACCCTATATTATTCCAAACATAAACTTTACATCGGATATCTTCCATGCTTCCGAACTTGGTATGGCCCACGAACCTTTCGTTGAGCGGGAGTTGTGGGTGCATGCTCACGTGACTACTGGCTGACTAAACGTCTGTTTCACGTGACACGGCATTCCGCACCGGGACTTGAACGCGTCCTGACGTCTGCTGTCGCTCTCCTGCGCAACATGCCACTAAGGGGAGCCCTATAATACCTAATGGATGAATACAAATAAATGCATACGGAGAAACCAGGACGTAATCAGTGTCACTTGTATAGAAGGAAAAGGATTTTATTATTTTCGGATTGCGCACTGACCTGCTTCCATCCGCGACTCACTGCGCTAGGCTATTATATCGCGTTACTTCCAAGTGAAATTTCTGGATTGGAAACATGAAGAAGTCAAACTTGTGTTTCCAGCTCGTCGCCTGTTCGTTGATTTTAGGTGAGTTTTTCCCATACCCAAAACATACCAACGACGTCATTAAATCGATGTTGTGTGGTTGTTGTTATTGTTTTGTGGCGTATACACACGAGCTACATTCAATTATATTAATCCTCTACCTGACGATCATAAATAATTTCACAACTAGAGGTGCGGGAATGCCCTGCTTCTCTGTCAGTTTTTTGGCCATGGCGTTGTTGCGCTCAGGTGACGTCATACGTAGAGCTTTGTGGAGGGGCGTTGATCGGTATCGATCGGTCTTCTGCCTGTGATGTGCTCTTATTTATATAGGTCCATATGGGGAGCAATGGTATTACTTTTCTCTGGTCATCACATGGTGCGTGCGCAGATCGCTCCGGGCCGTTCAATGTGCGATACAAGCGCCCATCACGTGACGGGACGGCATTTGTTCTATGAGACTGAATGAGAAATTGGTTCTCGGACTATTGTGCTTGTATTGGTTGTTTTACAAATTACAGTGTTATGCTTATTTTACATTTAAATAACCAGGATGAGAGCCAGCAAGGTACAGGAGTAGCACACACTAAATTTGACTGGAAGTAAATTGTTCTATATTAATAATTATGTAAATACTAAAGCCACAAAGGAAATGTACTGATTACTACAGGTAGACCATGGACATCTGGGAATGAAACCAGAACCTTACGGCATGGAGTGAAAAGCACTTCACTTTTCCACTCAAAACCTCATACAGTTCATGGTCGTAACATTTTTATTAACTTTTTCTCTCTACTTCATACAACAAACATATAACGTTATTGTCCTTCTACACACTTAAACGTACGGTACAATAAACCCACAAAGGTACTGTAACCCTCTAGGTCAGTATACTCAGATATGGACTATTGACTAGATTCGGAGGGCAGAATAAAGTGACAACACAATTAACTGGAGCCACAGGTTACTTTTAAATTGACTAATCAACTTTATAGCAAAAATGAAATAGATTCAGTTGAGTTCAGTGCAATCAAGAAAATCCAGCCATTTTCACAGTTTAGACCAAACATTAGGGAAGAAACAACTCTCTTCAAACACCATTAAATGTCGGACAAATAAGAACAAATAAAAATAAGAAAATAAATTCTTTGGAGATGTTCCTTCAAGTTCAGTTTTTGTTCCTTTAGTTTCCTTGGTTAGGTCAGTTCAGCATGCGTTAACAAAAGGGGAATGTCAAATAAGAATCCGAAGTCAATGTCAAGGGGTCGTGTGTGGCGCTTCCACCTGATATACTCAAGTGATGGAGCATGGAGGTAGAGGAAGAATGGTCTCCTCCTCGGCACAGGTGATCTCGGTCCACTCCTTTGGGTGAGGTATGTTCACTAGCTCGCCACCCCTTCGTCAAGGGGAATTCGATCCAGAGTTTCCAAGGACTCCAAAAAACCTAGTTCTCCCTTCAGCTATGTTTCCCTTCAACTTCAACTCCGTGTATTCAGTTATACAACTAGCACTTGTCACAGTTTGACTCGTTCACTCCACTCGTCTCCCACGTCTGCTTGTGTTATCGTTCTGTCTGCGCACGCCGGACAGCAACTTGAAGGGGCGGGGCTTAATTCCCTCTACCCAATAGGAGATATGTTTTCTTTAGATACAGCCAATAAGAATCCAGTATGAGCAATATCACTGATTGCCAGCTTAATGACCCAAGAGGTAAACAAAGAGAATGAAAAAAAACGTAGGAAATAATATGGGAAATAAAATAACATAACAGGGCCCAATTTTCTACTGGGATAAACCACAATGCGTGAATCAACACAAAAAAGTATAATCATTGGTATCAAAGAATCCCAAACCCCCTTGTTGTAAAGAGTTGTTTGTTTACCACATGGAACTTTGTGTTTTTTGGTTTTATGTTGCTTGGTTTTATGTTGCAAGGGAGATATTTTTTTGTATGTTTTATATCAATAAACGTGTGTGTTTGTTTAGGGTTCGTCCGGGCTGTGACGTTGGAGTTGAGAGAGGGAAACTCCACCTGTATCAAGGCTGATCTCTCCGCCTCTTTCTCCATCACCTACAACACAACTAACACCTTGGTGAGGAAAACTAGTCACTCATCCACAGATTCATCCTATTTTATACTGTTAAACAGAAGTATATATGGTAAGGCAACTTTATTTAAATAGCACTTTTCATGCACGAGGCAGACTCAAAGTGCTTCACATAGAAACATCGTCATACAATAAAATGAAATAATAAAATATGATAGATAAGTTTAAGATTTATCAGAAAGCTAAAGCAAACATACAATAAAAAGGAAGTAATAAAATAAAATAGTTAGATGTAAAATAAAATAAAGGCAAAGTAAAAAAATGCAATGTAGAAAGTGCAATGTATTCAATATTTAGCAGAAAGCTAAAGCAAACACATACTTTCTACTGTTAACTGGTTTCACCCCTCTCTCTATCTATTTTTATCTATATCTTGCTCTGTCTTTTTCTCACTGGCTCACTGTTTCCTTCTCTCCTCCATCTTTTATCTTCTCCCTCAGACCACAGTAAAGGTGGATCTCCCGGACTCTACTACGGTGGATCAGGGCAGCAGTTCATGTGGCAGCGACGGGCGGCCGGTGTCGCTGGTGGGCGTGTTTGGGCCAGGCCACACCCTCGGACTCTCCTTCTCTAACAATGGGAGCATGTACAGTGTGAACATGCTGATCATACAGTACAACCTGAGTGACAGCGCTCTGTTCCCCCTCTCTAACAGCTCAGGTCAGATGCACCACATTATATCTAACAATACATTGAATTCACAATGTCTAACATTTTGACTAACTCCTAGCAAAAGAACATGAGAATATCTGTAGTCAATTTCGATCGATAGTGATTTCCATAATGTTATAAATTTAATCACACCGATATACACTACAAATGATAAATGCCAGCCAGCTCTTAACTTCCTCTCTGTTCTTACTATCTTACAATAATCTTACTATCGACCCTCCAGAAACCTCCTCTACTCATGCCACCCAGCCAGCCGACCTATGCTAGTTTGTGTCACACAGTTGCACAGCCAGTCAGAGTGGACAGAACATTGTTCTTGCGTTTATTAAACATTGAAAGTCTCCCGACCACTTACTGGAAGGGACTCAATCGTGCACATTGCGAATCTAAAGATAACTTGACCACTTAAAATTATATATAAAAATAGTATTAACATTACATATAGAATTCTATAAATAATACAAAAGGATCTCTTCTATTTATTATGTCAGACAATGTATCGGTTTAATCCAGTGTTGTGTTTTTTATGGTCCATTAGGCGTTGTCACGGTGATGACGGAATCTGTGGGGATGTGGGCATGGCTCAACACCACCTACCGCTGTGTAAGCCCCGCTTCCATCCCAGTGGGAGGGGCAATAGTGACCTTCTCTGGGGTTAAGATGGAGGCGTACATGACCCAAGAAGACTTAAGCCCCGTTGGTAACACTGCTCTTGTTTTCGTTTATGCATATTTTAGAAAGATAGATAGATAGATCCTTTTAATGATCCTTTACAGGAAATGGCAGACTTTTAATTTGTTAATTTTAAGAAACCGGTGTCATTTATTCATGTGTTCCCCTGTCCTGCTGCATGTATTCATGAATTCAGGTGTTCATGAAGTAATGTGTTTTAATAATTTTTAATTTATTTAATTTATCCCAGTGTATATGTCCGAGCAGGGACCTTTTTGCTAGATTACTTATATTTTTTACTTTTTCATGTGTTTTATAATACATTCGCCATTTGGTTGAAGCTTTTATCCAAAGTGTCTACAATACCACACAATATTCTCACCATGGTTGGCCCCAGTATGATTTGTACCCCTTACATTTGCAGAATTAATGCCATGCTCGCTCAATCAGTTAATCTAGACAGGTAATAAAACCTCTTACCCTGGCAGTATTAATCCCATGCTCTACCAATTGAGCTCTGGAGGCCCATGTGTTTGTATGTCACTAATGTATGTGTCGATAGGTCAGTTAACCTTGCGAGGAGTGGCGTTCTGGCCAGAAAACATTAGACTACCCTCATGGAATTCCAACCAATCTTGTCCTATCTGCCAGAGAGTGTCTGTACTGCTGACCAAGAGGGTACCACGGCAGCGCCTACAACACCCAGCCCCACCACAACGCCAGTGCCGTCACCCACCCCGCAAGACCTCCCTGAACAGGGAACCTACGCTGTTACCAAGGGCAACGACACCTGCCTGATGGCCAGGATGGGACTGCAGCTTAACATCACCTACACCTCTCAGTCCAAGAACAATGTGAGTCAGAGACCTAGATTATACTCAATTTATTTAGTACTTATATGGAGTACTTACCTGAAGCATCTCTTTCAGGTTTGTTACCTGTGGCTGCCCCATTTACCTGATATTCTCACCTGTAGCATTTATCTGTAGTTCATACCTGTAGATTTCACCTGTAGTAAGTAGACCCTGAGTGAGAGGCAGAGAAATAATGCAGGTTATAAACCCATTTCGCACTGCTTCCCTGCAATGCTAACATTTCCTGAATGGGAACAGGGATCGATATTCAGGGAAATCTTTGAAGCTCAAGACCTAGTAACATTAGCCGGTACGGCTGTATTTTGAATTAAAGCCACAACATTGCCAGAGAAGGCACGGAATGGGTAAGGTTAGTCTGACATAATACGTTTTCAGCACCTTTTCATGCTTTTCGGGTGATTTAAAAACAAGTAAAATGCAGCTAATTTTTACAAGAACGTCTGGAAACTTGACAGATTCCAGATTCATGGTTTCGGATGCCATTATCCACTTGATTCCGCACAACATTCACTTTATCATACACTGCTGTAACGCGATTTGCACTAGTAACCGATTTACCATTGCAAATGGCAGTTTTAGTTTAACGCTACTTTCGCCATTTTTTGTATATTGAAAAAATCTCCAATCATTCAGCTTTTTTTTTTTTTCGCTTTCGAGAAATCCAGGGATTACCTTACCTGTAGCACTTACCTGTAGAAATTATCTTCAGTACACTTATCTGTAGCAATAGCAAGTACCTGTAGTGACTTGACACCGGGCTCATGGAGCATGAAATATCTACTTGTAGCATGCCCCATAGTGTTTATGACTCTGCTTCTTTTTCATCCTGCCAGACGGTCCAGGAAGTAGTGAACATCCACCCCAACCTGACGACGGCTTCGGGCACGTGTGGAGCCAGCATCTCCACCCTGGTCCTGGACCATGAGGGAAACACAATCATCTCGTTCACCTTCACTCTGGTAAACACCACCGTTACCTTTATTGGGTGGGTGGGTGGGTTTAGGCACGTGCGTGAGGGCATTTTCAAGCTTTTTCAATCAACATGCAATTCTTTTTATAGAACACCACCTCCAACAAGTACCACCTCAGCGGCCTCGTGCTGGTGGCCAACTGGTCCGACATGAGTGGTAAGTCCAACTCCTCAACAGACCCTGATGTCTTAAGACCGCCCCAGTTTATACCACTTATGGATGTGATGGTGTTGTCCTCTGGTTCCCCTCAGAACCAGTGTCGGTGAGCAACAGCAACCTGGCCTACCTGACCAGCGTCTTGGGCCGGTCTTACTCGTGTAACTCGGAGCAAAGTCTGATCATCACAGAGGCGGTCTCCATTAATACCTTCAGACTGCAGGTGCAGCCGTTTGCTGTGATCAGCAATCAGTTCGCTACAGGTAGGCCTGTGCTCGCTCTTTACCTGCAATGGGGTTGCGTGAGACTGCTTACATCTAAGCTTCGGATATTTGATGATACTTTCTTTCAAATGTTTCAAAGGTCTTGCAAAGGCCCTGTATATGAATTATATGCTTTCCACTAAAAGGTCAGTTCATGAGTGGCATCAGTCTGAAATACTTAAACTATACACTGAATTTAATTTAATTTATTTACCTCAAAAATCAACTTCAAGAGAAAATGTATACAGAAACAGAATAGGCTGAGTCCCGGGTTCATGCAGTAATAGGACTAAAAAAGCAATGATGGCTTGGGAACCCCCTGGTCCAGTCCAGTGCAATAATTGACGGTTTTTCAGGTTCAACCTATCCGAAACCGACAGTGTGGAAACGAACTCTCTCCGAGTTCTACTGGGAGTTGTGGTTTCCGTTTAAAGATATCCTAACCTGCTTATTGAAACGGGCCCTTGTTTGATGGAGCTGTTTGTTGTGTGTTTGTGCCTGGGGTTCCAGCGGTAGAGTGCCAAATAGACCAGGACCAGATGTTGATCCCCATCGTGGTGGGAGCCGCCCTGTCCGGTCTGGTGCTTGTGGTCCTCATAGCCTACCTGATCGGCAGGAAGAGGAGCAACGCAGGATACCAAACCATCTGATCGACCTCGCCCACGTCTCACCTGACTGACAACGCCAACCTCTCACCTGCTTGGCCGTGGCCACCTACGACCTGACAGACCACACCAACCTCTGACTGCCCAGACCATCTCTCAACACACCAACCACCACCCCCCCCCCCTCACCCGCCCACCCTTCACTGGAACGACCAGGTCCATCTCTCATCCAATACCTACACCACACCTACCTCTAACCTGCTAGACCACGCCCCCACAACTGACAGTCCATGGCCCCCTCTAACCTGAAAGACCCGCCCCTTTCACATGCTAGATTATACCCAACCCTCACCTGATGGGAAACTCCCCTTATAGGCCACACAGCTTATATGACACTGCCTCGTCTGGCCTGGAGGACCATGCCCTCAAATACGGCAGGCCACGCCTTCCTAGAGATATGCCCCATTGTTCCAGACATGTCCATTTCACTTGGCAGACCACGCCCCTCTGTGTGACAGTTTGAAAATGAATGAGTGAAAGGTTGTTAAAAGAGTGAAATTAATCTAGGATGCATTGCGCTGTTTGCGTGTGTGAAGCTGTTTTTTCATTATTTGATGTTAAATTTTACTCCATGTTCATGGATGTTGAAGTGAAATCCGATTATGGACACTGTATTATTCATTCTAGTTTAGAGTCTCCTGTACTCCTGCTTGGATGTGTTTGGGTGTTTTGTTGTTATTTAATAATTATGTAAGTAGACTTTAGGTATATGATACTGCTGGGGAAAGATAATCACCTTGATGCATAAACATCCGAGAATTCAACGGCTCATCCACTTTCCTTGTGGCCAAAGTACATAACACAAGGTATTTTCCTATAAGCGTGCTGGTTTCAGTTGCCCTGGGTTTATCATTTATATCTGCTTGGACAAACAAGAAGTACCATGGAAAGAGAATTGACAGACTGTCCTTTTATTCCTGCACCATGAGAGGTGAACATGTGGAACAGAGTTCTCTATACTACTTCCTGTTTGATATGAAATGTTCAGTGTTCGTTATTTTTATAGAAAATACTTTTAATCGTTTTGTAGACTTTTGCATCCTCCTGAAGTCAATTAAAGCTTTTATCTGATTAAAAAATGTCCCATTTAAAATGTGTGTGGGAGGCATATTATAGACCTGCGGTTTACATTTTTGATTTATTAATATTAATTTAAAGTGATAAAGAAATTGGATAAAGCGTATTGCTGCATCGAAAATAGGATGTGTCTCATCTATTAGGTAACAAAAACCACTGTTTTGCAAAAATCACATGTATCTGCATTTTGGGAGGACCAGAGTTCATACTTTTATTGGGCTGGTTCAGTCATGCACCTCAAGATTCTACATTGGGACATTTCACCCAAATTATTTCTTTCCACATTCAGGGTACAGCATTACAGTGTCTAGCTGCGTTGGAGTGAAATGGTTGGTTTGGAGGAGTTATTAATTTGCACTGGAGGTAGAAACATTTGGCTGATGAGGCGGGCCTAGCTCTGCTTTGCTCAGCCAATCAGAACTCTGCTGCTGCTGTAGAAGCGCCAAGGTAGATGCTAGTCAGATGGCTAGCCTGATCTTTAAACATCACATTGAAATCATACCTTACTTAGAGACTTAACTCATTGTGTATAAATGTTCACCAATTTCTAATTGGCTCGTATGAAAAACTTGTATAATTTATTTGTATACAAAAAGGTTCCACATATTCCAAAAAATGTTTAGATTTAAAGTGATTCTACGTCAGTAGTCTAGCTCTGCTTTTGACAATCAAATGCTGAATGCGAAGAACTGCAAGAAATATTCAAGACCGATATAAGCAACCTTGGAAAATAATGGAAACATTCAAAAGAAAGTGCAAAGCTTGTGTTTGAAGGTTGTCCCAAAACACAAAAGGATTTCAGGTCCAGTGAGGTCCCCGATGAGGTCTCCTCTGGAATGTAGTGAGTTTGATTGACAGGTATCTATAGGGGCGGGGTCATGACCCCTCGGCAAGGATGCGGGCTCGGCATGTGGCCCGCAGCTTGGCGATGGTTGCCATGGATAGACTTCCTGGTTCGGTGAAGATTTTCTAGGAAATGGAGGGAATGTTTAGGGTGTTACATATGGGAAATGAGTGAACGGAGAGAACTTCATAAAGGACATGAAACTTATGGAAGTGTTTTTAACAGAATAAAAGATTGAAAAAAAGAATATAAAAATTAAAAAAGCATTGTACAATTCGAATGTGAGGTTAGGGCCCACATCAACGATATGTTTGTTATTTATCCAGGGAGCTCCAAGCTATGAGAGGATATAGATAATTATCATGGAGTTCCCATAGCATCTGAACCCATGTTAATACCAAGCCGTTTCAAAAAATCTACCCTTCATCAGTCCGTCACTCCATCAGTGACATCACATCTGGGAGTGGCATACCAGATGTAGATCAGCATACCCCAGTGGACTTTTCCGACTGTTGGGCTAATCTAGCACATAATAAATCTGGGCGGACACTCCCACTTTAGATGTTACTATAGGGTCGATTTTGAAAGGTCTAGTCAACATAAAGCCACGTGGTAAAATATGCGCCGGTTATCGGACAATTAAAAGTCCCACATGGCACTATCTTCAAAAAATCCTTCAGTGTAGATTCTAGCTGTCTGACCCTACCAAGCATACTGGTCTTGTACCTGCATGAAAGGATGGCATTCCTCCACAAAGGGCCCGAGAGTCATGTGTTTGAAGCTCTGGCACACATCTGGCAGTGACCGGGCGTCCTCCATCACTGACTGGTGCTGGTGGATTATCGTCAAGGCAACACGGAAGAGGATTTTAGAACCCTCGTAAAAGAGACAATCCCAGATCCGGAGCACCGTCTGCAAGAAGGTTTAACATCTTGACTTTTCATTTGTTTCGTCGGTTCTAGTCAGTTGATGCATTGTTGGGACAGGCGCGCACGCGCACGCGCGTGCGTGTGTGTGAGTGTTACCTCCACTGGCAGTACATCGATGAAGAGGCAAATGAACCAGCGCGAGACCACCAGTGACCACATGACCCCGTGCTCCGTCATCGCCCCCCAGACTCCGGGGACTCTCTCCCTCACCAGCTCTCCTAGCACCTCCTGGTCCGTTTTAAGACCCAGCATGGACGGACTGTAGTAGTCTGATGGAGGGAGACTATATTCAGCACAAGCTTTTATCCAAAGTGGAGTAGCTAGCTACAAAAAAAAAATATTTCACAATCTAGCACAGTGGCTATAGGAATAGAAATTACACGGTTGGTATATATTAAACATGCTGTAGGTTAACTTTGCAAGCCAGTAAGTACCAAAAATATATAATTATGGCCCAGGATCAGTTCCTACACCGATTTGTTGTGTACCTGTAAGCGCACTTGCATGAGTAGTGTACGTCCAAAACAATGATAAATGCCATGGCCATGCATTGACTGCTCATGCAATTCAAGAACGTAGCATCACGGCTATATATTACATTTATGAACAGGAGGTTGGAGGATACTAAAGACAGGAGGTTGGATTGGGAAATAATGGATTACACAGAGATGGTTGGATGATTGCATTCTGGAACGTTGTGTCCGTCCCCTTTCCAAGTCAATACTTAAAATAATATAATTGTATGTCAACGTAATAGTTAAACCATTGTATATACATGAATAAGAAAAGCAATATTATGAATGGTTGGATTTTCACAAACTCAAGAGGACGATGTTTTCCCCATTAAGTAATTGCGCCCCCTGTTGGATGAGAGGTGAGTATTTTATTCCACAAAGTACTCACAAATAACTATACACAATGGCACTTTAATAAGAGAGATTGTATTAAAAAAAAGAGCGAAATGAAGGGGGGACAGATAGAATTTCTTACTTCTTTGGCTAATTAGATGTACCTTTCCCATTCAAATAAGCCCTTTGAGTTGAATCGGATGAAGAAGAGAGAGAGGCCAACATAGGTCTTAATCTAGGGGACCATGGGACACAGAGACCATGTGACTCTAATGACAGAAACATGTGACTTGTGGTATTTATCAGGCCATGCCCACCTGGTAGTATCCGACCAAGCAGAGCTTCCATCAGCCAGAAAGACTTCTCCTCATCCCTGGTGATTATAAGGAGGAGACCAGCGATGAAGTTCATACCCTAAAGAAAGAAAGAAATGGGGGAAGAAGGAGAGCCAGAGTACAACTTAATCATAACCTCTGTTTTGCCTTGTGTTATGCTTCAATTATATGTCTGCCCACTCAGTACTCTGGTCCCTATTCTGTGTTCCTTCTCAAGGTTTCTTCCCTCTGGGTGGGAGGAGTTTCTCTTAGAAGTCTTTAGAGTGCTTAGGGTTTGGGGCATGTCGTATAATGTGGGCCTGTGAACACCTTTGAGACTATGTGTTTGATAAGCATAATAGTTAATGTAGAGAGAGTAGTAGTAGTAGTAGAGAGTTTGTTCAAAATAATACCGTGTTGCCCAGCTGTCAGGTTCATTTATGTTGCATAACTATCTTAAGAACCAGCCCATCTGGGATTAAAAAAGTAAAGTACCATTTTATCTGGATTACATTGATATTACATGCGTAACCACTATAATCTCTTATTAGTGTTCTCTTTATAGTCATCAGGTTTATTGACTGAGTTGCTGGTACATGAAAGTTTGACGTAGGAGGTGGAAGAGAACAGAAGAACCAACCCAGTTAGTAACATGGCCCCAGGGAGTAAAGAAGAGGGTGCCAAATATCAAGAGAAGCTTAAACAGAGTAACGAAGAGGGCAACAAAGCTCAAAAGTTCAGAAAATTCACCTAATCAACTTCTCTAGAACAATCCCGAAGTGTCTTCCTCTACGTCTGAGCTAACACTATAATTTTAAACATTCTGTGAATTGTAGCACAGAACTGTCAATGACCCCCGGTCATTATCGTCGTAATATCATAAGACCACACCTTGCAGCCGGCTGTGAGGCAGGAATGTTTACAACTCCTAAAAAGGGGAACCTTTGTAGACACAGTGTAGTACACACAGTATAAAACACATACTTGACTTACTTCTAAGTAATGTTGTCTTTGTTGTGGAAACATTTATCCACAGCCAATTCATTCCTTAGTACTTGAGTAGCCATTATTATTCCTAAAGTTTGCTATGGTTTTTTTTTTTTTTTAAATACCACTGCCATGACCAGGGTGTCAGAACATTACTTACTACAGTACCTTGCTTTGAGTTGTAAGACATTTTCTACCATTCAAATGATTCAGCTTGGTCTAGTTTAGTTACATTTCAATCTTTAAAAATGTAAATAAAACATAAAGCTAAATAACTTGGGCTGAACAGAAATAATTAAAAGACGGGGTTGGTGCTGTCAGTTCATTAGCAACCACGTGTTGGCACTGGGCGTAGCACTTGATAAACTAAACTTTAAAATGCCCCTATATTACCAGATAGACCAGCCTAACCAGCAGAATGTACCAACTGTTGATCTACCCATCATACATCTGGGTGGTCACTCCCTGTGATGTCACTAATGGCTAGATTTGGTAATGGCTTGCAATGGTGTAACCACCTTTATTGCCCATTTAATTTTGTATTCTAGCCTGCTTTGATTTTTTGAATAATTTCTTCAAGACAAATTTTTATATTTTGGTATAAAACCCTTGTCTTAGATGGAGGGCGACATACAATGATACCAGCAATGAGTCATTCAGTTTGGTGTTAAATATTTCCCCTTTTTGCTACCTAATCTCAATAGCTCATGTATGTAAACGAATCTGTGGAAGGACGGGTTAACATTGTTTCCAAGCCTTAGGACAATATTTAACAGATATTTTCCAGAGTGCCACACGATGTCCTTGATATAAGGACAAGATTTAGTTGGATATCGATATCAGCGTGTTATCCAATAGTGTGAAATATTGTCCAATGTCCAGTCTTTACACCAAGACTTATCTGAAAGAAATATGCCATTTTTCAACAAGCTATTTGGATTTGCAAGCTAAATTCGTCAAACTAACGGCGATGCGCTCCTTTTAAAACTTTATTTGGCTTTTTAATTAAAATAGTAACAGGAATGAACGAATAATAAAGAATCAAGCTGTGCGGAGAGTAACTCTAGCGTTACTCTCCGTGCATGGCGATGCATCTGATATACAGGAACGCATATATTATTGTATTTGTATGCATCTCGGGTGCGGCCCAGTTTATTTAAATAGTAAGAGGAAATGCAAATCAACGCTGCATGGTACGGTTCGGTGGGGCCAAAAGTGCCAATGGAAAAACCCCAATAATGTCTCAAGTTATGGGCGTGTGTGTTGGATCGTAGAGAAAGTGGGGGGGGTATGTGTGTGTTGAGTGTAGAGGGGTGGGGGTACCTGGCAGTAGCCCACGGTGGGGTTGTGCTGTCCGTAGGCCACCAGCACATTGTAAAGCTCCTTCTGGAGACACGTGCTGGATGACTTGCGGAATAGGACATTCTCTGGGAAGGTTCTGTTCAGGTCTGGACCATGAACACACACACACACACACACACACACACACACACACACACACACACACACACACACACACACACACACACACACACACACACACACACACACACACACACACACACACACAATATATATTTTTTAAAACTCAGCAATATCTGCAGGGCTAGATGAAGGAGAGATTATGGATAAACAGTGTTACCTAACCTTTGGGTCAGGGTCACCTGAATGCATATGGGGTGCTCACTTATAAGCTATTGATATTATCTAAATGTAGTGTGTTTGAGTCATGGACCAAAAAGTGAAACCATTTTTTTTTAGTGTCCCTGTTGCAGCCACATAGATTCCTGCTTTATGAAGTGTTGACTCTACACAGGTAAGGCTGATCTGTCTGCAGCTGTACAGACAGGTGAGCTGGGTCTCACCTGTGCGGATGCTGTCGACCAGTTTGGGGTCATGCTGGGCTCCCAGCACAGACTGGTAGTAGCCAGCGTTCCTGTCCAGCTGCTCCTGGGCTCCACTGGCAGACATCCAAACCAGGGCCCGGTGCTCGTTGGGAACCCCCTTCCGGACATAGCGCTTCACTAGCGTGGAACGCGTAGACACACATGCAAGCGTTGTTAACAGAGGTTTGTGGTGACGGGAATCGGCACACTGATATGTGCACACTGAGTGCCGAAACGATTTAATTGTTATCTGTAAAAAACAAACAAACAGGTCTGCTGGGGTCAGCCATTGTTTTTCATATGAATGTGGCTAAACAGAACATGGCTGATGGGAATCAACTTTAGGCGAATACATTACAGCCGCTCTATAGACTGGTCACAGCATATGTTTCCCCCCGAGATGATTTTGACGTTGCTTTTTGAGTCAACCTGACAGAGTCAATTTCCTCCCTAGCCCTTATCTTTTTGACTGATGCTTGGTTTGAGTAAGTTGCCTACTGCTTCTTACTCAATTGCAAGCGTTGACTAAGTGATTGGGACTAGCGTTGGTTTAACTGAGTGGGCGAGAGATTAAAAAAAACACACGTCAGCGCAGCCAAGGGTTGAGCTGACACGAAAGTTTCTTTGTTGCAGATTCATTTTGACCAGAATGTTTCCCTCTTTCTTAACAGATAAGCTTCATATGACCAGAACACACACACACACACACACACACACACACACACACACACACACACACACACACACACACACACACACACACACACACACACACACACACACACACACACACTTACATTTTACATTCTTGTCCACCTTTTTCTTCCCCTTCAGGAGTTTGGACCACTTGATGGAGCGTCTGGTGAGGACGACCATGTACTCTGACATCAGTTGCTCATACGACCCAAAGTCAAAGTCCTCAGAGCGTTCAAAGCCGTACGGGTCCACCCTGTAGAGTTAAAACTGAGTTATACGGTTCAATTAGCGCTCGTAGATGCCCCGTGGAAATGAAGCGAGTCGATGCGGCGAGCCGTTGAGCACCCGTGAGGTGCAGGTAACAAACTGTCAGCTCTATCCCACCAGGTCTCTATTGTAAAAGAGATGTTGAATCTCACTGAGACTGATCACCTGACAATATAAAGATTTAACACATCAATAGAAATCTACTAATATACTTCCTCAAACAGCCATCATAAAGCTACGCTTTCATGAAAGGTGTCACATAACAACAGGTAGTCGAACGAGATTAATAATGAACAGAGCAATTCTTTACTCCTTCACAAAATAAAGGCTAACCACTTTATTTGAACTCTAACACAGCTAAAAATGATTAATGGCACAGTATTTTCTTTGTTTCCGTATCCACTTTGTTTATGGTGACTTTCTTCCTGGAGATGCAGAGGTCATGGAGCAAGGGATTGGTTCAGTCTATGGATTGGTCTTGAAGCTCTTACGTAACACGATAATCTAAACTACTGAAGGGGAAAGAGGCTGATGGGAGCACTTTCCCCTCAGTACTGAGAAGTAGTCAGTACTACTCTGTACATTTAAAAATACATCTAAAAACGAGTCTGTCAACTTAAATTAATTTAGTTTTTTCCTTTTGCATTGAAACACAAATTTGGGATCTAACCAAAGCAAATATATGCAAATGTCAGTTTATTTGGAAAACATCCACAAAGAAAGTCTTTCTTGAAAGAAATCTAGTTGTCCTATGTCAGGCTGATGCTGGTAGGAGATATATTTAGATGTTTTACCTGACATAAAATGATCACAACTTGGCGAACACTGAAAAGAGCTTCGTTTTTCCAAAAAGTATAAAACACTGCCCCAATTCCAAAACAACTCAAACCGAATGAAGCAAGGTAACGTCACCTCTCATCTGTCCATGAAAACTCCTTTATGATGAGCAGTTTAGTAAATAACTACATGTAGCCTACCAACATGTACATAAATACACCTTAGTTCAGATCCAAATAAATAAATATCTAACATATAATATAAACTCTAGCATGATGCTTACCTCTCGACGCGGTCTTTGGCGCCGCGGTGGTCGGGGGAGGCGACTCGCCGCGACGAGCGGGTCCCGTCCGAAGCTGGAATATTCCTCCGGCGGTCCATCTCTTCTCTTTACACACCCTTCGCCTGGGAGAAACGTTCCATTGACGTTTTTTTTTATTCTCCTACAGTCAGCCTATTAATCCTGAAGAGCAACCCCCACCCCCCAATCCAGAGCTATAGGCAGAAGGTTGCAGAAGTTGTTGTTAGTTTGTCCATGCGGGCTCCGACACTATATGGCTCAACCCACGCAGGGGGTTCTTGTTGTCCTGGGATAAACGCGCCCGTCCCGACAACAGTACCGCCCTTGTTTGCAGGTATTTTTAAGCGCTACTGTGTGAGCTGGGGATTTAACCACCGCTGAGAGACTGTGTTCAGGAAGACCGGTGGGCGGAAACGACACGGATTCACCTGCAACCTGAACCCGCCCACCACTACAAACCCTCCTTATTATTAGACACCAATTCAACAAACTGGACGGAGAGGGTAACTACACTCCAAATTCAGTCTGAAGCGCTGCTAGATGCATTGCGTTCCACCGAAGGATTTGGACACTCGTTTCACGCGCGACAAACCCGATGACTGGGACACGTCAATCTCACTTACTTAAGGCTTTAAGTAACCACGCCCCATTTGATTGACGTAGCATGGAGACTCCCAGATCCTGGATGTAGGCCTACTTTATTTTCGTATATCGACTATGAACATGTTATATAGGTAATAAATCGTTCGGTCGTTGATATTCATCTACAACATTGGTGATGGCATTTAAAGGACCAGTGTCCTTTCTCTAGATTTGAAAGTTCTTGTGGAGAGAAACCTCTTCATGTTGAGCAGTTTTGTAAGGAAGAGTTTACGCCGTACTAAATTATGGGCCCTGTATACAAGAGGTACTGATGGTCCTCCACCGAATACCCCCTACCAGCCCCCTGGGCCGAATTGTTGACGGGGGGCAACAATTCTGAAGCACTTATTTTATTTATTTTTATTCCCATGGGCCCCTCCCACAACTGTGTAACTTATACCCGCAGTCCAGCGGCCCTTACCCACATGTATATGACATCTCAGTAACGGTCCAGGACCCACATGAATATATAGCATCCATCCATCCATTCATTCATTCATGGAGCTTAATGCATTAATATGCATTGGGTAAGCGGTTCTTTACTGAACTGCTCGTCATTGGTTTTAATGGACAGATTGGCAGTATAGTTCATTCAGGTTACTGAATGTTGTTCTGAAAATTGCTTGATTATTTTTGGAAAACATGACTATTTTCAGTGTTTCGCCAGTTTGGGATAAATAAAGGGCAAGTACAAATTGTATAAGCATGCCTCTGAAAAATACTTTCTTTGTGGATGTTAACATTTGCATACATTTGTTTTGGTTACATCGCTTCAATGCAAAAGCAAAACACTTTAGTTGACAAAGACCAGTTAATGAGGGATTTGTGCATGTTTTAAAATGTAAAGAGTAGCCCTGTTTATTTCTCAGTACTGAGGTCATAAACAAAGTGGAGGCCAAAACTATAGGCAAATACAGTGCCATTATTATGTGGCACAAGATGTAAGAAATCATCTATTTACATTTTTGTGAATCTACTTCCACACTTCTGCATACCTTAACTTTAGCCAACACATTTATTTACCCAAACCTAAAAGCAGCATAGCAAATTAACCCTAACTACTAACCATTAAATCGAACAAAATAAACCTGTTAATTGTTGTAGTACTTATGCTGATGTACAATTTTGACGTAATAACTTGAATAGTAATTTTTATTCAATAAATGATTTATATTTATATTTCACAACAGCCTATTCGTTCTGCAATGTTTTCTTCATACAACTGATTGATTGTATGAAGAAATGAGTTACTGCAGCTTTAATGCAGCAAATCTTAGACCCATGCTCCCACTCCCACAATATGTGGAAGCTGTATACCTTTTAAAACACTGATGGTGAATTGAGTCCAAACATGCGCTCGTGATTAAGTGCGCGTACGCGTGATTAAGAGCGCGTACGCGTGATTAAATGCACTAACATCCAAAAGTGCACGTACGCGTGAATAAACCCATGGCATCACCATCTCACTCCAGCCAGGTACCAAAAACTGGCAACCCTGAACCTTGATCACTTGCCGAATCTTTGCAGATGATGAGACCGCGCCGCGGTGCAAACGCAAACCACAGTTGGCTAAATAAACTTTTAAGTTCGTATGCAGTTATTTGGACTTAAAGGTCTGAGTGCTTTGTTGTCAAAACTCTGCTGTTATTTACTTTTCCACCCTTGCCCGTGGCAGCAATATGATAAGTAAAACCATGTTTTTATACACATTTATATTTATTTATCTATTCCCAGTAAAGACTTTTTTCTTTACTGGGAAAAAGACTTTTTTTTTTCCCAGTAAAGACTTTTTTCTACATGAACCTTGTGATAATGGAAGGTGAAGAATGTGAAGTCACTATACAAACAGCTCAACACCTGTTTAATGTTCTTACCTGCAAGGTCATTTGAAGGTTCCTATTGGATACTGCACGTCACCTATTCAAGCAATGTTTACATAAAGTATCTTTAAGAACACGTGGAGTCAAAGGCATTTACCGACTATGTCCGGCATGCCCCGAGGCCTTTACTGAACAGGTATTTGACTATTATATAGGTTTTATTTGACACTGGAAGGCAGAATCATAAATGTATTTGTCAAAGTATAATGAACAAGGGATTCCTCTTGGTGTGGGTCCTCATTTATTCAGGATATAAATACAAATATAGAAAAAAAGGCCAAAATATATAATCTAAATACATATATAAGAATATACATTGTTTGTGTCTAGAAGGTGAAGGTATCTGTGAAGCGGATGACTTTGGGTTTGAATATGAGCTGGGCCGAAGGATCTGCGTAGTTGATGGTCCTGTACTTCTGGATATGATGTGCGCTCTCTGGTCCAGCATGGCTGTGATTAGCTGGTCCTGGTCCAGCATGGCTGTGATTGGCTAGTACCTGCCCAGCATGGCCGTGATTGGCAAGTCCTGTCCCAGCATTGCGGTGATTGGTGAGTCCTAATGTACAGGAAATGGGAAGTTCTAAACAGCTCCAGTCTGTTTTGCTGGTCATTTCTCGCATCAGTTTCTCTCGAACTCCCTTTTCCATCTTTTCTCTCTCCAGTTCATTGTCTGAGACTCTCTCCCCTCTTTCCAGTCCACTCTTTTTCTCCCTCTCAAGTTTATTGTCTATTTCTCTCTTTGCCCTCTCCAGTTCACTCCCCATCTCACTCTCCCCCCTCTTCAATGTATTCTTTATGTCTCTCTCCCCTCTTTCAATTTGACTCTCGATCTTTCTCCTCAGTTCATTGTCTATGTATTTTGCCTTTCTATCCAGTTCACTCTCCATCTCTTTTTCTCTTCTCTCAGATTGATTCTCAAGGCCTATATCCCCTCTCTCCAGTTCGTTATCTATGGATCTCTCCGTTCTCTCCAGTTCACCCCCCATCGCTCTCTCCAATTGATACTCTAGATCTCTCTCCCCTTTCTTCAGTTTGTTGACTATATCTCTCTCCGTTCTCTCCAGTTCACTCCCCATCTCTCCCTCCCCTCTCTCCGATTGATTCTCTTGGCCTCTCTCCACTCTCTCCAGGTCATTCGCTGTATCCCTCGCCCTTATATCGAGTTCACTATCCACTCTTTCCATTTTAATCTTTATGTCTCTCGCCACTCTCTCCAGTTCAATCTCTTTTTCTCTCTCCCCTTCCTCAAGGTCTCTCTCTATCCCTCCCTCCAAATATTTTTGCTGCTCTTTCTCCAGTTGACTGTCTACCTCCCTCTCGCTCCTGGTGAGCTGTGAGATCGTAGCCCCTTGTGAATGAAGACTAAGATGTAGATGCTCTGGTAATCCAAGTCCAGATGTGAGACCAGACCCAAAACAAGTGGTTGAATCATCAACCACAGGACATATCTCAACAGGGAATGATGCTGGCTTAAGTGAGGAGCTATCTGTAGCTTTAGCACCTGGTTCCCCTTCTAGATCAATGGCTCGTGGAATGAGGTACTTCTGCAACCTTTGTTCAGCCTGCATTGGAATTCTCAGGTTTAATGACCTGTCGTTTGAGGTACAACACCTCAGCTTCTCATCTTCATCTTCAGTCGGCTCCTGTGGGGTTTCCCCGCTGTGAGAAGACCGCAGGGGCACACCAGAGTAACATTCTTTGGTCAGGGAGGTGAAGGCCTCCGGGTGTGGTTTGAGTGAGAAATAGGCAGCTGCAGGCTCGGTTCTGCCAGAGTACGGTTGAGGAGAGGGCTTTGAGCGTGCCAAGCTACACACAGGAGGAATAGAGAGAGGAACAACACTGTAGCATTCCAGCAAGGCCTGCTCTTGGGGAGAAAGCTCCAGAGTTTCTAGGAGGGCACCCTCAATAACGGAGGACAACAAACAGTTTGGTGTCAGACTACCTTGTTCAATGTCACCAGCCTTACTGCATAGTTCCTCAACTCCATTTTGATTGATCTCTAGATTCCTCTTATCTTCTGGTTTTGAGTTCGACAGCTTTCCAGTTTCACTTCCTTTGGAGAAATGACTTTTGACTTTTTGATCGGGGCAAACGTTTTTGGGTTGCGTAGGTTTGGAATGGTTTGGTTCTCTCTGTGCAGAGTTCTGTTGTGTTAACATCGCTTCCGGCCTCTCTGTTTTCTCTTCCTGCTTGTGTGCCTTGGGTAGAAGGTATTGGAATTTTTCCCCAGCAGTTGGCCAATGTTTCAGTCCTCCTCGTTCTTCACAGTTGGGTTGTTGTGCTTTTTCAAGACGACTCACATTGTCTCTTACGCAACCAGTCCCCCTCCCTACACCTCTAGGAGATGTATCCAGAGGAGATATCAAGTCCCCCTTCCTCTGCATGATTGATACGGTTTCTAACCTCTCCATCAGGGACGACAGGAGGGGTCCCCTATGGATCAGTCTTGCCTTAATTGGCAACTTCCCCTGTATGTTCACACCCTTTTCCTTCTCCTCAGCCCTGGCAAACCTTGCCACCATGTCCTTCACATTGCTCCCTTTCTTCTTGCATTGTTTTTGTTTTGGCTGGTTTGTCTCGGAACCAAAAACAGCAGTTTTTCTTTCTGGGGTCCCGCAAGCTCCCCTCCCTCTCAGATCACAATGTAGAGCCCCAACCTGCCGTTGGTGGCTGGCTACTTGTTTGGATGTGGTTCTCATGAATTTGGCCTGGAGGAGCTGGAATGCGGTGAGTCGCCGCTGTTTTGGTTCCCCTGCCCTCCGGCCGCCTGCTCTCACATCAGCTGGACCCATGAAGACCTGCCGTTTGGGACTTTGAGCCCAGGTGGTGTCACTCTCACCTGGGCTTTGCTTTTTTGTTTCAACCAGCGTCTCAGCAGGAGTGTGGTTCACCACAGATTCAGACATCTTTACTGTCCCTTTCCTGTTTGCTGCACTTGCTAGCATTAAACCTTGGTTTATGTCAACCTCTGTCCTTGCCAGAGTGCGGACCTCCTGCGTTAGATAGTGGAGGAGACTCTCCAAGACATCTCGAACCTCAGGATAGCAGGTGCGTTCTCTGATCATCTTCTTCAGCAAATTTGTATTGATGCTTATACTTCGGTCCTTGGACTGAGGCCTGTTGAGAACATAAGAGAAGGCTCAATTGCCCCAACCTACTGGCTGAGCCAATATGCTTCCAGAGGTGGACGGCAAGTGGGAGGTGGGAGGTAAACTTATTATTATAGGATCACTTACGGCCAATAGATCTTTGGTTGCTGCATGCTCCTAAAATAACCTTTAGTTTGTCAGGAGAAAAGAGGAGGTGAAGTTTTATAGGATTTTTAGTATTCTGGTGGTGCAGAGGTTATTGGAGTTATTGGTTATTGGTTATTGGTTACAAGGGTAATTGGACAAGGTATGAATATAAAGTATATCAGCATCCGTTATACATATTCCTATCGGTAAATCATAATGAGTCCAGGACTTCAAGTGTGATTTATAGTATCTCCTTTTTAATCATAATGGTTATGAGCTACAGTACACAGTAAAATAACTAGTATGACTTAAAATAAACTTAAAACATCCAATTCATTAAATTGCACATCATACAGTTGAGGCTATCCAGAAGGGAACTCGAACTTAAACCAGCTAAACATTATAGATGCAAGTCTGAAGTCTGAATCTGCAAGTTGAAAGACCTAGAGCACCAAATATTCAACTAAATACATTTCTACGTAAGAGATTAATATGTTAAAAAGATTTTAACAGGGAAATAAAATAAAAGGTGTTTCATGCTCATGAAATACATGAATATGAATACATTGAATATTAATCCCAGTTATTTAGAGGCTGGTCAGAAGGAGTTCATCTTTGAGTAGAGAGGAGAGGTTTCTTTCAACCAATCATTTTGGGATAGCACCTGCAGGATTTTATACATTATCAAGGTCAAAGGAGAAACTTGGGATTGGACAACCACAAATAGATAGAGGGAAACTATTCTCATATCCTTGGTTTGTTTTAAGAGTCACTTTGCTGCATCAATCATTTAAAGAGAACCTTCCTTTCCAAGAATTTTCCATCTCGTAATTATGAAGTTGATCTTATCTGTATGATCTCCTCTTCCATGCATGTCAAGTTGATAATCATGGACACTCAAGATTCCTCATTTCATGGTAATCATGAGCTGATTAAATTAATCTATTTCGGAGGCTTGAAGGAGGAAAGGGGAGTGAATTAGGATTAAAGTGGGATGTTACCACACAGTTCAGACTTCTGTGATGCAGCTCCTAGAGTGGCCACTAGGGCTCGGTGTTGAGAAGGTTTTTACTTGTCTGAGCACTTTTCCGCGGACGCGGCTTTGAACAGCGCGGCTCCGATGTCTTCCAGCTGCTGCCGCTTGTCCAGATCCTTGACGAGGCCTGCAGGAACCTGGGAAAGCCCATACATGAGGCCGTAGAGACAGCCTGCTATCAGGCCCGTCACATCACTCTCCCCTGGAGTCACAGGAGGGAACACAGGGAGCACATTAGTGTTGGTTCAGTTGGGTAAGTGATTTGACCACAAGTTCTGCTGGTGAAATACCAGAGGCGGAATTGTTGCAAGGCACCTTGTTCATCGCCAATTATCGACATAAACAGAAGTTCTCTCCTTCAACATACGTGTTTTGTAACTTGTTGTGCTCCAGTGTTGAATTTCAAATGCTATTGGCTACTATCTCTGTCAAAGTTGGACCACAGTTTCATCTCGGATGTTACTTTTATTCGATGGATGTAGTCTTTAAAAGTTTTTCTTTGTATTCATTGAAGAGAATTAATCAGAATGTAAATGTGAAGGTCAGGACCTCCGTGGAACATGGCTCGTCTGCAGAGTTCGGTCCAGTTGCTCCCTGCTGCCAGCAGTGCATCATAGGCTATCATAGGCGCGTCATGACCCCTCCTTCCTGCACGGCCTTCAGAGCTCCACAGTCTATACATCTGAGGGGACACACACACACACACACACTACTTTCAGGTCGAAAGTCACAGCTAGGACGAGACAATCATGAACTCTCAACACTTTAAAAACCTGGATCATGGCTACCTTATGAGTCACATGTCCTACGTTGCCTTTAAACATCTTGAAAATCCTGTGAAAAGAAGAGAGCAGCTCACCTTGTCTGTTTGGTCAGCGTCATAGGGGTCAGGAAACAAGGGTTTGTCCTGTCCCTCCTGTTCTATCCCCCTCTCCTCCAGGTAAAACTGCCACTTAGCTTCAAAGTAGAACCAGTTCTCCTGGTACTCTACGGAGGAACACCCAGTTATAGACAACCTCCACACAGAACAGAGCTTCAACTAGAAAACAGTAATCACGACCTTGACTCCCTTTGACTACCGGTACATATTGTACTACTCCTATCATAAGTAGTCAGAATACAGACCTGCCATGTGTCGTATGGTTCTCTTGCAGTACTCGTAGGCCTTGGGTATGGCCTTCATGAGCTCCCGTCCCCAGGTCACGGGGGGTCGCCCCTGGACAGCGAACGACGCAAACAGGGCCGTAGTCATTGAGCCTAGGAAGCCTGAAACAGGCAGACAACCATTGTCCCCTTGAAAATAATCGCTATAGTAGCAAAACTAATAGCTTAGTGACAACTCTGTGCCTTCATGGCAACATAATCGCGGCCATGTCATGCCTGCATGGTAACAGCAGCGTTACCTTAGTAATGGCCTTCCTTACCTACTACAGCATCATTACCGTAGTATCAACATTGTTACCTTAGTAACACTGCTACAAATGTAATGGCAACATTACCGTATTAAGGGCAAAGTAATCTCAGTAAGTGTGAGTGTATGGTTAGGGCTGTTGGCCAGTTGAGTCTGTCATACCAGTGTGGTCGTTGAGTGTGTAGTCAGGGTTGTGTACCTATGGGGTGCTTGTGTAGTGTAGTGTTTAGTGTGTACCCATGGGGTGATTTTGTGTTTAGTGGATACCTGTGGGAAGTTGGGTGTGCAGTGTTTAGTGAGTAACTGAGTGCTGGTTGTGAATGTAGTGTTTAGTGAGTGGGCTACCTGAGTGCTGGTTGTGTGTTTAGTTGGTAGCCGTTTGCTGGTTGTGGGTGTAGTGTTTAGTGAGTACCTGAGTGATGGTTGTGTTAGTAGTATTTAGTGGGCACCAGTGGAGTGATTGTGTGTTTAATGGCTACCTGTTTGCCGGTTTTGTGTGTAGTGTTTAGTGGGCACCTGATTGGTGGTTGTGTGTGTAGCATTTAGTGGGTACCTGTGGGGTGGTTGTGGGTCATCCTCCCGGCCTCCAGGCTGACCTCCATCAGAGAGCCCAGACGTTCCTCCTGCCAGTACCTCATCCCAACACACATGGCTTTGGAGGCCCCACCGGACCCTGACCCTAGACACACGCACACACACAAGGGCTGGAATGAATTATTAATGCCAAAAAGAGTTAACTTTTGTATTTCACTTTTTTGTCATTGGAGTCAATGAGTCTTTCAGTCAACATAGCAGAAGTAAGGGATTTCTCACTATTTGTTTAAATAATCCTGGAAATGACCTCCGAAATGTATTACAAGGGCTCACAAAGAGCAGGGACACGGAAAGTGTGTGTGAGTGTATGTGTGTTTATGAATGTGTGTGTGTGTGTGTGTGTGTGTGTGTGTGTGTGTGTGTGTGTGTGTGTGTGTTTGTGTGCCTTTCTCGTTGAAGGGGGTGTGCCAGGCTAGAAGGAAGTTGTTTGGCTTGAGGTGTGAGCAGCAGTCCACTTTAGAGGGGTCCGGGGTCCGGCCCCGCAGGACCCCTGAGGCTGCCACATAAACACGCACCAGCTCCCGGTACAGGTCTTCCAGGCACCAGTAGTCTGTAGATATCCACATAGTTGCACGCTTAAATAGATATCATCAACCCACATTGAGAGTCTTAAACATTTGACAGGCTTTTTTTATTAAGTACGTTCTATAAACATTAAGTAATCAAGACGTTTATTTTTTTCAAAATCTTGAAGGGAAAAATGTATACACACTACCAAACTTTTTCTTTTTGTCACGTCTCACCTTACTCCTTAAGTTATGTGTTTTGTTTCCTTCATTCTGTCATTGTTTTCATGTGTTACTGTATTACTCGCTTTTCCTCTCGTTCCACATACGTGACTCCCCTCTGTGTTACCCGCCTCTGATTTTCACGTTATTTTCACCTGTTCCCATTTCCTTTTCCCTCCTAGTGTATCAAATGAGTCAGTGTGTTTCCCTCCTTCTATACCAGTTCGTCTTAGTACCTCCGTGTCTAGCGTTAACTTCCCAGTGATCTATTGAATAGCCTCTTGACCGCATCTCGACTCCTCGGCTCCTCTTTCGCCTTTGCCCTGATTATTACTGCCTCCCCATGAACCGAACCATTGCCTCCAGTGAAGACAACTCTTTCTCATTCAACCTGCCTGTCGTCACAAGTCGTACTGTTGAGTCCCACACCTGCCCCAGCGTTACACTTTTGATTTTCTTACTTGACCTTCATTTAATTTATAATCGCTTTAAATGTACTGTAGGTAAGATTGAAGAGCTATTGTTTGAGTGAATTTGGTTTACGTGTGTGTAAGTGTAAGAAATGGCCAGCTATTAGTGAGTGAAATTTGTGTGTGAGAGAATATCGGTTTTGAGTTGACTCTCCCTGCCTCTAAATGAGCCTAATAAAATATAATATTGCTCCTGGATCATTTCCGACCAGTTCCCTGATTGGTTTGGATCGTCATAAGGTTCATGAAATTCAACACTTCTCAATGGTGGAGAAATGTAGGGTGGGATGAAGCAGAGAGGTAAGTGACTTTATCTGGTTGTTTAAGATACAAATCTTTTACAACTCTTGAATTGTATACATCATCTATAACCTTTACAACAGACACGCACGCTCACAGAGAGCGGCATGCTCTCCGTGCTTCATTTGTGGCTGGTATGTGAGCGAGATGGTGAGGGTTAATTTTAGCCAAGTGAGCCAGATTAGGAGCTTCATGCCGTTAGAGCTAGGAGTGGTTTCCATAGGGAAACCCCACAAAGACACACTGTGTGTATGCGTGTGTGTTTATTTGTGAGCATGTTGACAAAGATGCGTCACTTCCAATTTACCCGTATTGTGTTTCAGAAGAGAAACAGAGTGAGATGGAGGGGATAAGGAAATTTGAGAGAGAGAGAGAGAGAGAGAGAGAAAGAGAGACGGAGAGACAGAGAGACAGAGAGACAGAGAGACAGAGAGACAGAGAGAGTTCTGTGCTGTTATGTGACTGTTATGAGTTGCAGTGAGGGTAAGGGTTACCACTTTAAGCCTTATTTTATCATTTTATATCATGAACCAGAATACACGTTTTTCTTGGTTGTGGTGGTGTGTGCAAGTAACAACGTGAAGTAAACTATCAAATGTGTATGTGAATATATATGCGCTTGCCTTCAAGGTTTTAATATTCTATGTTTGTGTGTGTGTGTGTGTGTGTGCGTGTGTATGTGTACATGCATAAATATATATAAATATACACATGTATATGTGTGTATGTCTGTATGTGGGTTCCTGAATGGTTTCATTGTGAAAGCTGTCACCCTGGATCACTCTGGTCACCCGGGATCAGGTTTGACCCCAGCCGTCTGGAGTCACATCTGATCCAGGATCAGACCACGGCTGTCCTCTGATTGTTCCAGAGGAGTCTATTTCAGACAGTCGGTGGCTAGATCTACTGGAGGATTTATGGAGAAGTTTCCTTTGGCATTGGCTGGCATTAGGAAGTTAGGGGTTGCATTAATTCTACAGGTCAAAAGGTTATAACAGCTGATATAACCAGCTCTCTATTTATGACTCTGTATTTATTCAGAGTATGTGAGTCGTATTTGGCAGCCTGCTTGGAAGACAGAACAATTCCGCCCTGGAAAATGTTACACACTGTATGTGCAAAACAGTTGGTATATGATGTTTTCAGTTTTGAATGATAGACAAAATAGATAAGAATATGCATTATTGAGTTTCTAAAAATGCAGTATTTTACATCCATTCATTGATCTCTCCCTTCCACCATTAATCCATCGATCCATCCCTCCATCCCACCATCCATCCATCTATGCATAAATCCATCGATCTTTCCCTCGTCCATCCTACCTGTGATGAGGGCCTGTGCGGTGGTCATATGCATCAGGGCACTGTCCCCCGGAGGCCAGAGTTCGGGGTCCAGGGTGAGATCCCCTAGACCTCCCAGGGACGCCAACTCCTCCTGGATCTGTCTCCCGGAGGTGCAGCCCCCCCAATGGCCCTTCCTCCAGCCCAGGGCGTCCCCCGTAGCCCCCAAAACCATGCCTGCCTGGAACTTCTCCATCATGACGGCTTGCCTGGTTTCCTTACCCAAACCCTGACCCGAACGTCGCCCTAGCCTGACCCCTACCTAACCTGGGATCCAACTGGTGACTTCCCGCTCAGAAGACCGAACTGCGCCACTGGTGAAAAAAACGTCTTAATCCACCGTCTGTTAGTGTTGTCCTAACAGGTCAAGAGGGACCACACATAGAACCACAAAAATGACCTCAGCCAGCCCGGCAGTCAGCTTGAATGAACTCTGAACTCTGGTCTGGGAGCTGGCGGTCGATGTGTGTCCTAGCTACTGCAGGGCTCTCTTCCAGGTCTCTACTGTTAACTAGTACAAACATATGCCCTCAGGCCCCTGGCATGCGCACACACACACACACACACACACACACACACACACACACACACACACACACACACACACACAAACACGGGGGTCTTTATCAGCTGTAGGTCCTTTGTGTTAAGGGGATGTCACGGGATCCAGCCGAGTTGAGTCGACTCCTAAAAAGGCAATCCCTCATGGCTCAGCAAGCTGCCCGAGCTGGGGGTCCGACAGTGTTCTGGCTAGTGCTTGTGAGGCTGCACGACCGACAGTTGGCTGGACGGGCTGGGGTGGGTGGGGGTCTGGCATTAGCCAGGATGGGGTTTGCTAGTGAGGTTTGGAAGGTGAACCAGAGGATGGGTGGATGAAGGGGTAAACCTGGGGCAAGGTGGATGGAGGGGTGACCCTGGGACAGGTCGGATGGAGCGGTGTACCTGGGACCGGGTGGACTGAGGGGTGAACCAGACTCAGAGAGCTGGTTGGATTGAGGGCTGAACTTGGGATTGGTTGATGGGGGGTGAACTAGGGCTTAGGACGGTTGACTGAGTGGTGGAGGATATAAGGGTAATGGGCTTCATGGCTGGGCAGCCAGTCTGTCAGCTGGCCTAGTAACTTGTTGACACCCTCAGTCCACATGGGGAGGGCCATGGCTCAATGCATAATTCTGCTGTGTCTTAACTGAGTGTCTTTAGATGATCTATATCTTTTTAATGTCCTCCACCCTCACTATACATGGTATTTATTTTCTTTAATTTCTGTCGGATTTCACTTTGTCTTGTTAATCGACTCTCATCAATCCCCATCTCATATTTCTTCTCCTTAAGATATTTTTCTATTGCCATTACTATCTTTATCTTCTGACACTTTTCAATCTTATCGATCCCCTCTTTTGTCTATCTCAATCTTCTGTTCGTCACCTCTATCTACATAGCTTTCTCAATTTGCTCTATTCTAATTAATAAGCAAAAATATTTAATGTAGTCCTTGTTTACACTGCAATCAGCACTATTTATGATTTGCTTTGTTCATGAAATGTGGGTGCCCAGTATTGATGCCTAATTATGTTCACCTGCAGTCATTTTTTTCAAGTGCCAGTTTCTGTACCTATTTTTCTTTCTGTTCTCACGCTTTCTTGTATTTATTTTGTGATTCAAGGATAATATCTACGCTGTTGTACATGAACCAGGCAAGTTCTTTGTTATTATTATTATTATTATTACATGTTCTATACAACTAGAACCAGGTTTTACCCAGTGGACTTTACCGACTGGTAGACCCAGCTTACATCCAGGTGGACACACTGCGTTTTCTATTTCACACTGCTTACAATAATTTTGAAATAGCTTGTAATGGCTATTGACTTACACCTGATTGAAAAATATTGTACCTTTAACTGGGTTAAGGGATGTGACCCCAAAACCTTCTCACTCAGAGGAAATCAAATCAGTCTAGAAAAACACACATATGCACGCACTCACGCACACACAATTGCCAATTCAGTTTAATGTCACATCAATTTGTTTCTTAAAACAAGGGCACAATTGAAGTATGTTGGCACAAAGCAAGCCTCACACCATGCTAAAAACCCACATGCTTTATTGACAAACCATAATTTCACCTTCCTCAATAGCCACACACACAATATGCCACCAATATATTTTAACATTTTTCCATTCATCAGTGAAAAAAACATTTGATAAACCAAACAAACCTTTCGACTTTTGAAAATGTTGTACCGTAAGCTGGTAATATACCGTATGATTATTAATACTGTATGAATACTAGAAGTTGAACTGACATTCACATGATTGAAACCTAGACATTATCTTTAGAGAATATAGTCGGCCAATAGGGCCAGCTGTGTTCAAATAGCTCATTGGATTGGCTGTTTTTTATTGTCTGTGTTGCCAGGTGATAGCATTGTGTGTCTCTTTAGATGCTGTTTTCCATAGGAAAGGTGCTGAACACCGTAGATGTTTCAGATCCAAGAACACGTTGTTTATTTATTGTTATTTAAATATTACATTTAAATATCTTTCAAATGTTACTTGAAACACACCCGACACAAGGTCACAAGACGCCTTTCCATTTGTTTGAATAAAACACAAGATGTCTAAAAAATAAATAACATTTCTGAACAGTGTAATGTTAGAACATTCTTACTGTTTTAGTGTGGCGAAGCAAAGCTAGCTAGCTCCTAGTGGCTCTTAGCAGTAAATTAATGCTAGCTCCTAATGATGGAGGTGCTATTTGGCTTTTCAGTAATTCAGAGCTAGGTCCTACTGATGAAGATGATAGTTAGTTCAGCAATAATTCAATGCTAGCTCTTACTGCTCGAGATGCTAGGTAGCTCAGTGGTAATTCAATGCTGGCCTCTACTGCTGTGGATGGTAGTTAGCCTAGCAGTTAGTTCAAAGGTGCAATGGTAGCTAGCTAGTAAACAACATCCTCTGCAGGTCAGTAGACAACACGCCCAGCCACTTGCAAAGGCGAAACAATGTTGGGCTAACACTTGGGAAGCTTGGCTAACAATTGTGTTGCTAGGGTAACACTTCCCGGATTCACATTTAGCCAGAGATAACAACTGGTACCTGAGTGTTCAGTGTCAAATGTTCCATTGAGGTTTTGACCTAGCCTAAGAGTTGCTCTACTTAAATGAGTTGGCCTTCGCACCACAAGCAAAACAACTCATACATCTACACGTGTAGATGTATAAACCAGTTTAGAAATAGATGGGATAATCTTAAAGAAACCAGTTGAATGTAGTATGTCCGATGTAAACTGAACGGCAGTGCTGCCCTGGCAGAACTTCACTGGCAGTATAATCTAAAGAAAAGTGACCATCAGTGCAGTTTGTAGAGGTGGCATATGAAGGGTAAACAATCATACCCTCCTGAATATCTTGTGCATCAGTCAGCGCAACGGTCAGTTGGTACAGCCTCGCACACAAAATAAAATATATAAATGTTTCAAACAGATCTGAAAAGCTGATTTCTCTGATCAAGGTCATAAAATGTTTTTCTTATTTCTCATACATATATGATACATATATATTCCTTTTCTAAAGCACTAGCCATCCCTAGCTCTGTGGTAGTTAAAAGTATAATACTGTGCTGGTGAAGAGGTGAAAACTCTGTTGAGTACGATCTGCCACTTCATAATCTGTTGGAAGATATGATCAGTCAATTTAATAATCGGTTTCTAGAATCGATCAGTCCACATCCACAGTGGTGCTCAATGGTAATCGATGGCAAACATGCAGAATTAAACATTTAATTCAAAACATTGGCCATGTAAGAAGCCATATCCCCCAAACATTTATAAGTGTTCAACTTCCATTCGGCTAGGAGGATCACTGCAGGCTAGCAAGCAGGCTAGCTGCAGTAGCAGTCCAGCAGGAGCAACCTGTGGTTAGTGAGCAGCGCTAGCTCAAAGACTTCTAGCCATCCCAGTTCCAACTCTGGTTCTCTTGCTGTTCTGTCCCAGGTTAACTCTCCGCAAAGGTCTCTTGGCCAAGTAAGAGAGCCTTTACAGCTTCCAGGTGTAGGAAGACTCTTACTCTTCTAGTTCCTGGTATAAAATCCTCTGTCCATGAAAAAACTAGAAAACGGAAGTCCTGGACAAGTGACCCAAACTACACCAGACGTCTGCCAGACCCAGGGCTGGAGGTTTAACGGCTGCTTCCCGTCACGATTGGTCGAGCAAATTCCACAAAGTCATCGATGAGGACTGGCCATGCACCTGTGGGGTTAGAGTGGTTGAGTTTGGGGGAGGGATTGGATGAGTAAGAGGGCATCTTCTGTGCATAGTGGTAAGTCTGGATAAGACATTTAGTAAATCCAGAGTCTATTAAGTCTTATGATCTATTTATGATCTATTCTGGCCACCATTTTAGACAGGTTACTGAAGAGGCTTTGTCCTTGTAAATGTATATTATTGATCTCATTCCCAAATTTCCCCTTGGTAATCATATTTGACTGATTATTTATTTGCATCTCTCCTGGCAGGTAAGGTGTATCTGAAAGTGAGTAACTCCTCACCTTCCTCGTCATAGTTGGACATGTCGTCTGCAATCATGTTGCCGAAGTCCAGCAGCAGGTTCCACGTGTCTTTAGGGATTGACCGCTTATGATGCTCCTGAACACAGATCACGCTTTTACTGGAATACATGGTGTGATTACCGTAACCCTTACAAGCCCTTTTGAAAATCGGTGTCTTCGGACATCACTAGTGGGCGTGTCCATCTAGATGTGTGCTGGATTGATGCCCTAACCCAACCCTATCTCTAACCCTTTAAGAGAGTATTTAAAGGGAAACTGTCACACTTGACTATTCTTTTATATAAGAGTACTGTTTAATACGTGTGGTGTGAATATAAACAGTCTGCAATAACAGAAATCAAGGTAAAGCTGTATCATTGGTGCTATCTGCTGGGATTTATGTTCTTTACGTAATACTCTTATGCAGTCATTGGTGTTTTGCAGAAACAGTGGTGGTCCATTATATGGATGACCGGTCTTAAAGTATCTGTTTGGACTCTCGTACTTGGATTATCTATCCAGAGACATCTCTGTGATGACCGCTGTATTAAAGCGCTCCCCCTACACGTTGTTTATATAAAACCTTGTTTGAAGCACTACATATGTGTACCACAACAGCATGGATATTGGGTTGGTACGATGGACTCACCAGTAGAAATCTATTCCAGAGGTCTAGGAACTTGAAACGCTCTGTCAAAAGTAGGTTCCAATAGGCCACGGCCATCTCTAGGTCTACAGCAGGAAACAGGACATAATGTTTAATGTCTACAGTGGAACAAAACTGTAGGAAAGGGGGGCAGAATGGTAAAGTGGTGAGGGTGTTTCACTCCCAGCCGAAACGTTCTGGGTTTAAAGTTCCAGATCTGCAGCCTACCTGTAGATATCCCTGGCAAGATATCCTAACCCATTCCTGCTCTTTCATGACATGTATATTCTGAATATACTATAATTCACATTATTACCTTTGAATCAAAGTGTATATGGAAATTGTTGCTTGCATCCAGTTGTGTAACGAACAAATATCCTTTGAAGGTCACAGGAAAAGCCTTTTTAAGAAGGCCCGTCCCAGTATCTCCTCCAAGTGGACTGGGTCCCCCCAGGATCTCATTTCAGTTTGTACCTAGTACCCCGTTTTCAAGTCTTAAAATGTGTATTTGCTTTCCAAACTATGGCTGTAACATCAATATCCCAGTGAGCCATCTGCATCGCACCACATTAGAGGAGAACAAAACCCCACTAGCACCTATACACTGGTTTGCATGTAGAGGACTCTATAGGTTAAACAAATGCTTTGCTTGCATCATGGGGTACAGGCCGATGGGGTACTCTTGTAGCCGGCTACCTAAGCGATGATGCGTCACACCTGTCGTCCACCTATTGAAAGTGAATTGAAGGGGTCGTTTACAGGGGAGCTGCCCATCCTGACCCTGAATGACCAAAGTAGGGGGATTGGTTCACTTTTAATTGATAAGTAGTCGTCATATATGAATGGCTATGGATCTTTAGTGAGTCAGTATACACAGGACCTCTATGAGAAATGTATCAGCAAATATCTATTGCTCAAGTCGCAAGTCTCCCGTGTCTCTATCTGCATATCAGGTACGGTCCCGACCGCAAGGTTTGGAAACACTGACCTAATCCCTTCTGTCCGGGGTTCTTGGCGAAGTTGAAGGTGAACTGGTACATATCCTTGAACTTCCCCGTGTCTTTAAGTTCCTGTTCCAGTCTGGGCAGGATGGCCTTCAGCTTGTCAGGGCTGTCACATCTGCACACACACACACACACACACACACACACACACACACACACACACACACACACACACACACACACACACACACACACACACACACACACACTAAAGCATCCGCTGGCTAGAATACGTACACAGCTAGTGACATTATAATGTTGTGAGGGTGGAAACTTTAATGGTTACGTATGTAGCTAGCTATAGAGGATAATTGCTAATTACACAGCTAGTTATAGACAAACAGCTAGGCATCAAGCTGGTAACATTCCCGAGCAAGCTTGCTGTAAATGTAACTTTGAGGGTCACATACAGCGCCATACAACACTACTTGGTTGGTTGTGTTTACAAAGTTTACCACTGCTCACCCGAGTTCTGCCATGCCCTCGAGGAACTCTTTGCGGCTAAACTCGCACTGGGTTGCAGCTCTGAACTTCCACGCGACGACCAGAACGCTGACGCTGGCCGGATCCAGCATCAGGTCGTCACAGAACTGCTGGATCCCGTCCACGCCGATCTTGCCCTCATCCTGAGGGTCTGCAACACGCAACAATAGCCTTTGTTGTTGTAATGAATGTTTATCTTTAATGTCTATTATTAAAAGGAACAATGTTTTACCATCCACTGTGAGGCTTATTATCCACTGAGGATGACATCATAAGTGGCCTGGGGTCCCAGATGTATGATGAATAGATAATCTAACCGCCCTGCCCCAAACTGTCATAGGTACGGCTGATCCATCCATCATACATCTAGTTCGACACTCACACTTGTGATGTCACTAATGGGTAGATGGCTATAATGTCATCCAATTACACTAAAATGAGGCTCCTTTAACATTAAAGACATATATAGTCTTGTAGTCCAACTTGGCAATGAGAAGAATTGTCCTACAACATCCATGACAGAAGGACGCACTCTAGGGTCATTCATTAAGATATGGTCTCACATTGACCTGACCTGGTGGAGTTCTGGATAAAAGAGCAGAACATGTGATAATAGACCCACAATAGGTCATGATATCACATTAGAAGAATATATTGTGACTACTACTTGCCTTTATATCTGTTGTAGAGCTGGTCCAGCTTTTTGCGGTCTGCGGTGGTTTTCATGGGGTCTCTGCAGTAAAGCTCAGGGTGTTGGAAGAAGTTGTCGGTGGCCGCCTCCAGCTTCCAGTCGTTCTGCGCCAGACAGAACAGGGCCGTGCTCTCACCTGCCTGCGAGAAGCACATGAACTGCCCCACCTTCTCCTTCTGCCAGTACTTAAGCTTATTCTGCAATAAACCACAACCACCCTGTGTTAATAACGTTACACCATATGTATTATCATGCATACATCAATGAATACATATACATCAGTTACATGGCACCGTGAAATAGGTGGTAATGACACATAAACACTTATAGAATGTTGACATTTATAAATATGCCTCAACTAGACTTGTTGTCATGGTGATAGGGTTAATAGATCGGGTAGTATTCGAAGTCACGCTACGTGCAGTCACGCGAGGACACCTGTAGTTTTATGTGGAGAGGCACAATATGCACAGCACGTCACCTTTGTTTACATTAAGTATGTGAGCTAGCTGTTAGATGGCTATCGGGGAGATTAGCAAACCGACCTGACCACCAACCCGATGATCTAACCAGCGACCCACTTTCCAAACCATGTGGCGTGTGTGTGTCTGTGTTTGTGTGTATTTGACAGCAACTGTCCCGCTCAACCAAACTTAGACTATGCAACATGCCAAAAAGGGAAAGGTACGTGCACAGAGTGCGGGTGTCCAATCGCTCGACATACCAGCTGCCTCTCTATTTATCTTATATTTAGTATAGTATACGGGCCATCACTCTCACTATGCGACACTCCGAGGACACAGCGACCCCGGATGTTTGCGTGTGCACGATTATTCAATACGATCATAAGAATGGTTTTACTGGGTTGAAATCGCTGTGTTTGTCTCTTTTTTTTTATCTTAACCTACCATGTTAACAGCCGTTGTTATGGCCAACTTCGATCCTATTACTTAGGTTTTGCGCATGCGCCAAAAACACGGGCGCTACCCCTACGCAACACGTAAACCCTGGGAATTGTAGTTCTAAATAAGTTGTGTGAAATAAAGGCCTTGTATTTGTGATGTGTTTTGTTTATTAAAACTATTAAATTAAGGAACCGAGTCCCCAAAATATGCATTTGCTTGGTTGGAAATACAAGGATAGTTTAAATGACATCGAGAACGAGGATGATAATCCTCTTGCGCAATATATCATGAGTGAATCACGAGATAAATAAGAACAGAGAATCAGTGGTCAAACCTGGTAACAAGTCAAAAGTTAATTACAATTACTATACAACAACATCGACACATACTTATATTACCTTAAACCCCGCGTTGTAAAGATATATACTCGACATGGGCTGACAATTTTAACACAACGATTGAAAACTACAACTCCCATATCAAAACAGATAAACCCATGTTTAGGAAGTAAGCAAAGTCCCCGTCCCCACCAGTTTCTCCCCAAATAATCTGAACGCAAATACCTTTTAAATATATATCCTATATGCCCGTTTCGATGCCGACAGTGTCATGACGTTGCGGTTCAGAGCACATATCGAGGTCGTGGCAAAGGAGAAAGGTGCGGTCGACTGCTTGCGTTGTGGACGCGTCCGCAGGGCACAGAGCTTCGGCTCCAGATATGTGGCACCGACAGGACAGGGAAGCTGCTGCTGCTGCGGCTCGGGCACAAGAGCATGATTGTATTTCCTTCGCCGGTCACAGAGGAGGTCCAACTCAACACATCGCAGATACTTTTGCTGGTAGCCACCATCCGTCACCTTTTAATAATCGAGTTTGATTTGTATTCTTGAGGTATTTCGTGACGTTTTGGTGTAGTGATTTAGGGATGCGACTCTTTAGTAATAATAACAATTAAGATAATCGTTAAGTTGTCAGCGCATTCTCGGTATCACCCCACTGGAAGCAGGTAATTTGTTATTGAGGCGAACTTTCAGAATTCAAATTACATTTCTGAATCCGTGTTATTTGACAATTTGTGTGTGTGTGTGTGTGTGTGTGTGTGTGTGTGTGTGTGTGTGTGTGTGTGTGTGTGTGTGTGTGTGTGTGTGTGTGTGTGTGTGTGTGTGTGTGTGTGTGTGTGTGTGTTCTCTCATTTAACTAGGCACATTGTGAACAGTGGTCCTATTGATGATCGGGATATTATCAGAAAAAGTGGAACCTTGACTGGAAAGTAAAATTCTCCCTACTGTACTCATGTTCATCAAGGTATGGACCCAACTCCTACACTTTACAACATTTGCTCTGTTTTATATTCTTTGCATCAGATTATGGTGTAGTATCCTATAGTGTTGTGCGGTTTAATATGTAGACAGTTCATAATAGATTTCTGCCACTTGAATGAGGTACCATTGTAACTCCATTTGCTTCAGTCATTATACTCTGGGGTTTCTGCTTCGGGCTAGTCTGCTGTCGGTTCTAAGTAAGCCACAGAACAGAGAAGAAGAGTAAGGGATAGAGAGTAAAGTTTCTAGGTAATGGGATTGGCTGTTGTTTGCACTGTTAACGGATGTACCACACCTATTCCCCAAACACACAGTGACCAGCTAGTATTGCTGTAAATATATATAAGCTATAAAGAGTTAATATAAAGATTGGTGCTTTAGCCTTGAAATGGTAAATACAAGCAATAGCTTTTGCTTTTATTTTGCCCAGCCCTTGCTAGGTCAATAAGCTACTAGTCCTTGTAGCTAATTGGATTTTATTTCTCATTTCTCAAGTTCTCTCTTTAGTTTATTTCCGGTTATTACCAATATTTCTTTGTAATGTAATTTTATGGGATTTATTGCCTTTATGGAGCGCACACTGATGAGGTTTGAAGAGGAGATGGGATGAAATGTAGTAGAGGGCCGCAGGTCTGAAAGAATCAAACCCTAGTCAAGCATATTGCCTACGTGATTTGGGAACCAACAGGTTGAGCATGTCTTCGTAGTAGTAGTGTTCAACAAAGTATGTTCAGTGGACTTCAGAGCTGGCGATCTTTTCTGTGGTAGGTGTATAGATAAAGCCTTTAGATAATCTCTATCCTCTCCATTGTCCCCTTCAGGGTGAGAGTGGTGAGTAAGGGTCTGGATGCAGGCTGTGTGTGTGCTGGTGTGCTGTGGCCTGGTGGGGGCGCTAGCGGGGCTCCAGAAAGAGCACGTGGCCCAGCAGGCCATCAAGCTGCACCGTGGGCGTGGCGGGGCGCCCAGTAACACCTGGCTGGTGAACAGCTGCAAGCGCCTGTCCGGCCTCCTGCGGCAGAAGAAGATGGTGGTGAGGAAGTTGTCTGCGGCCGCAGACGCCGTCGGGAGAGACCTCACGCTCTCGGATCCAGAGAGGCTCTTCCAGGTGGGAACTGTAACAGGTTTCAGACTAGCTTCTGCCATCTGGAATAGGAATTAGCACAAAAGTACGGTTCGGTTGGTTGTTTTGTAGTATCTATATTACAGTGTTTTATAGCTCATTTGTATTTTCCTGTGTTACTCAGTTGAGGTCTAATGTTAACAGTCTGTATGCAGGGATGCACCCTATGTGTTGACCATTAATAAGATGTTTATCTACCAGGGACGCCCTGCTGTTAACTGTGCATTATCCTCATATCCACCGACCGCCGGCTACAGCAGGTAGTTGCTTACCTGTGTGTTGACCTTCTCGCCAGGTGCACACTCTGGAGGTGTTCCAAAAGGAGCTGAACGAGAGTGAGAGTCTGGTCTTCCAGTCGGTCGTGAGCCTCCATCGGGCGCTGCAGGGGGACTATCGCGACGTCGTCAACATGAAGGACAGCAGTCGGCTCCGCCTCGAGGCCCTCAGGGAGGCCGCCATCAAAGTGAGCCACGCCAGGTTCCCATGGCGACCATACACACCTTGTGCATTTCTGGGGAATTTTGGAGTTTAAAGGGTCTATAGACGATGCTTTTTGTTATGTTTTTCCGTCATTAGGAGGAGCAGGAGTATGTGGAACTGTTGGCGGCCGAGAAGCACCAGCAAGAGGCGCTGAAGAGCGCTCTGGCTCAGAACAAGACCCTGTCCATGCTCGATGAGATCCTGGAGGATGTCCGCAGGGCCGCAGACCGGCTCGAAGAGGAGATAGAGGAACACGCCTTCGATAACAACAAGCAGGTGGGAGGGGCTTAACTCACACGCCTTCGATAACAACAAGCAGGTGGGAGGGGCTTAACTCACACGCCTTCGATAACAACAAGCAGGTGGGAGGGGCTTAACTCACACGCCTTCGATAACAACAAGCAGGTGGGAGGGGCTTAACTCACACGCCTTCGATAACAATATTCAGGTAGGAGGGGCTTATTAGAAGCTCCCTCGATGATAACAATGAGCAGGTGGGAGGAGCTTAATAGAGACTCCCTCGATGTTAACAAGCAGGTGGCAGGGGCTTAAAGCACACACATTTGATAGTGACAAGCAGGTGGGAGGGGCTTAAAGCACACACATTTGATACTGACAAGCAGGTGGGAGGGGCTTAATATAGATGATACAACTCCAACATTCCGACTATAGTGTTTGCTGTGTTCAGAGTGGAGATGAACGCTCACAAAAAGGTTGGCAGAGACTGTCAAAAACATATGATTGAACTCCTTTCTCTAAATTACGGTCTCATTTCATTAAAAACGATAAAAGTGCTATGTTGAAGATCATATAACACATCAGGTTTAAAATGGAACTGTTTTGGATTTACTGCCCGTTTTAATGAGCCCACCTACAATGCAACAAGCAGGTGTGTGGCGCTTACACAAACACGCACATCATGTAACTCACACACACAGTCTCCGTCCCACAGATGAAGGGGGTGAATGTGGAGGCGGTGCTCAGAGTTGAGGAGAATGAGGAGGACGGGAGGAAGAGGAAGAATGTGTCCCGGAGGAGGGAGGCGGAGGACGATCTGGGACTGAGCATGCTCATCGACTCCCAGAACAACCAGTACATCCTCACCAAGCCCCGGGACTCCACCATGCCCCGGTCTGACCCACACCTCATCAAGGTGAAACCCCCCTTCTTCCCATGGGGTTCTACCCCGACCAAGCCTCAACACCTTGGTGTTGGGTTTGTTTGGGTGGTTGGGTGTGTTCTTAGGGCCGTGTGTGTGTGTGTGTGTGTGTGTGTGTGTGTGTGTGATGATAATTTTTGTTTTCCCAGGACCTGTGTGTGTTCCTAGGGCCATGTGTGTGTATGTATGCTAATTATGATGATGACTATGTATTTCCAGGACCTTGTGTGTGTGGTGATGCTGTCATTCCCGTGTGGCTGGCTCTGTTCCCTGGTGGGTCTCCCTCCAATGTTCGGGTACATCATCTGTGGAGTCCTGTTGGGACCCTCCGGACTCAACACTATCAAGGTGTGTGTTTGCATATGTGTGCGTCCCAGTCCATGGTGCAGACGCTAGGTGAAATGTGATATAATGTATGTGTGCATGCGTGTGTGTTTAAGTCCATGGTGCAGGTGGAGACACTAGGTGAACTGGGGGTTTTCTTCACCCTGTTCGTGGTGGGTCTTGAGTTCTCCCCGGAGCGGCTGAGAAAGGTACCTCTGATACCAATCTTCCTGACATGTCAAGCTGTTTTCCATTACAATTTGCTTGTTATATATAATGGCTGTTACCTCCTTGTGGTGGAAATATAGGAGACAATAACGCGACAACCAAACAAATAGAAGGAATCAGAGGGGAGCTGACAATTAAAGGGTTTATTCCAAATGTTTAAACTCATAAGAAACATAACATGGGTTTATAACAAATGTGGTCATGCCAAAACAAAGAAATCAACAAAACAAGGACTGGCCCTCTTCTATTTCTCAAAATAAACTCAACATAAAGGCCTACCTGGCTTATCTAAAAATACATGTTAGCAAAACAATTACAGGGGTGGCATCGTCCAAAGCAACCAGCGTCTCTAGACATTGGTTTAAAGCTTTGTGTGTACAATGTAAAGGGTAGCCCCAACTTAATAATGCTCTTTACCTCCACTCACATACCTTGTCCCGAAGGGTTGCTCAAAAGCTAAGGCTAAAAGCCAAGCACAGAACAAGGAAGAGAGAGAGCGACAGTTGTCTGGCAAGGTTAAATGCCAGTTCCCAGTCTGAGGCAACCAATTAGCAGAAATCTCAGACTAAACAGGTGAACTCCAATCACATTGTTGGGACCGGAGAGGGAGAGAAAGAAAACCAGGAGGGAAGTATTGGCTTTATGGAATTAAATAACTAAACTTAACTAACTTTACCTGGTGTGGAAACTAATGATCATCTCATCCATTAAATTCTTAGCTGCCATTGCAGATCGTTTCTGTTTATTCTTGGTAGTATATTTTGCATGCAGACATGTGCTGTAAATCAGGGCAGGGTTGTGGGTTCCTCTCCGTAGTTATCAGATGGATGGTGGGCGGATTGTTTGTACACGCTGAGATCCAATCACAATGTGAGCCAGACCACTTCCATACGGGATCTGGCACGTGGGATTGCAATAGCCTAGATCTGATCTAGGAGGTTACACACAGACACTTAACACGTCCTGGTGAGATGGGATCATGAAAGTGCGACCCATCTCACTGTTTGTATTACACATGTGTAATGTGTGTGTCTCTGTCTCTGTGTGTGTGTGTGTGTGTGTGTGTGTGTGTGTGTGTGTGTGTGTGTGTGTGTGTGTAGGTGTGGAAGCCATCAGTGCAGGGTTCCTGTTGTCTCAGCCTCCTCATGGTGGGTGCTGGTCTGTTGTGGGGTCAGGTGCTGATGATCAGACCAACGCAGACCGTCTTCATCTCCAGCTGCCTGGCTCTCTCCAGCACCCCCCTTGTGTCACGCCTATTGGCTGCAGAGAAGGACGGTGGGTCTGGCCATCTGTTTGTCTCTGTAACTCTGTCCGTCTGTCCGTCTGTCCGTCTGTTCGTCTGTCCGTCCGTCTGTCCGTCTGTCCGTCTGTCCGTCTGTCCGTCTGTCCGTCTATCCGTCTGTCCGTCTGTCTGTCTGTCTGTCTGTCTGTCTGTCTGTCTGTCTGTCTGTCTGTCTGTCTGTCTGTCGCTTCTTCTGATTCTGTACCTATCCCTCTATCATTCTATGTATCTATCTTACATCCCTTGTTATGCAGCTGTGTTATATTCATAATCAACAGGGTATGAACAGCAGTGTTCTACTGAGGTTATATTTGTTTGTAGTATATGTGCATATGTTTTCAGGCTGCGGTGGGAGATAGAAAGGGTTTCAGCTGTCCTGATGTCAGTGGAGTTCTACCATTGTGGAGCAAGGACAGCAGACTATCCAGATTTCTTTGAGCGGCTGCTGGGGTCTCTATGTAGTGAGGGAGTAGTAAGCCTTTTGACAGCCTGCTAGGCCAATACCACCAGTGGCTTGAACTGGATTCCAGCAACCACAGTATCCAGTGCATGGAACCAACTGAGTAGTGGTGTAGTTTGAAGACCAGCCGGATGGCTGCATTCTGGTTGAGCTGCGTGTAGCACATGCAGGCAGACACAGTGATGTTAACACACTGGGGCAAGGGTCTTCTACTATGAGGGTCCAGGAAGCATAACCCTCTCTCAGACGGCAACATGAATTGCCATTAGGACAGAGTTCCTCGGGGCGCCCTGGTGCTTCACTGGGTAGAGAGTGTGCTTCAATGTGGTGAAGACTTCTGAACGGCTGTTCTAAAAGGTGAGCGGGCTAGATAGGGCGGAGAGTGGAGGCTGTTAGCCGGTGGGAAGTGACCCACGATAGAACCTCATCGGGGGAGAGGGGTGAAAAGGAAGTTAGAGTAGGAGATGAAGAGGTGGCTAAAGGACCGGTGGTGACAGCAGGTGGCTGGGGAAATGAGAAATAATTTTGGGGGATTGTAAAAGGAAGATTGAATCTTAGATTAGAAGAAGGAGCTTTAAGCTGCAGCGGCAAAATATAAGGAAAAAAAAGATTGGTGGGAACGAAGGTCATCAGGGCAATTGGATATCCGCCATTTGCAAATCCAAGCGCAGGTGGTACCACAGGTTGAAAAACAGTATCCTAGGCGACGTAAAGTACAGCAGCGTTCTGCTTAGTGTACAGGTGTATATGTTTATAGTATATGTATAAAATATATGTATTTGTTTTAGGTGATGTGGAGTACAGCAGTGTTCTATTGGGCATGTTGGTAATGCAGGACGTCCAGCTGGGTCTCTTCATCGCTGTCCTGCCCTCCCTCATCCAGGCCCAGAGCTCCAACACAGACAGGTTATACACATGATATACATATATACTACTGCTGACACATGTGTATATGTAAAGAACCCAAACTTATCTATTTGTATCGTACCAAAATATACATACACATCCTCTCTCATCCAGTATCTCATATTAGGGGTCTGTGTGTATTGTCTCATGGTGTGTGTGTATGTAAGTGTGCTGCTGGGAGGTCTGTGTTTGCTGTTCTTTTATTTGATGTGTGTGTGTATTTTCTTATGGCGTGTGTTTTAGAGTGCTGCCGGGAAGTGTGTGTGTGCTGCTGGTGCTGGTCTTGTATTGTGTGTGTGTGTGTGTGTATTGTCTTAAGGTGTGTGCTGCTTGGAGGTGCGGGTGTGCTGGTCTTATATTGTGTGTGGTGTGTGTGTGTGTGTGTGTGTGTGTGTGTGTGTATTGTGTTATGTGTGTGTTTCAGTGTGCTGCTGGGACGTGCTTGTGTGCTGTTCTTAAATGATGTGTGTGTGTGTGTATTGTGTTATGTGTGTGTCTCAGTGTGCTGCTGGGACGTGCTCGTGTGCTATTCTTAAATTATGTGTGTGTGTGTGTGTGTGTGTGTGTATTGTGTTATGTGTGTGTTTCAGTGTGCTGCTGGGACGTGCTCGTGTGCTGGTCTTAAATGATGTGTGTGTGTGTGTGTGTGTGTGTGTGTTTCAGTGTGCTGCTGGGAGGTGCTCGTGTGATGGTCTTAAATGATGTGTGTGTATTGTGTTATGTGTGTGTTTCAGTGTGCTGCTGGGAGGTGCTCGTGTGATGGTGTTGTTGGTGCAGGTTCTAGTGTCCCTAGCAGCGGTGCTGCTGCTCTGTCTGCTGCTGAGGTCCGTCCTCATTGGTCCGTTCTATAGGAAGCTCCACGCAGAAGGGAAGGGGAACAAAGAGATCATGGTGCTGGGGACGTGTGCCTTCGTCTTCCTCCTGCTCTCGGTCAGCTCCTAGATGGCCTCTATTGGTTATCACCTGGAATCCTGTCATCCATTCATAAAGTTTTTGGTTTTAAAAGTGGTACTATCTCTTATCTGAACCTCAACTAGTAATATATGCCATGTTTTCACTAAAATGGCTTAGTTTTTTTTTTGTTACTTAAATAACTCAGTGGGGTAAAAAAAAAGGGGTAAAATCAGGCGCGTAGCCACATTAGGGCTAACGTGGGACAGTGCCAATATGATTGACAGCTGGCCCACCCTATCGGAAGTGCCCGGCATTTACTTGAATTTCAAGGATCGAAAAAATAGCCCATATTATAATATCATACAAAATGTTTTTTTTTGTTTCAATTAAGTATAATTTTGTTACAAATATTTACAGTAATGCTCTTTTAGTAAATTTTTTGGTAAAGTCCGGGAGCTCCTCCAGGAGCCGAGCTCCACAGGTGTCCGGGAGTACGCACCGGCAACAATCCCTTTCTCCTCCATGTCACGGTTCAATCTGGACTTTAGGGAGTCGAAGCCAAAGTTCCGTTCTCCCAATTCCTTCTCAACCGTGGATGCATGCATGTTGTGCCATAAATTCCCCCCGGGGATGAATATTGATCTATTTAACAATGTAGCCTATTATTATTTGCCATCAATCGTCTGATCAGTCAAGAAATCACGTGTTATTTAATTTTGGGACAATTGCTGTACTGCCTATATCGGAATCCAAGAAAGGAAATGTGAAAGATGTCTCAAAAATCCACCCTGTTGAAAAATCCTGGCTATGGCTACGCTACTGGGTAAAATCCTATGTTTTTGCCATTCTTCCCAAAACACTATGTGAACGTTCTACTCTGCTACGAATGCTGGTGAAATATTTTCGTAAAAATTAATCTGTATGTTTGCATGTATGGCTTTAAAAAAATATTTATCAATGTAGAAATATTATATCAAAAATAAAAATACGACAGTCTTTTGGGGACAACGGCAAAGACATAGGATTTTAGTCCTTTTTTTTTTTCTAAATCACAGTGACAAAATGGCAAAGATTACTATTTTCACGATCATATAAGACGTATTGCCAAAACCAAAAATTCCCTGTGTATTGTCATGCTGACAGAGTTGACCGCTGCATGTTACCTACATGACATTGTCTGGTTGTTGTGCTTTGCCTAGGTGACTGAGTTCCTGGGTGTTTCCATGGAGCTGGGCTGTTTCCTGGCGGGGGCGCTGCTTTCTTCCCTTGGTCAAATGGTCACCACTGAGGTCATGGGGTGCATTGAGCCAATCAGAGACTTCCTTGCCATCATCTTCTTTGCCTCCATCGGTGAGAGGCCATCTATGTAAAACGCGTGAGGTTGGTTACAAACCCCGACCACAGTGTTGTGGAAGATGAACACGGTGTTTGTGTGTGTTTTGTGTAGGTCTCCATGTGTTTCCCAGCTTTGTGTTGTATGAGCTGACGGTTCTCGTGGTGTTGACACTCTCCCTCGTCATCATGAAGGTATAAACAGATTTCCCTCTATATCCCCTGTTTTCGATTAGACTCCATTGTTTTGTACAGTTTTCTGCATCTGCTTTCACAGAAATCATTTAAAGCCAGTCAATATCTTTCCGTAGTATCAATGTCCCTATCCAAGTACTAAGTAATAGGTCATTTGCTTGTGATTATGAATCATTAGGCCGTCAGTTAATCTACACAGCGAGACTTGACCTGTGACCTTAAAACTTTGACATTCAATTATGCATTTATGCAAACTTTTTTATGTAAAATATAGAAATGTGTAATATAGAAAAACATTGAATTCATATCCAAAAACTGTGCATAATATATTGAATATGCCTAACGTAAATACACAGTCCCAATGCTGCATCGCACAATACATTTGAATATGAAATCCTCTCTGGTAGTTCCTGATGGCCGTGCTGGTGCTGTCAGCCATCTTGCCTCCTTGTTCCCGCCACATCCGCTGGGTGGTGTCAGCTGGTCTGGCCCAGGTCAGCGAATTCTCCTTCGTCCTGGGAAGCCGTGCACGCCGCGCTGGCATCATCTCAAGAGAGGTCAGTAGCACAAGCCTAGCAATTCAATGAGTTATATCAGTAAGCATAGCACCGCCTTACCTGGGAGACCATGACCTAGCCCAGAAGGCTAGGCTACCTTATATAACAACGTGTTCTTTTAGTGAACAAAGCGCTACTCAGCCTAGCAGGCCAGCCTCCATTACAACGTATTCATACATTGCTGAGTCATTAAGCATGTGTAGCGTAGCGAGTCAGTGTGTGCGATTGGCTGTTGATAGTGCTGGTGATTCTCTGGTCTACAGGTGTACTTGCTGGTGCTGAGCGTCACCACTCTCAGCCTCCTATTGGCCCCTCTCCTTTGGAGGGCCACCACGCACAGGTGGGGGATGCGGTCTCAGCGCAAAACACTCACCTGACCAAGCTCCCACAACACTCACCTGATCACACCCCCTAAATCACTCACCTGACCAGCTGACCAAGTCCCTGGAACTCTCACTTCACCACACCCGGAGAACACTCACCTAACCAAACCCCCATAAACCACCTGAAATCAATGAACATGGCCAAAACTCTCTCCTGGCCACATCCCCAAAACAATCACCTGGACCAAGCCTATAACACTCGCATGACAATGGCCGCAAACACTCACCTGACGATGCCCATTTTACCTAGCTAGAAGCGCTGTTGCTTCGCTGCTAGTGTTTCTGTGTAACTAGCAGTGTCGCTGCTTAATCAGTAATGTTGCTGTTTAGTCAGTAGCAAGGCTGCTTAGCCAGTAACTTAAATGTTTATCTACTACCCGGTGTTTGTTTGTCATCCTGGATAACCTTGGTGTACACATGTGATCCTGTGAGGTGTTGAAACAAACAAACCTCAGACATATTCATCTTGGTTCTGACTTCATTCATAATACTATCTGGGTGGGGGAACTGAATGCGGAATTCCGCATTCAGTTCCACCCCAGCTAGTATTTATAACCAAGATGGCCGTAAGTAAATAAGGCCCATACCTCTCCCTAGATTATGTTTAACGTCTCCCAATGAACGTTTGAAATGGGATGCAAATGTTACACAAATGCAAGGCTGTTGTCTTTCAACACGGCTTCATGTTTGTGGAGAAAAATTGTCTACCTGAATATGATGTTTGTTCAACACTCAGAGAACTGTCTTGCAAAAAGGGTTTTATTTATGTATTTATCTTCATAAATATGTACGTCTTGAAAATCTTCTATTTTTAATATAAAAATGCACTTTTGCCCAGTATGTCTAAGGACAGCCTCTGGTTGTGTTTATTGCTGTTCCAAACACCTGGTCCAACATTCTCTCTCTCTCTCTCTCTCTCTCTCTCTCTCTCTCTCTCTCTCTCTCTCTCTCTCTCTCTCTCTCTCTCTCTCTCTCTCTCTCTCTCTCTCTCTCTCTCTCTCTCTCTCTCTCTCTCTCTCTCTCTCTCTCTCTCTCTCTCTCTCTCTCTCTCTCTCTCTCTCTCTCTCTCTATGTATATATATCGGTCTGTGGAGATGGCAGATACTAAAGGGCTTATTATTTTTGTTTACTTTAGTTTCTTTCTTATGTAGTAAGCTGTACAATTTCCAACGCTGCACAACCTACAACGTTTACAACTCACTGGACTATTTATAAGGTGGATCAATTGAGTAAATACCTCTGTTTATTATAGTGTGTCCTTTGTTATTTTTCAAACTGTTCTTAAGTTATAAGTATTAAATAGGCAGGTTTGAAAATGTTGTCATGCACAAAAACACCACAATAGAAAAATGGTAGACGAAGGTGTGAATTTAACATGTTAACATGTTTTCTAGTTGCTTTGTGGTTCCTATTCTCTGGTTTGATACACTGATTCCACTAGAGGACAGCGTTTCGCTAAAGCCTAGTCATTCATTGCTATATTTGCCCACCATCTGAGTAAGGTCTCGCTGCAGCCTGTAGGACATGGACATCCATCGTCCAAGTGCTGTCACGTGACGACAAGATGGCGGACGCGGTGAGGGTGAGACTCCTTAGCTGTGTCCCTATTCCTCTACGAATAGTCAAATCTCCCATTCTTTACTTAACCTTTGTGGAAAACGTCATAGGGTCAATGAGAGATGAAAATGTGCCGTCTTTCAAACATAGGAAAAGACAGCGCTGTTTAAAATGAATTCGACTCCACTTTTCCTAACCGACATCATTGCGCGACGGGGAGTATTGCTGACCTCTAGCGTTTCTATGGTGGAACTACAGTTTTCAGAAGTTGGTCTACAACAGGGGTTCTCAAAGTTTTGACAGCTGAGGGCCAATTTTGGAACCCAAAATTTGACTGAGGGCCGCCAAAGGAAAAAAATGTAGGCTGGTAACGCCGTCAGCATCCCAGTGGTGAAAAAAAACATTGCACCGTGGACCTCTGGGAGGGAGGTCTAAATCACAAAACTGAGGTTCATCCTTTCAAAGTAATGTACAGTCGGATTAAAACTAACAAATAACAGGATTGAATTGAAAGCTAGAGAGAGTCGACTTTTCTCTTTATATTTATTTATTTTTGTTTAAATTAATATTGATATAATAAAAAAACGTACTGGCAATGATGGAAAAGTATAACAAAATGGGGAACGACTTCACGTGACAAATGAAGAAAGGGAACAGAAATTGTTTGCTTTGCAAAAAACGTCTGCATTTTTATTTTCTTGAGTTGTACATTGTGTGCTTAATAACCATCAATATATGATTTCATTTCGATTCAAATAATATGTTTCTTGGAATTGGTATCTATTATTATCATTTTTATTTTCTGCTCTTCTCTTCAAATAAACCAATAAAAAATAGAGAAAAGACAAATATTATTTCTCCTCCATTTTGGACACACACGCGCTTCCTCGGGATACAGAAGAAAGGTGGTAGAGTTCCTCTTGCCATCTCTGCCCTCCTCCGTGAAATGAGCAAACCGTCTGCAATGACCACACACACACAAACACACACACACACACACACACACACACACACACACACACACACACACACACACACACACACACACACACACACACACACACACACACACACAAATGTTTTTTGTAGGTCATTGATACAGTTGTGTTAATATTGGAATTCACAGCACATCTGCTTCAGAAGAACTATACCCTTCAGTATGAAGATTCTCCAAAAATCTATCTAGTTTGTATCTATATTAAGTTCATCTTTGGTGTGTGGTTTATCTTTATGGTGTATCTATATGGTGTGTAACTATGGTGTGTGCGTATCTATATGGTGTGTGCGTGTATATTTTGGCATCCCGCCCCGTAAACCTCGGCCCGGACCAGCCCGAGGGTTGGTCCTGGATGGCCGATACCACCGTCACCCACCAGCCGGCGACGGAGAGCACCGACCGAACCCCAATCAGCTCGATTGAGGGACACCTGGCCGAAAGCCGAGGAGCCATTATAAAAGGAGCACGAGGACTGACATTTGGGGAACCAGGGACAGGAGCAAGGAAGAAGGTAGCGCTGTGATCCGCGAGAGACTAGAGGCCCACGGAGGCCCTAGAGACCGCGTTTACTTAGCTTGTCTCAGTAGGTACGTAATAAATGTCGTGATCGGCCTAAACCGTTCCTGCCAAGCGTGATTTGTACGTGGAACCCGGCAACATCGAGGACCGGGTTACCCACAATATATTGTGTGTGTGTGTGTGTGTGTGTGTGTGTGTGTGTGTGTGTGTGTGTGTGTGTGTGTGTGTGTGTGTGTGTGTGTGTGTGTGTGTGTGTGTGTGTGTGTGTGTGTGTGTGTGTGTGTGTGTGTGTGTGTGTGTGTGGGGGGGGGTAGGCGATGACTCCAGTTTAACCAGTGAATGAGCAGTGACCAGTTTCTCTGGTCTCTTTGATGAAAGCTTCCTACTCACACTCACTCGCGCACACAGTAAGGTGAATTGAATGAAGACATTTTTCGTTTAGAAGTTTGAATCTAAATCACTCAAATCAGACTCATCCCTTTTAATTAAAATGGTAATTTAAGATCAAACACAGAGCTGATATAGCCCCTCACTGTTTCCAAGAAGACCACAGGGTGCCGAACCTGCATTGAGTTTTACTAATTAACTCACCGCCCGCAGCTCGCCTGCCAGGTGGTTTTCTTAATTGGTTGCATCTGGTGCGTTTCACTTAAAAGGGAACGGACAGTACATTTGTTTGTGTCTGTTTTTGAGGTCTGTTGTGACTTAACATCTCTTCCAATTTCACAGGTTAAAGACTTATTGAAGTAAAGAGGAGCATCTCATCTGAACCTGATGTGAGTAGAACTGATGTGACTTGTATGTTGAATATAAATCACTGATGTGTGAAGGAAATCGGGGATTGTGGTGGTTTAACTCGTTTGAAATTTGTACCACGAGTAAACTGTTCCTTCCTTCAAAGGTCTATCATGGATATTTAACTGCAGTTCTGTGAGTATCCCAACTTAACCCTGAAGCATAACTGCAAACTGTAAGTCATTAATTTCTCATTACTCTTGGGCACATTGATGTATTTTGGCTTCCTGGTGAGTTAACCTGTTACCTGAAGGTTGATCTGAGTAGTAAGATGTTTTATTGGTTCATGGGTTGCTTAGGTGTTTGGTTTATGTTGGTTTTAATTTGTTAAAATGGTTACAGGCTCCAAGTTATTGTTGTAAGCTGGAGTAATGGGTTGGGTTGGGTTCTGATATCTTCAGTCTTCTTCATTCTACTCTCCTGGTCTGAGTGAGCAGAGGTGCATACTGGGGTACAGAGCTGTCTCGAGTCTACAGGTCTGTAGACACGCCCCCTCAGGGGAAACCGAGTGTTTGAGAAACTGTCGTGTCGTCAGTTACATGGACTGGAATGTTATTAAAGATGGAGACGGGGATTCAGAAGGAGAAACGCCAACGACTAAAACACAACTTCAGTCTGACACAGAGAACCATGGAACACATTCAACAGTCCCCTCCGGGCATCGTGACTCCTCAGGAACAGTTTCATTTCCAAGAAGGTCTTATTTGGGGCCATCCCCATATGGATCCTGCTCCTCAAGAGCTACCCCCCTCCACTGGGTGGTCTTCTGAACAGATGATCTCCTTCCTGTCCTCAGGCTGACTAAAGCTGCACCATTTGCATCTGTGAAGGCCCCTCATTCAGGAAACTGGACTACAAAGACATGACTTCAGAGATGTTGAATCAACCTTGGACACATTTTGGAGACTCCAAGCATAATCCATCACCAATGTGGGACGCCACTGAAGAATGTTGTGCATAATTTACGTCTCTGGAGACATTGGTTGTTCAGTCATGGGTGCCCTGGCAGGAGAGCTGGGGGGGATGATGGAATGTTATTTGAGGTTTTTACCCTGCATGATTGTTTGGCCTTTTATGGCTCAGTGGTGTTTGGGTTTGACATGATGGACGATTTTTGAGCATCACTAGGGTTCTACTACTGTGTGTGCGTGTCTCCCACTCACACCTGGCATGGGGTTCTACGTGCCTGTCCTGGGTTCTATGTGTGTGTGTCCGGCTTGCTTTGACAGTGATAATTATCATACGGGGGCTCTGTGTGATTGGCTTGGGATATTGGAATGGTCAACTAAATCATGCCTGATGGGCAGCCACATGTTTACTTGAGGGCCTCCGGTAGACATGAAGAGCCCTGAGCGATGCGCCGGCGCGAGATCCAACACACTGGGCAGGAAGGAGAGTATCCAACTCGAGTGTAAAAGGATGCAAGCGGCGTGTTCAGATCAGTGACTTCAAACTAGGACTACACCAATCAGGATCAATGGAGGATGGACACCAAAAGGAATTCCACAAGGAGAGTCTGACGTTGGAAAGGGACCTAAATGGATATTCAAGATGACCTTCAGACCTGTAATGAGACGGCTCTTCCTACCTGGCTGGATTGATGGAGAGCCCTGTGGATATTGTCTTGCTCTCAGTTGCACGTCTTCTCAGGCTAAACTGTAATTGGTTCGGACAGGACTAGCTGAAGAACCAATCCGGGAACTCCAGCTAGTGCGCTCTTCGAGCTGAAGTTGTGCTCTTCAGCTGAGGAGGTAAGGAAACCTTCACTGGGGCTTCAAGGTGTAAAGAGGAGAATGTTTCAAAGTGTTCCATGGTACTCTGATGAAGACCATTGTTGTGTTCCACTGGCTGCGAGGAAGAACCCACACATCTTCCTCTTGGCCTTTCTCCTCTGAGAATCCTGGCGCCATCTTGAAGGATATTCCAGCTCATGTAACTGTCGACAGATTCTCAAACACTTGGTTTCTCCTGAGGGGTGTGTCTATGGAACTGAGGACTTCAGACAGCACTGTATCCCAGCATGCATCTCTGCTCACTCAGACCACACCCCCATGAGTAGGATGCAACACTCTAGTGATGGAGATGTAGAGTTTTATAAGTAACGAGGGAGCAGACTAAGGTGATTAGAACACAATGGAATGTGAAGTCTGTAAATCTTTAAGCCATGAAGATGGTTGGATAGTTCAGGAATTGGGCTTCTTTTTATTATGGGCAGTCCTTTCACTCAGATGCCCACTTCCCACTGGAGCTTTACATGTGTTGGCTGGCTGGCATGATTTGCTGTTGGTGATGAGGCGGTCAGGGTGACGTTGCAGGGCTATGGTCGGCTCTCTGTGAGCTCAACGTTTAGATTTGCTCTGTATGGTTTGTACCCTGAATAATCTAGATAATTGTAAAATGTAGACACGGTTTTGTAATGAATGATTCCAGGATTTTAGGTTTAAAGTTGTTGGGGGACGTACATGGTAGTTTGGTTCTTCGTATGGTTTTGAGTGATATAACTTGTACACACTGGGTGCATAATAATGTAAAGGTACACTGAATAGTATTAATGACCAACAGCAACAAACAGATCTCTTCAAGGTAAGTCTGTTGGCTGTGTTTTAATGAAGACCATCGCTGGACTTCAGGATCTTCCTCCGTTCAGCTCAAGGTGAGGCGCTGGTTCGGTTTTTTCTTTGGTTGGTTCCGGCCGGAATGTTCGGATTCCAGTCGGACGGTTTGTGCTTCCCGCCGTGGAAGGTTCTGAGTGCGGTCACTTGATTTAGTCCCAATGGTTAGCATAGAACGTTGTAGTCTTGACGACCATAAGAAACCACCTGGCATTTAGTTTGACGGGAGTCCCCTGAGGGAATCTGGCGGAACGTTCTTGATGTATTTGAGTAACCTTGAGGCGTTGCCAACGGAAACTATTTTTCGGTTTCCATTGGGAATTGTTGCCCCCTATCTTACACAACTAAAGTTTGATATTGAATACATACTGAGACGTACGTCGTACAATATGTTAATTTCCGATGGTTGCGCCGTACTTTTAACAACGATGACGTTGCGGCACTCTCACTGCGTACAAAACGGCGTTCTACTTGCGGGCCCATTTTTGACATCAGGGAAGGCTGAAAATCATTTCAAGGTGGAAGATAATTTGACATTTCTTCAACGGAACCCAGCACCTGAATATGGCTGAGTATATTTGATTTAATATCGATACTGCTTCGTGTTCTTTGTTTCAGCTTTTGTACCTTCTAAATATCTGCTGTCATTAATTGCCACAGAAGTTGAACCCTACCCAATGGAATGACGTTAAACAACGACTTTGGTGCAGAGTTACCAACTGGATGATATTAAAGCTAAACGAATGGCCGTCGTTCCAACATGTTACAGTAGAAGATACTCTAGAACTGTACAAGGTTAAAAAGGTAACATGTAGTTTGTCCCAAGGTGTCTGCCTCCTCACCAAGAGCAAGACCTCCACCTCCTCACCCAGAGCCAGACCTCCACCTCCTGTCAGAAGTCCTCCAGAACAGGCCAGTGCTTTGAGCGAGTGGTCTTCTCAGGTCAGTTTCGATGCATGGCCTGAACCACTTCTTTAAACTTGTGGACTGCTCTGTCTTCATTCCCAAAAACGGGATGCTCATGTCTGGTCTCAAGTCTTTTCTGGCCTTGAGTTATAAAATAATAGTTCAATTAATTGGGTAACTCGGTTTCGGATGAGTCAAATAAGTTTATTGATGGGCAAATGCTGATATAAACCTGCTGCTGTAGCTCAAAGGCGAGGCTGAGAGGCTGGGGACCGGAGGCTTGTGGTGCCAGGGTGGACCGGAGACTGAGGCTGGAGACCAGGGGCCTGCAGCACCGGACCAGAGGGTAACCATCACCAAGCTCATCTGAAACACTAAAATCCACGGTAGTTTAGGTCTGGTTTTGATCATCTTATGACTTTAAATCTGTGCCAAGCTGTGAGTTAATTCATACGGGGGTTATGCAAGAGTCATATAAGCCATTAATGTTACTAGTGTTGCTACGACCGTAGTGGATGAATTGCTGAACGCGAAAATCTGCAGACGTTGTCTAATTTAAGTGTTTAAATTTGTCTTCCATTTTACAAGTGAACCTCAGATACAGGAGGTGGGGTGTGTTGTGTCCCAGGTGATTTACTGCTGAGACCAACTGTTTGAAACCAGACCAGGAATCCATGGCTGAAGGAGCTGATGGAGGAGCCGTGCTGAAGGAGCTGATGGAGGAGCCGTGCTGAAGGCCCTGGGCTGATGGAGGAGCTGGTGGAGGGCCTGCCTGGTGGAGGGCCTTCCTGGTGAATGACTGTCGTTGGGTAGATGGAGCTTGACTCTCAAGTGATCATCACACTCACTGCCACTAGTATACTGCTACCACAAACTACCGGCGATTGTACCATATATACCAGACGACTACATCTGTTTTACCACATGTTGAAGCAAGACGTCCGCTGTTTGTTCCAGACCAGGACTCTGTCTGAGGAGAGCTGCTGGAGGAGCTGAGACACTGGAGGACGACTAGGAATCAACCAACAAGTATTCCTCGTAAGTTTGTATTTACTTACGTGGTTGACTTAAAGGGCAAAATACAGCTGTTACTTTGACATGCGTTAACCAACTACCGCTGTGTTTTCTTACCAGAACGTGTTTCTGAAGCGGAGGCGAGCTGGTAGGGGAGCCGTGAATCTGGAGGATGACCATCACTCTACCAACAAGGATTGTAAGTTTGTATTAACCAAACAAACTGGAAATAAAGGGCTTAAAAATAAGACAAACTACATGTTTGTTACCACACTTTAGGGTGCGCTTTGTTCCAGACCAGGACTCTGGCTGAGGAGAGCTGATGGAGGAACCAAGACTCTGGAGGACGACATCACTCCACCAACCAGGATCCTCGTAAGTTTGCCTGAAATAAACAGTGGACTTGTTGCAACGCAGGATTAGTTTGTCCAGTACAAGTTACGGCATACTATAGCTGCTACTTTGTTACGCGCCATTAGAGCCCAACTACTCCTGTGTTTGTGACCTTACATTAGAGACAAACTACTACTGTGTTTGTTACCTGATATTAGAGCAAACTACTCCTGTGTTTGTTACCTTACATTAGAGCCCAACTACTCCTGTGTTTGTTACCTTACATTCGAGACAAACTACTACTGTGTTTGTTACCTTACATTAGAGCCCAACTACTACTGTGTTTGTTACCTGATATTAGAGCCCAACTACTCCTGTGTTTGTTCCCTTACATTAGAGACAAACTACTACTGTGTTTGTTACCTTACATTAGAGCCCAACTACTACTGTGTTTGTTACCTTACATTAGAGACAAATTACGTTTGTAACCAGACCAGGAATCTGGAGGACTGATGGAGAAGCCATACATCTGGAAGGCAAATCCTGAGGACAAGCAGGACTCTACCATCAGGGTTTCCTCATAAATGTGCATTATCTGGACATAGTGGACTAGGTAGGGGGTTGGGGGTTCAACTCTCAAACCAATGGTGCCGGGTTCAAGTCCTCAGAATACAGTGATGCGTCCTTGAGCAAGGCGACCTAAAGCCTGCCTGCTCCTTAATGACTTGTCTTTGGTTCAGATAATGTTGCATCTTTTGAATATTGAACCTAATCATTGTCCTTGTTTGGTCCGGGCAGACACACCTGAGCTGAACCTCACCTGATCCTGTTTGGTCGGGGGTAGACAAACCTGAGCTAAACCCGCCCTGATCCTGACATCCTGCTGGTCCCGTCTCCTCAGTTCATCTGAGCCTCGTCCTCCAGAAGACCTGCTGAGCTCAGCAGTCTGAGGCTGATGGATCAATGACCTCCAGTGGGAGTGATCTTCTTGACCCCACATGTAACCGTGTGCTTCCACACGCCTTTCCCTCACGTCTGTCACTAACCTCACTACTCTCTACTGCTTCCTCTTTTCTTCCTTCTCTGTGGTTCAAAACTTTACACTGAAGGCGCGTCTTCCTGCCCTCAGAGGGTTTAGCGTTAGGGTTGAGAGTCAGGGTTTAGAGTCAGGGACAGAGCTGGTCAGGGAGGACTGCTTTTACACAAACCTCTTCACTTGCTTTCGGAATGGTGGTGACATTTTGAAAAGATTCATTTGGGAAAATGTTTTCCTCTGCTTTCCTTTACAAAATTGTATCCAACTTCTGTCAAGTGTTTTTGTTTATATATTAAAATCCCACATTGACTTCTACATGTTTGTTGTGGTTCATTTAATTGTCCTTAAACTTGGTTAATGTCAAGCTAAACTCCTGCAATACATTAACATACATGATTGTTATTCTGCAATGTTCACATAATCCATTTTGTAAAAATATGAAACCTCCATATTACTACTAAATTCAAGCTTATTCATGTATTTAACAATGTACATACTGCCCCGCAGGCCATTCTCTGCTACTACAACCCGTTCAACCCGTCTCACATCAATGTGCTATAGCCAGAGGCGCCGCATCCCATTAGGCATACCAGGCAACTGCCTGGGGCCCCGCAATTGTTTGTGTTTTTTTTAGAGCCAAAAAAAAAAAAAAAATCGCTCCACCCCCCCCCCCCCCGTCAACAATCGCTCCATACACCCCCCCCGTCAACAATCGCTCCACCCCCCCCCCCCCCCCGTCAACAATCGCTCCACCCCCCCCCCCCCCCCCCCCCCCCCGTCAACAATCGCTCCACCCCCCCTCCCCCAAAACTTATCGCCGGTTTTCTCTCACGGAAAATTCGCGCGATACGCGTCTATACGTTCACTTTGTATCGGATCCTGTCGCCCCATCGCGTTTGGTGTGAACGCACTGGAGAAGTTTCAAGACAGACAGCCAAAATTGACATTTTTATTCAGAAAATAGCCGGTTTGTGACACTGGATGACGATATGGATACATCATCTAGCCTGCATGTGGAGGGCCAAATAAGGTAAGAAATTGGTTTACGTAAACTTTGCTGCTGGTTCTGTTTGCTCGTGATGACCTGGCCAAAGGTTACCTGATGATTCTGGTTGGTGCTCCAGCTAGTATGCATTGTATATATAGATTGCAGCTAGTAGCAACTACACACGGTGCGATTGCTATGCCAATGTGGTTATAGTTGTTTTGTCTGATTGAGGTATGTGACGACTTGGAGCCTGGTAGGCCTATCCTGACATAAATATGTTCTCGCATAACCTGTGTGATTATCCTATACTGTAGGGGATTTTATTTACGGGCAATTTGCTTATGATGTAACGAGTGAAGTCTACATTGGTCCTTCGCAAGTGTTTACTGGTGGTCAGGATTTGGCAGATGCAATTCTCCTCTGGGTGCTTTTTTTTTTTTCTTTTTTTAATGCAGCATAATATATGCTACCAGCAGCCCTTGCTCGTCTTCAAAAGGCTGATGCTCAGTACCTCGTTTCATTTCGTACCCCCTTTACAGTCTGGCATTGTTTGTCTGGTAAACTTTGTTGATGTCAAGATAAGTGTTCAATTGCCAACACTTTTCTTTGTCCTGTGTGTATTAGTATTACATATCCCGAGCCAATACCCTGGTGTTTCCAACGCCGTTTTGCAAAACAAGCCAAAACACAAACTGTGGTTTTCAACTTTTATTGTTTACAACTTTTATTGTCAACACCTGACAATACATTGTAGAGCATATTGTAATGCAGCGTTGAATGAATGAATAGCTTACATAAGGGTACCCAGCACTTTTCAAACCACACTCAAGCTTATGGTTATTGTCCCCACCACTTATTAAAACAAACTGACGCCCTTGGCTATAGCTACGTTGGTTCAAACGGAAAATTTAGTTTGGTGTGAGACTGTTGTCCAGTAGAGGGAGCTGTCATACACCTTAATTATACAGAAATGTCTGTGTATTTACATTTTAAAATGTTCATGGGCTGGTCTAGTTTGTCTGCAAATAACTCTGCAGCAACAGGATTGAGCGAAACATATGAAGTGAAGGAAATAAAAGCCCAGTTCACCAGATCTGAGGTCAGCTGCGGTGAGATTTTGGATCATGAATGTATTGAGCTCGGAGGAGGACGGCAGGTCACGTGTTTACCTGGTCGATTAGGCCCTGAACGCAGACCCTGAACCCAGACATCCTAATCACAGACCCTGTGTTTAATTAGCCCCGAATATAATTTTTAGGTTAAAAAAATAAATAAAAAGTACTAGCCTAGTCTAGATAGTCATTCTGGCAAGAGAATTAACAGTTTAAAAACATAACCTTTTTACCACCTCAAGTGAATTAACCTATCCTATCCCCAGTCAGATGTGTGTGTAAAGTCTGTCTCACTTGTATTAATTTTACTCTGAAATAACTTGAATGGAACTTTAGACATTTGGGGATATGCAGCACAGCTGTCAGGTAGCTATTTTAAGCTATAATAAACTGCGCATTTTGTTTATTTAGGTGAAGCATTATGAAAAAATGTTCATGCAAAATAAAGCATAGAAATCATTTTGGCATTTTCATTTTCCGTCTGGGCTAGGCTAGGCCACGGATGTTTATGAAACCTAGAAACACCCCTGGTTTAAGGAGTGGACCCATCAAAAACGAATTACACAAATGCATGTTTTTGCAATCACAATTAGGTTGTTTCAGTAATTAGTCTGTGACGTCAGTCGGGGTGGCAAGTGGAATCACGTGACAGTACGTGACAGACGTTTGATGTCCCATGTCCTAGCCGCAGCGAGACATTATACCACCATCTCGGTCTAATTCCTCTCATTTTATGTGTTAACAGTTTAATGAAAAAATGGATATTGTGATGAATTGCCCTAGTGCTTGATAGTCTTTGAGTGTGTTTTCGTGTGTCAACCATGTAATGGATAAAGGTTAAAGAAAATAGTTTTAGGAATAGAGTATGTTGTGTTCAATATTATTATATTATTTCTCAGCAGTAAAGTTTTGAACTCAAAGATTTAGAACCTCACCAGAAATGTTCTTTGGGAATAACACTCAAATATGTTCTTCCTGCTCTAAGGAGGGAGAGAATACTAAAGACGCTTTACCGACATAAATTAGTGAAGGGTGAGGACACGGTCCATCCACTAGATGGCGTTGTTACAACGACTCCAAGGTTTTCCAAGAATCACCCCTATCTGACGGAACCAACTCTGATCGGAACTGCACACACTCTTCAAAACAAAACAGAATCAAAGCGACCTCACCAACATTACAGTCACTTGGATGTAGGATTTAGGCGTCATTTGAGGCGTCATACGTTTGCATTACGGTTGTGAATAAGGGAATGGCACTCACCTAATGAAACTTTTCCCCTTCGAGGCAATGGTTAGGGTGAGTGTAATGAAAGCGTGTGTGTCTACCTGGGTTTAAGGATGGCGCTAATAGGGAAAATTAACTGCGTTTTGGTATTGGCATGTTGCGCTGCGTTAACGTTTGGCGACCCAACCACCTGCGATGAAGTTCGCAAAGTTTTCCAGCTCAAGCAAATCGGACCTGTGAAATTAGTCCCCTCAAGTCCAAGAGCAGGTATGGTTAAGTTTTGTTTTAATGAAAGAAACACCACTTAATTTGATACTTTTTGTATCGGTAGTCTGCTTGCACCCATGGGGAATCTTTTGATAAAAAAATGTATTCGTCTTATATTCCACAGACACGATAAGTGAAGATCATTGGTAATACGATCAAATTGTCTGTACACCAGAGCGATATCGAGGTTGTGTTTATTTTCCTAATTTCAACCATCCAAAAAAATGATATTCCGAAACAAAATCTTGGAAGTCGAGTGTTGTGGGTGATAAATATCAGTAATATCATAAATATTAGTGCAGTTTTGCAGGCAAAGCTGTATCTCGTGTAGGCCTACCTGGACGTGTGTGGACAGCTTTGTTGACCTACCTGCTGAGGTGGGGTCATTATTGTGTTGCTTAATGATCTTAATGATGTTTGAAACGGACAAGATCACGTGGTGGAACCGCCATAAAACAGAATGGATCAAAAAATTGATAGACTTACTGTCCATTATAAAAGTACAGATATACAGGGAACATGCCACAATAAACCATGTTATTCTGAAGAGTCAAAAGAGAGTCAAAAGAACTATGTTAATTTATAATGGTTATGTAAATATACTTAATTTATCATAACCTTTTACATAGTCTTATAAAAAATGAAATAAATGCACATATGTTATCCATTCCTTTTGCATCTGGGTATGCCATAGTCTACTCTTCGCCATCTTTAAAACATGTCTTCATGTGCCTTGATTCCCTCCTCTGATTAACGTGTGTGTAATTGGTTTATATCATGCGTGGGTCCAGTAATATTCTATGAGTAATCCTTCTTAATCCTCCCGTCAGTAGCCAACACCTCGTCTTCCAAAGCGCAGGCTTTTGTCTGAAACTATAACCCCTGACTTGGCCGCCAGCCCTAAACTGGGTCCTGAGTACCGGAGCACTTTTAACTCAAGAACTGTACTTGTGTCAAGTACTTTGAGTTTATTTGTGCCAATATACTTGTACTTAACGTGTGGCAAGTACTTGTACTGTTCTTGTCAAGTACTTGAACTTTACGTGTACCAAAGTACTGCCATTTTTGCCGACGTTATGCTTTAACTCCTTTCCAAAAGACAGCAGATGTTTTTACTTGAAATCATGTTGCCTAATATTGTTAGAAAAAGGGAAGCTGAGGACACTAGGTACGCTGGGTTTGTTCATCTGTTGAACTTGTTTGTTCAGTTTGATATCGTGGACGATAAGGGACAATTCAATCGGAAATCACTGGTCCATTGTAGCTTGAAGAACAGGTTAATTCTCCAAAAATCGACTGTATTAAACACATTTATCTGATGCTTTTATCCAAAACGACTTACAGTAAGAGCATTCAACCATAAATATATAACCCCAAAAGTGCTACTTAATTTTATAACCAAGACATAGAAACAAAACAAAGAAACAAAACAAAGAAACAAAACATGGAAACAAGACAACACATAGACAAGACAATAACAGGAATTATTTTCTGGCCATGAATTCTAACTTTTTCTGACACCTTATCCATGGTGACTGACGGATTCATCTTTAGGGAGCAGGTTGGGGTTAGGGGGCGTCTTGCTCAAGGATGCCAAGACCACTGTGGACATCCCAGGCTTGAACCCGGAACCTCTCAGCTGTACGTGGACTCTCCAACCACCAGAAGTTCAGAACCATCCTGCCCTCCAACTAGATCTAGTAGGCTCAATAAAACCAACTGCGAGCTTTCAGAGACCCACACCAGGGGGTCCTTATTCCACGTCCGCTCCCGCTCAGGAGCAGTGGATGCTGGGCAATCACCCAGCAGGAGGTCTATCTCTGCACCCAGAAGCCGGCTACTGGTGCTGGGCTGAGGAAGACTGGGGGAAGTATTTAGGTTAAGAAAGCGCTACCCACTGTGCTCTCATGTCCTCTTATCTGGAAGGGCTGGCATTCCTCAAGCTGCGCTCATCGCCTAGCGGTGATAGTGGTTAGCAGTAGCTGGCCCCCCGCTGGTGCTAACAGGCCTTCAGATTCTGCCTCAACATGTTGTGGAGCCAGTTTTCACACACACACACACACACACACACACACACACACACACACACACACACACACACACACACACACACACACACACGCGCGCGCATCTTAAAGATGATTAGTTTCACCCCGTCTGCTCAGAATTCTCTGTGTGGTGGAAAGTATGAGAAGGCGATCAGGTTTTGGCTCAAGATGTCTTCTGACAAGTGGACACGACATGTTGAGGCCTGTAGCTTGCACACTACTACGAGATATTCTATAGCTCTCATAGATTCTGAGGTAAAACACACGCATTTCTTTACTACATTTAATATCCACAGTAATACATCATGTCTAAGATCATTTTGGCGAAGATACAAAAATCACTGAATTGTAGTCCTACCGAAATCCTCTCCACCTCGGGTAAGAGGACTGACTATCTGACCAACCCTCTCTTAAAGGGGCCAGGACCAAGAGGTACTGGGTAAGATCCCCAATGTCTGCCGCCTACCTTGGGAAAGATGCCCTAACCACTACTTTCTCCTTCATAAGCTGTTTCTGAATCCACTGTAAGTTCCCCTCGTTAAAAGCATCTACTGGATGACTAGCAATTGCTTAAGTCTAAAACAGTATTCACACAGTGGCTCTTTCTCCCATACTTGAATGTATTCCTTAGTCAAACTGCATATTATTATAATATGTTATTATAATGTTATAGTGCTGAGTCGAACTTCATATTATAGTTTATATATCTATATATATTACTACTATAATAGCAGGCTTGTCGCACCAGTTACTGAAGTTACTCATGTGCGCATGTGCCAAGCAGGCTGCAGCTCACACACACACAGCATGCGCAAACGCATACATACACTGCAAGCCCGCACATACACACCGCATGCACACACTGCACACATGCGCACGAACATACACGGAAACGCACACACACGCGTGCACACACCGCATGTCGAGACAAAGACAGCGACATACTCGCCAAGCTAAGACCTTATGCTTTTAAACATAACGGCTCTGACGTCGACAAACTCTCCCAGGTAACACGTACTGTCTATAGACTGTAGAAATTGCGATAAAATAAGGGAAGAGACAATTTCTCACCTCGACAAGCAACTGCGGGTCGTTCATTTTGTCATATGAAAAACGTTCAATTCAAACATCGCACCGACCGGCATATCAATACATAAGTGACGTGATCTTAAAGAGACAGTGTCTCTATAACACAGAACGAAAACATGTCAATAACATAGTATGGTGAATTAGTCTATAGAGTCCACCACAAGACTACACTTTGTTGCTCAAATTTAATATTACCCTCCTCCTTGTGCCTCCCGAAATGTCTTTACACTTTTTTGATCAAACTTAATATTACTCTCCGACTTTAGCCTCCCCAAACGTCTTGCGATATTGATGTCCCCCCTCCCCCCTGCGGACTGTTTTAGTTGTTTTATGTGTTTTTTTCTTATGTTTTGTGTATGCTATGCAGGACTGTAGGCTACTGCTGCTTTCTTGGGCAGGACACTGGAAGAGATGTTTATCTCAATGATGATTATTATTTTCAACTAACCAATTGTAGTTGCCTTGCATTCTCTTCAGCCCTGAATAAAACTAAAAGCTTTTTAATAATTGATTTGCATGCATAGTATACTACACTTTCAATTGAACAATTACCCCTGTTATCATAAATTGACTAATTTTATAATGTTTCTATCAGGGCTGTCAAGCGATTAAAAAAAATGAATCTAATTAATTACAGGCTCTGTGATTAATTAATCTAAATTAATCGCATACTTACATTTTACGAGAAAGTATTTAAAAATAATTTAATTCAAGTAAATTATGGCAGATGAGTGATTCAATGAATAATATACATAATAGACTTTAAAGTTCAATGTCTCTTTTATTGAAAACATGTCTTTCATTAACATACGGTACATTTTAAGATCAAATTAATTAGCTGCTAGCGCTAGCTTCAGGGGCTGTGGCAGCTCATGCCTGCGAGCTTGCCGCCAAATGTTTTGCGTTGAGGTGATATTTAAGGGTTGATGAACTCCGGTGATAGGAAAATTCCTTACTACAGAGATTGCAAATAGCGGTGTTGCTATCTACAGTTCCGTCTGGGAGTTGTTTAAACTTGAATTTTCCGTTCACGGGGCCGAGCAGCGTCTTCTCGTCTGCCTCCATTTTGTTCCAACGCAAATGACGCACCGGGTCAAAGGGCACTATAGAAATGCGATTAATCAGCGTTAACTTTTTTAACGCGTTATTTTTTCTGTGATTAATTAATCGAAATTAACGCGTTCATTTGACAGCCCTAGTTATTATGCAATGAAATGCTCACACACTAGCTGCTTTCAGACACACGGGTAAGTCCTGATATTCCCCTGATGGGCCGTATGTGTGACAACATATCCTGACATTTGTACCCTGAAAATCTCCTGAATAACACTACCCTTGAGGTAGTATTTTCTCCGTAAGAAATGTAAATGACCGTATATGTGAATGTGGAGTAGAAAGTCTGTATTTCTCCACTTCAGTGGGCGTGTTGATTCTTCATGTCATTGAGTGGCCCCCTAAATGATAATCAGCCTGTTGCCTTTTGTTCGCTGAATGGTTAAAAAATATTAAAATGTTTGCAATGCCTTTAAGAGTCACATGTGGTCAACGAATGTTATACCATGTAAAATTATAGGCAAAATGTTATTATATTATGTGCTTAGAAATTTGTTACATTATTGACTGGGGTTTTCACATTATTGCTATAGGTTTAATTACAACTAGAGGTTGAGAAAACTCTAGTATATTAAAAAAATGTCAATTCTAACCCTAACCCTTTGTTTTACTCCCCCAAATCCTGTCATGTTTAGCTCAATGTGATGTCACTTCTTGACACCTCTCTTCTCCATCCTCTCCCAGCGTCCGGACTCCAGGTGTGTGTGTCCAGGAACCATACCTGCTGCACTAGGAAGATGGAGGAGCGCTACCAGCTGTCAGCCCGCCAGGACCTCCTCACCCTCCTCCACACTACCAGCTCCTCTCTGCGCCTCCTCCTCTCCCGCCACCTCAACGCCTTCCAAGGTCTGGGTCCTAGTGTGCGTGTGTGTGTATGGCAGTTTGTGTGTTTGTCTTTGCGTGTGTAGGTATACGTGTGTTCTTGGTAGTCTGTGTTTGTGTTTCCCATTTTTCGTGTTTTTTCTCCAAAGATTGTGTGTGTGTGTGTTTTTGTGTAAAGATGTGTGTGTTGTTGGTGTGTGTTTATGGATGGTTGGATGTGCGTTAGTGTGTATAGATGTGTGTGTTCTTGTTAGACGGTGTGTGTGTGTGTGTGTCCGTGTCCAAGTGCAGTGCACTTCACTTTTCAAAGAAAAGAAACAGATAATATTTTTCAGTAGAAGGTTGGGTGTTTATGTGTATAATTGCATGGGATGTAATTGGTGTGTGTGTGTGTGTGTGTGTGTGTGTGTGTGAGTGCTCATGTTTCTAAGCATGTGCGGTGGGTTTGGAGTGTGTGTGGGTGGTGTGTGTGTACACGCTGTAGAGTAAACAGTGGTGCGACCTTCCTCCCACGAAGACCAGCTAATGGTTAGCTCCTGTCTATAGCAGTCTATTGCCCAGTTTACGGTCACTTTTGTAGAACTGAAATTTATTGGAAACCATGACTAAGCAGCCCAAGCAGGCCGCCTGTCTATCTGACAACGTGTTGTTTGACCTGTATGGAGGCGAGGTGCATATAATCTACGGCGAGGGCCTATGTCGGTGTCCCTCTCAATGACACCTTGGCTCTGTTACCAGGCAGAGCTGAGGGATTGAACTAGCAACCCTCCAGGTTCCAAGTGTTGTTCCATCCTCTGTGTATCATGTGTTCCTCGTTGCTGCCCAGCTCGTAAGCACTACTGAAGATATACAGCCAAACCCCTTCCCTCTTGTTTGGGTTCTTCTTGTCTGTTTGCGTGGCTGGGTCTGTGTGCCCTCGTCATCCCCTGCCAGGCGTTTTGATCTCAGACCCCAACAGTAGTAATCTCAGGTAATCAGGACGGCGACCCGCATCGCCATGACAACTTGTTAAGATGTTGAGACCTTGCCCTCCTTATCCCCAAGAGACAGACGATAGCAGCAGAGAGAGAGAGAGAGA